>NC_141002.1:22829343-23192492 GCF_052327205.1 Somniosus microcephalus | reverse complement strand
GTATGTTGTTCACACATTCACCCTGTCCACCTGCCTTGCCTTCAACTGTACAGGGGTTAAACAAGGCACTGACTACCATAGTTGTTAGTGGTCTGAGATGAGCTTCCGGCCACATAGCCACACCATAGAAACATAGAAGATAGGAGCAGGAGTACGCCATTTGGCCCCTCGAGCCTGCTCCGCCATTTAATGAGATCATGGCTGATCATCCAAATTCAGTACCCTGTCCCTGCTTTCTCCCCATATCCCTTGATCCCTTTAGCCTTTAAAAATATATCTAACTCCTTCTTGAATATATTTAATGAATTGGCCTCAACTGCCTTCTGTGGTAGAGAATTCCACTGGTTCACCACTCTCTGGGTGAAGAAATTCCTCCTCATCTCAGTCCTTATCCTTAGACTGTGACCCCTGGTTCTGGACTCCCCTGCCATCGGGAACATCCTTCCTGCATCTAGTCTGTCTAGTCCTGTTAGTATTTTATAAGTTTCAATGAGATCCCCTCTCATTCTTCTAAACTCTATTGAATATAAGCTCAATCAACCCAATCTCTCCTCATATGTCATTCCTGCCATCCCAGGTATCAGTCTGGTGAATCTTCGCTGCACTCTCTCCATGGCAAGAAAATCCTTCCTAAGATAAGGCGACCAAAACTGCACACAATACTCAAAGTGTGGTCTCACCAAGGCCCTATGCAACTGCAGCAAGACATCCTTGCTCCTGTACTCGAATCCTCTCACTATGAATGCCAACATACCATTTGCCTTCTTAACCGCCTGCTGCACCTGCATGTTTATCTTCAGCGACTGGTGCACAAGGACACCCAGGTCTTGTTGCACTTCCCCTTTTCCCAATCTATTGCCATTCAGATAATAATTTGTCTTCCTGTTTTTGCCACCGAAGTGGATAACCTCGCATTTATTCACATTATACTGCATCTGCCATGCATCTGCCCAATCACCCAACCTGTCCAAATCATACTGGAGTTTCTCTGCATCTTCCTCACAGCACACACGCCCACCCAGCTTTGTGTCGTCTGCAAACTTGGAGATATTACATCTAGTTCCCTCGTCTAGATCATTTATATATATTGTGAATAGCTTGGGTCCTCGCACCGATCCCTGCGGTACCCCACTAGTCACTGCCTGCCACTCGGAAAAAGAGCCGTTTATTCCAACTCTTTCCTTCCTGTCTGCCAACCAGTTCTCTATCCAAGTCAGTACCTTACCCCCAATCCCATGTGCTTTAACTTTGCATGCTAATCTCTTATGCGGGACCTTATCGAAAGCCTTCTGAAAGTCCAAATACACCACATCCACTGGTTCTCCCTTATCTATTCTACCAGTTCCATCCTCAAAAAATTCCAGTAGATTAGTCAACCACGATTTACCTTTTGTAAATCCATGTTGACTTTGTCCAATCCTGTCACTGTTTTCCAAGTGCTCTGCTATTACATCTTTTATAATGGACTCTAGCATTTTCCCCACTACCGATGTCAGGCTTACCGGTCTATAATTCCCCGTTTTCTCTCGACCAGCTTTTTTAAATAGTGGGGTTTGATATACCTATCAATTTATCCAATGAAAAGCGACGAGTTAAGAAAGTAACTATAGGTTTTTATTGGCTAAATAACAGAGCCCACCCTCGTGGGTGATCGGATCCAACAAGGAGGAATACCAGCCAGTCGACCACCTTTATACCTGGGCAGGTAGGTGGAGCCGTGGGCGGAGTCAGCAGTGGTCAGCCCAGGTATAACAGCGTGACAAGAGGCGACCTCGTATAGTGATACAACAGTGTGAACAGTGATAACCATAGAGTAACGATATAACAGTGATAACTATAGTGTAACGATAGTGAACGATAAAAGTGGTTTACCACATTCACCCCTTGTTTAGATTTGAGTCCGGCGGGGTGAAGTGTACTACCAGTTCTGGTATGACAGTCTGTCCGGAGGCCTCGTAAGCCTTTCTGATCGTCGCAGCGGCGGTGTTGCATTATCCGGTGTTAATGCTGGTGTCTGCGTGGTCGGCGAAGGCTCGTGGGGTTCCGGCATGCCGTCTACCTCGGGTGGCATTGGGGGGGTGGTGGGGGGGGGGGTAACGGTGGTGTCTCAGGAGTGCCCGAGGGTGCGAGGTCTCGTAAGGAGACTGTGCCCTCCCGCCTGTCTGGGTATGCCACATAGGCGTACTGGGGGTTGGCGTGCAGGCGGTTCACCCTCTCGACCAGGGAGTCCGTTTTATGGGCCCTCACGTGCTTTCGCAGCAGGACGGGCCCCGGAGAGGTCAGCCAGGTTGGTAGCGTGGTTCCTGTAGTCGACTTCCTGGGGAAAACAAACATTCGTTCATGGGGGGTGGCGTTAATGGCAGTGCACAGTAGTGACCGGATGGAATGCAGCGCTGCCGGGAGGACTTCCTGCCAGCGGGAAGTTGGGAGGCCCTTAGACTTTAAGGCTAAGAGGACGGCCTTCCATACCGTCGCGTTCTCTCTTTCCACCTGCCCGTTCCCTCGGGGGTTGTAGCTGGTGGTCCTGCTTGCAGCAATACCTCTCGCTAGTAGGAACTGACGGAGTTCCTCGCTCATGAAGGAGGAGCCCCGGTCACTATGTATATAGTTTGGGAACCCGAACAAGGCGAAGAGGTCGTTCAGGCATTTAATGACCGTGGTACTGGTCATGTCTGGGCAGGGGAAGGCAAAGGGGAAACGGGAGTACTCATCAACAATGGTGAGGAAGTACACATTGCGGTCAGAGGACGGGAGGGGCCCCTTAAAGTCGATGCTCAGGCGCTCGAAGGGGCGGGTGGCCTTGATCAGGCTTGCTCTGTCCGGCCTAAAGAAGTGCGGTTTGCACTCGGCACAGGTCTGGCAGTTCCTGGTCATGGTCCTGACCTCCTCGATGGAGTAGGGCAGGTTGCGGGCCTTAATGAAGTGGTAAAGTCTGGTGACTCCGGGGTGGCAGAGGTCGTTGTGGAGGGTCTGAAGTCTATCAATTTGCGCGCTGGCGCATGTAATTCGTGAAAGAGCATCAGGGGGTTCGTTCAGCTTACCTGGCCGGTACAAGATATCATAATCATAGGTGGAGAGCTCGATTCTCCACCTCAAGATCTTGTCATTCTTGATTTTGCCCCTCAGCTTGTTATTAAACATAAAAGCGACCGAACGCTGGTCGGTGAGGAGGGTAAATCGTTTGCCTGCCAGGTAATGCCTCCAGCGTCGTACCGCCTCCACAATCGCCTGGGCCTCCTTCTCGACCGACGAGTGTCGGATCTCAGGGCCCTGTAGGGTCCTTGAGAAGAAGGTCACCGGTCTCCCCTCCTGGTTAAGGGTAGCGGCTAGGGCGAAGTCGGATGCATCGCTCTCCACTTGGAAGGGGATGGACTCATCCACTGCGTGCATTGTGGCCTTGGCAATGTCTCCCTTAATGAGGGAGAAGGCTGCGCACGCTTCCTCCGTAAGGGGGAAGGATGTGGACTTCATGAGGGGTCTGGCTTTGTCCGCATAATTGGGCACCCATTGGGCATAGTAGGCGAAGAGCCCCAGTGTTCTCTTTAGTGCCTTTGGACAGTGGGGGAGGGGTAGCTCCATGAGGGGGCGCATTCTTTCGGGGTCGGGGCCAATGACTCCGTTCTCTACTACACAGCCGAGGATGGCAAGGCGCGAGGTGTTAAACACACATTTCTCCTTATTGTAGGTGAGGTTCAGCCGTTGGGCCGTACGGAGGAATCTCTCCAGATTAACATCATGGTCCTGCCGGTTGCGGCCGCAGATGGTGACGTTATCTAGGTAGGGGAACGTGGCGTGCAGCCCGTTCTGGTCAACCATCCGGTCCATCTCCCTTTGGAAGACCGAAACCCCGTTGGTGACGCCGAAGGGGACCCTAAGGAAGTGGTAGAGGCGGCCATTCGCCTCGAAGGCGGTATACTGGCGGTCCTCAGGGCGGATAGGGAGTTGGTGGTAGGCCGACTTAAGGTCGATGGTCGAGAATACTCGGTATTGTGCGATCTGATTGACCATATCAGATATGCGGGGGAGGGGGTATGCGTCCAGCTGGGTGTACCTGTTTATGGTCTGGCTGTAGTCGATGACCAGGCGGTTTTTATTGCCGGTCTTAACGACCACGACCTGGGCATGCCAGGGGCTGGTGCTCCCCTCGATGATGCCCTCCTTCAGGAGACGCTGCACCTCGGAGCTAATGAAAGCTCTGTCCCCGGCGCTGTACCGCCTGCTCTTGGTAGCGACGGGTTTGCAGTCGGGGGTGAGGTTGGCGAACAGGGAAGGTGGCGGGACCTTGAGGGTGGATAGGCCGCAGGTGTTACGCGGTGGGCGGTTTAAAATCTGTTGGTTGTCGACTGTGAGTGGGGGGAGGGGTCCGCCGTATGCTAGCGTGACGCTTTGGAGGTGGGATTGGAAGTCTAGACCTAGTAGGACGGCAGCGCATAGCTGGGGCAGGACGAGGAGTTTAAAATTTTTATACTCCGTGCCCTTAACCGACAGGGTCACAACACAGTAGCCGCTGATGTCTGTGGCGTGGGACCTCGATGCCATCGAGATCCGGTTGCGCGTTGGCCGGACCGTGAGGGAGTAGTGGCTCACCGTGTCTGGGTGGATGAAACTCTCCGTGCTTCCGCTGTCGAACAGGCAGGTCGTGGCGTGGCCGTTTACTTTGATGTCCATCATGGACTTGGACAGGTGGTGCGGGCGGGCTTGGTCCAGTGTGACGGAGGCTAGTGTATAGCTGAGCGAGTTGCTGTCGTCTGCGGGTGAGGCGGTGGTCGGGTCTGGAGGCACGGTGGCGGTCGAGCGTGGTGGGTAAAATGGCGGCGCCCATGAGGTTGGACAAAATGGCGGAGAAGATGGCTGCCCCCACAACTCACATGAGGCACTGCTGGTGTCGGTTGCCTGGATCAAAGATGGCCACCCCCATGACTCACATGTGGGGATAAAATTGATATACCTATCAATTTATCCAATGAAAAGCGACGAGTTAAGAAAGTAACTATAGGTTTTTATTGGCTAAATAACAGAGCCCACCCTCGTGGGTGATCGGATCCAACAAGGAGGAATACCAACCAGTCGACCACCTTTATACCTGGGCAGGTAGGTGGAGCCGTGGGCGGAGTCAGCAGTGGTCAGCCCAGGTATAACAGCGTGACAAGAGGCGACCTCGTATAGTGATACAACAGTGTGAACAGTGATAACCATAGAGTAACGATATAACAGTGATAACTGTAGTGTAACGATAGTGAACGATAAAAGTGGTTTACCACAGGGTTACATTAGCTATCCTCCAATCCATGGGAACTGTTCCAGAGTCTATAGAATTTTGGAAGATGACCAGCAATGCATCTACTATTTCTAGGGCCACTTCCTTAAGTACCCTAGGATGTAGATTATCAGGCCCTGGGGATTTATCGGCCTTCAATCCCGTCAATTTCCCTAACACCATTTCCCGATAAATACTGATTTCATTCAATTCCTCCCTCTCATTAGACCCTATCTTCGCCGACATCTCTGGAAGGTTATTTGTGTCCTCCTTTGTGAAGGCAGAACCAAAGTATGTATTTAATTGGTCTGCCATGTCTTTGTTCCCCATTATAAATTCCCCTGATTCTGACTGCAAGGGACCTACGCTTGACTTCACCAATCTTTTTCTCTTCCCATATCTATAGAAGCTTTTACAGTCAGTTTTTATGTTCCTTGAAAGCTTACTCTCATAATCTATTTTCCCCATCTTAATTAATCCCTTTGTCCTCATTTGCTGAATCCTAAACTGCTCCCAATCCTCAGGTTTGCTGCTTTTTCTAGCCAAATTATATGTCCTCTCCTTGGATCTAATGCTATCCCTAATTTCCCTTGTTAGCCATGGTTGAGTCACCTCTTTGTTTTATTTTTATGCCAAACAGGGATGAACAAATTCTGTAGTTCATCCATGCGATCTTTAAATGTTTGCCATTGCCTATCCACCGTCAACCCTTTAAGTAACGTTCTCCAATCCATCCTAGCCAACTCGTGCCTCATACCATCGTAGTTTCCTTTATTTAAATTGAGGACCCTAGTCTCTGAGTCAACTACTTCACTCTCCATCTTAATGAAGGATTCTATCATATTATGATTGCTCCTCCCCAAGGGGCCTTGCACAACAAGATTGCTAATTAATCCTTTCTCATTCGATAATACCCAGTCTAAGATGGCCTGATCTCTAGTTGGTTCCTCGACATATTGGTCCAGGAAACCATCCCGTATACACTCTTGGAATTCCTCCTCCACCGTATTGTTACTAATTTGGTTAGCCCAATCTATATGTAGATTAAAGTCACCCATGCTAACTGCTGTGCCCTTATTGCACGCGTCTCTAATTTCCCATTTAATGCCATCCCCAACCTCAGCATTACTGTTTGGGTGTCTGTATACAACTTCCACTAATGTTTTCTGCTCCTTGGTATTTCTCAGCTCTGCCCATACAGATTCCCCATAATCAGAGCTAATACCCTTCCTTACTATTGTGTTAATCTCCTCTTTAACCAGCAATGCTACCCAACCTCCTTTTCCTTTTTTCCTGTCCTTCCTGAATATTGAATACCCCTGGATGTTGAATTCCCAGTCTTGGTCACCCTGGATCCATGTTTCCGTAATCCCAATTATATCATGTCCGTCTACATCTATTTGCACAGCTAATTCATCCACCTTATTACGAATGCTCCTCGCATTAAGACACAAAGCCTTCAGGCTTGATTCTTTAACATGCTTAATCCTTTTAGAATTATTGTTTACTGTAGCCCTGTTTGATTTACACCACTGATTTCTCTGCCTTCCACTTTTGCTTTTCTCCTTCCTGTCTTTTGTTTCTATCCTTGCATCCCTTTCCTCTGTCTCCCTGCACAGGTTCCCAACCCCCTGCCATTTTAGTTTAAACCCTCCCCAAACACTCCCCCTAGGACTTCAGTCCCGTTCCCGCCCAGGTGCAAACCGTCCAGTTTGTACTGGTCCCACCTCCCCCAGAACTGGTTCCAATGTCTCAGGAATTGGAATCCCTCCCCCTTGCACCATTCCTCTAGCCATGTATTCATCTGAAATATCCTTCTAGTTCTACTCTGACTAGCACGTGGCACTGGTAGCAATCCTGAGATTACTACCTTTGAGGTGCTATTTTTAAATTTACCTCCTAACTCCCTATATTCAGCTTTTAGGACCTCATCCCGTTTTTTACCTATATCTTTGGTACCGATATGCACCACGACAACTGGCTGTTCACCCTCCCCCTCCAGAATGCCCTGCAGCCGCCCCGAGACATCCTTGACCCTTGTACCAGGGAGGCAACATACCATCCTGGAGTCTCGTTTGCGGCAGCAGAAATGCCTATCTATTCCCCTTACAATAGAATCCCCTATCACTATAGCTCTCCCGCTCTTTTTCCTCCCGTCCTGTGCAGCAGGACCACCCATGGAGCCAGGAAGTTGGCTGCTGCTGCCTTCCCCCGATAAGCCATCTCCCTCAACAATATCCAAAGTGGTATATCTGTTTGAGAGGGGGATGGCCACAGGGGACCCCTGCACTACCTGCCTGCGCCTACTACTCTGCCTGGCGGTCACCCATTCCCTTCCTGTCTGTGCAACCTTTACCTGCGGTGTGACCAACTCATTAAACCTGCTATCCACGATGTCCTCAGCATCGCGAATGCTCCAGTATGTATCCATTCGCAGCTCCAGCGCCGCTGTGCGGTCTGCCAGTAGCTGCAGCTGGATATACTTCCCGCACACATGGTCGTCAGGGACACAGGAAGTGTCCCTGATTTCCCACATAGTGCAGGATGAGCATGCCACGGGGCCAAGCTGTGCTGTCATAACTTACCCTTTAATTAATTCAAATTAAATTAAATCAAATCAATACCACCAATTACACTACAATTAAATGATATACTCAAGGTTCCTTGTTTACTAGCGCTCCCCGCTACACAACAGCGACCGTACAAACTATAACCACAAAAATTAAGACCTTCTAAACTTTATAAACTATTAACCTTAACTGTCAAACTATAGAGTAAGTATAAATACTCACTTGGCCGTACTCACCCAATCAGCTGCTTCCTCTTGCCCGCGTCACTTTTTGAATCGTGACGTGGCTCTAGAACGCCGCTGCCTATCTGTGAGATTGGTAAGCCTCTGAAAAAAACCCGCGAATGTGAGTTTACATACTCACCGGCTTCTCCCGACACTGGGCCTCTGAAAAAAGCCCGCGAAACTGAGTAAAAGTACTCACCAGCTTCTCCCGACACTGGGCCTCTGAAAAGACCATCACCAAGACCGCCTACTTCCACATCCGTACCATCGCCCGACTCCACCCCTGCCTCAGCTCATCTGCTGCTGAAACCCTCAGTCATGCCATGTTACCTCTAGGCTTGACTATTCCAATGCTCTCCTGGCCGACCTCCCATCTTACACCCTCCATAAACTTGAGCTCATCCAAAACTCTGCTGCCCGTGTCCTAACTCGCACCAAGTCCTGTTCACCCATCATCCCTGTGCTCATTGACCTTCATTGGCTCCTGGTCCAGCAAGGCCTCAATTTTACAGTTCTCATCCTTGTTTTCAAATCCCTCCATGGCCTCGCCCACCCCATCTCTGTAACCTCCTCCAGCCCTACAAGCCTTCGAGATCTCTGCACTACTTCAATTCTGGCCTCTCGAGCATCCCCCGTTTTAATCACTCCACCATTGGCGGCCACGCTTTCAGCTGCTTAGGCCCTAAACTCTGGAATTCCCTCCCTAAACCTCTGCAGCTCTCTACCTATCCCTCTTCTTTTAAGACGCTCCTTAAAATCTACCTCTTTGACCATTCTGCCCTAATATCTCCTTAAGTAGCTCGGTGTCAAATTTTGTTTGATTAACACGCCTGTGAAGTGCCTTGGGATGTTATATTATGTTAAAGACGCTATATAAATGCAAGTTGTTGTTGTTGGTTTTATATTAAATATGCTGTCTGGGGAGAGCTGAGCTCCAATGGACCTGTGTCAGATGCTCTTCCCTATTTGTTGGCGCCTCTGCTCCTGATAAAAAGCTCATGGAAACATGGGTCCTCGGTGCCAATGGGCAGAGGCGCAACCACTTGTAAAGAAGGACGGGGGTTGGGGGTGAGGGAGACAGTAAGGATCAATTTTTTGAGATTTGGAGCAGTCCTAACAATGACATCAGTAGGTAATGGGAATCATTGAGCAGGAGTGGTGGCTGATTCCACCTCGCATGATCATCCTTTTGAAGGGGAGAGATACATCTTGTCAAAAAAATATTCGGGTGTGCACATTTCACCCCACCACCCCAGTGGTTCTGCCAATGCTACTGGGTCTCAGGAGGTCAGCAGCTTTATATTACAGAATACCATTGATTGCAGGAGAAGTGCACATGTGCCATTGACTGCACCAAGCAGAAGTCTCAAAGGGAGGGGGAGGAAGGGAAATGAGAGAGGGAGTGGTCACTAGGCTGCATCTCACAGCAGCTGGCTCGGAGCTGCTCATGGTAGAGGTCTGGGAGCAACTCACCCACTTGGCCTCATGGAAAGACGAGTGGGAACAGTGTGAAGACAAGGGACAAGGCCCTCTCAGAAAATCACCACAGGCCGCAACAACTCAGAAGGTCCTGGGTTCAAGACCCACTCTAGAGACTTGAGCACATAATCCAGGCTGGTACTCCAGTGTAGTACTGGGGGAGTGCTGCACTGTCGGAGATGCTGTCTTTTGGATGAGACATTAAACCGAGGCCATGTCTGCTCTCTCAGGTGGACGCAAAAGATCCCATGGTCCTGTTCGAAGAAGAGCAGGGGCGTTCTCCCGGTTTTCTGACCAATATTTATTCCTCAACCAACATCACTAAAACAGATTATCTGGTCATTACCTTATTGCTGTTTGTGGGAGCTTGCTGTACGTAAATTGGTTGCTGCGTTTCCTACATCACAACAGCGACTACTTCAAAATATTTTGTTGGCTGTAAAGTGCTATGGGACGTCCTGAGGTCGTTAAAAATCGTGATATAAATGCAAGTCTTACTTTCTTTTAACTAAAATTTGATCAGAGCCCTTGATTTTCTAAAGTCAGAACCGCCAATGGCTTACTTGGTAAAGACACTGGCAAACAGACCAGAGAGGACTCCTGGATGTAATTCCACTCTGTGCTCAGTGAGCTGCGACAATAGACCTCAGCACCCCTGAACTGTGTGAGGGTGGAAGAGTACAAAGGTAAAGTCAGGGTTCAGTCTAATGGCAATCCAGTAACATTTGGTGAAACAAGATTTGGCTCGACTGTGATACCCCTACAATCAACTGACCAGCTCACAGTCACTGTCAAAGCCCACACATGAAGAATGGGCACTTGAGCAAAGCATCAAGTGAAAGTAAAAACCCAGCAAGAGTCAGCACCTTTAGGGGAGGAGGGGAAAAAACTGAACAGTGACAAACAAACCAAACCAAACAATCACGAGAAGTGGTAAACGGTATGGCCTGTTAAAGGGGACATGACACTTAACATCCATGTAACAAAATTATTGGGAGAAAAATAAATGTACATTTTTCAAGACACAGCTAGCCAGTGTTTGTGAGACCACAAATCGTGTATAATAAGGAAAGAGCGACATGTTTTAGTGTGAGCCATTCCAACAATGTTGCTCACTGGAGAATGAGCATTAAGGCCGTGATCCCTGAAGAGCTTCAGTTTGACCTCAGGTTTAAGGGCAATAAAGGTCGAATGGCCGTCTCATTTCATATGCTAATCTTCCCTGTCCTCACCGTATCCACAACTAAACACACAAGGAAAATGTCAGTTTCCCATTAAGAAAAAAAATAAAGATCCATTTTACATCGAAAGCAATGAGCGGTAACAGATTCTTGATTTAATGTGTCATTTCATTTAGCATTCAAGGAGACAGCTGCAGTGAATGGAGGCTACACAAACAGCACTGTATGTTGAGTGGATAACACAGGGAGAAGCGACATGTCAGGCAAGGGATGGAAATCCGAGACACATTCAATCTATTTCACTCCATCAGTGCAGCAAGTCCTTGTTAGTGAGGTTCCTAAATACGACAAACACTGGCCACTTTCAGCCTTTAGTAATCAGCATCCAAAATGCTGCTGGATGAAGGGAGACTTGAGTGCATCAAAACCTCATTCTGGACTGCACCTTTGTCACCTTATATAACCCAGGATTTTTTTTTTATGGAGCCACTCGAGGCACAATCGCGTTAGAACCACCAATGTGTCCTCATTTGCCGAGCTATTGCTAACCAGACGACCAGCTCACGCTCGCTTTATGCCACGAGGTGTTTGGCTCCAACAGAAACACGAACACGAGCGAGGAGTGTGTTTGGCGCTGGGAGTAGTCTGCCTGCCTTCCCTACAAGCAGTCTCCGAGGAGGCCTATTGATTTCCCAGTTATTATGAACACGAAATTATTGAAGGACAGATGATAGAGTGTTAAGTTCTACAAGTGCTTTCCCCAAACGGGCTCGCTGCCCCTCCACGTTGCCATAGCAATTTGACGGAGGACTCTTTTCCAGTGGTTCGACCACAGTAAAGACACACTTCTGCCCCAGCGACTAATTTAAGCTAAGATTCTGCTGACTGAGACAGGAAGCAGAATGTGCTCGTTCAAATTATTTGGCGCTAGATTCACTCAGGCAATCCTGAAGTAATAGCAGAACAGGACCAAGGGTTACAGCCAGAGTCTGCATTTTGCAACAAACAAAAAAATGTTTCTGCTCCTGTCTGGACACTGTACCATTAACCGAGGTCATGTTAATCCACAGCAGGTAAATTAATAGACCTGACAGCGCATGGCCCACTGGGAACAGAGGTTCTGCATCACAACACACTTCTGATTAAACCAACAAGGACAAAGTGCGCAAAAATCAGCCTAACAACTACACAGTAAAAAGGTTACAGCAGCAGCACACGCTCGCTGGAACCGACAACGTACTCTGGATCACTCCAGCATAGTTCCTAAAGTGCCAGCCGTGGCTTAGTCAGCAGCGCTCGCGCCTCGGAGTCAAAAGATCGTGGGCTCAATTCCCCACTCCAGAGACTTGAGCACAAAATACAGGCCGAGGCTCCACTGCTGTACTGAGGGAGTGCTGCACTGTCGGAGGTTTTGGATGAGATGTTAAACCGAGGCCTCATCTATCCTCTGAGGTGGACGTAAAAGATCTCATGGCGCTATTTCGAAGACGAGTAGGGGAGCTCTCCTCGGTGTCCTGGTCAATACTTAACCTTCAACCAACACCACAAACAGATTATCTGGTCATTATCTCGTTGCTGTTTGTGGGGCCTTGCTGTGCGCAAATGGGCTGCTGCATTTCCTACAACACAACAGTGATTACACTTCAACAGTACTTAATTGGCTGTAAAGTGCTTTAGGACGTCCTGAGGTTGTGAAAGACGCTATACAATGAGTGTGCGGTCTTGGGCCAGGGATTCCCAGGTGTCGGTGGGGATGTTACACTTTTTCAAGGAGGCTTTGAGGGTATCCTTGAAGCATTTCCTCTTCCCACCTGAGGCTCTCTTGCCATGCCGGAGCTCCGTATAGAGCGCTTGTTTTGGGAGTCTCGTATCGGGCATGCGGACAATGTGACCCGTCCATCGGAGCTGATTGAGCGTGGTCAGAGCTTCGATGCTGGGGATGTTGGCCTGAGCAAGAACACTGACGTTGGTGCGCCTATCCTGCCAATGCATTTGCAGGATCTTGCGGAGGCAGCGTTGGTGGTACCTCTCCAGTGCTTTGAGGTGCCTGCTGTACATGGTCCATGTCTCTGAGGCATACAGCAGGGCAGGTATCACTGCTGCCCTGTAGACCATGAGCTTAGTGCCGGGTTTGAGGTCCTGGTCTTCAAACGCTCCGAGTGGAGGAGAAGCATCCGGGAAGGTGCCTCGAGTCGAACACCTCGAGTCTCTTCGCCGGGAGCAAGCGGAAGCCAAGCGCAGGCAGCGCAAGGAGCGCACGTCAACCCAAGCACCCCACCCACCCGCTCCTTCAACCACCGTCTGCCCCACCTGTGACAGAGACTGTAGGTCTCGCATTGGACTCATCAGTCACCTCCGAACTCATTTTTAATGTGGAAGCAAGTCATCCTCGGTTCCGAGGGACAGCCTAAGAAGACAATGAGTGTCTTTCTCTTTTTTCTTTTCACATTCGCAAATTAGGTCCCACAACAGGCCTCTTTCGCACTCTGTAAACTTTGGACCTGATTTTTTTTTTAACGCCATTCCATTTTGTCCCATTCTCTCCTGAAGGTGCCCACCCTTTCTGGGATACCTTTCTAGAGATGGCAGTAAGCAAGCCTGAGTCCTCACCCCTGTGTTCATTCAGCAGCAAATCATAGCACAAAGTGGGTACTCATACTGCTGCAGAGCATGCACTGAAAGAATGATTATAGTATTGAATCTACACGGGATACCTCACCAAAATTAAGGGCCTAATTTACAAACGTCAAAACAAAACACACGGTGGCATAGTGGTTAGCACTGTTGCCTCACAGCGCCAGGGACCCGGGTTCAAATCTGGCCTCGGGTGACTGTCTGTGTGGAGTTTGCACATTCTCCCCGTGTCTGCGTGGGTTTTCTCCGGGTGCTCCGGTTTCCTCCCACAGTCCAAAGATGTGCGGGTTAGGTTGATTTGGCATGATAAATTGACCCTTAGTGTTAGGGGATTAAATGTGTGTGGTTACTGGGATAGGGTGGGATGTGTGTCGGTGCAGGCTCGATGGGCCGAAATGGCCTCTATCTGCACTGTTGTGATTCTGTGAAACAATAGCCAACTTTTATAAGCAAGTGCCACTTCCTATGAGCTGAAGTGAGACGTGGATGCAAAGTAACCTGGGATAGCGTGCCCTGGGTGAACAATGAACCCTTTTCTGGTCCCTGAATTACATGTAGGATTTCCACTCGGCATCCTCGTCACTTTAGATGAATATCAGTCACGTCAAACTCTTTTGTAACAGACTAAACTACCAAACAGGTCTATTCACAGATAATCATTTACTGAAGCCAGTCGTAACAGTTGTTGAAGTCAATCCATATGACAGAAGTTTGTGAAAGGGTTAAATACACAAACCCATCGGGTGAGTTGGATTGATTGGCTTTTTTTTCCCAGATCTTTCTAAAAAAGATGAATGCACGTTTCTTGGGGCTGCTATTTGTTCTGTGTCTGTTGTAGCAAGGTCAACATCATAGCTAATTGCTACATTAAAATGCTTTTAAATACACTCTCAGGATTGAAAAGTTAGTCTCTGAAGCAGAGGGGCTTTACTCTAACAATGGACATTAACCTCCATAATCAAGACACAAAAGCATGCCGATGGCCACCTTGGTGTTTGACAAATGCTAACTGTGCTCAGGTGATCCTGACAAACTGTATCACAGTATGGTATGGCAGCTGTAGCTACTATGACCGGAAAGCCCTGCAGCGGGTAGTCAAAACTGCCCAACGCATTACCGGCACCCAGCTACCGACCATAGAGCACATATACCAGAAACGCTGTTTACGGAGGTCACGGTCCATCATCAAAGACCCTACCCACCCCAGCCACAGTCTGTTCGCCCTCCTGCCATCTGGGAGACGCTACAGATGCATTCGCACCCGTACGACCAGATTTAGGAACAGCTTCTTTCCCAGGGCTGTCATCCTACTGAACTCCACAAATAAACTCTAAAGCCTGCACATCTGCCAATGCACTTTATTATGGTTATGTTTATGTTAATGTATTACAAGCCAAATGTATGTTGAATGTTTAAATGTCTTAATCTAAATGTACACTCTCATGAGCCGCAAGCCTACATTTCGTTGTACTGCACTTGTGCACTAACAATGACAATAAAAGTTGATTTGATTTGATTTGATTTTGATTTGATTTGATCAGATTAGCCTATTGATTAATAGCCTAGTGATGCATGTTAATTGCTTATAACCAAAGTTGGGTGTACTTGGTGACTGCTTACCCAGATGCCTACACCGGTTAGTCAATAATAGTACTGCGAAACCATAAGAATAGAAGCTATTCTCCCACCTGCAGGTACAGAAATTTTTTGAGTGGAAGCTTTCTTAAAATAATCAACTATTAAGATGAGAAATGCAAAAAAGTGAGAAAACTCAGAGAACTATTAAAACATAGGTTAGAAATTCTGATTGGCAAAATCTGCATACTGTATTAACACTTCGGCTGGAGATGTCCTCCGAGTTACTCCTGCTCCCAGTATATTACTCTGCTGTATGTGCCATTTTTGCATGAGCATTAACCATTACCGTGTTTATTTTAAATGGGTTAACACTTGTGTAGCAACAGTATACTCAGGAACGTAGTATTAAGCATTGGCACAGAAACTCTCCCAATTAGATTCGCTGCCCTAGAGTCTTTTATGAAGTGAAACATGATTGATCTCTGCTCACCAGGGAGATTAAAGTCACTAGGAGACGATAATCTTCTAGTTTTCTGCTCCTCCATGCAGTTTTTTCTCCCTTTCTTTCCTGATGGCACTGACTCTCGCTCGGCTATACACTTCCACCGGTTCTGCCAGCCCTTTAATACCTCACACGTGTGCAGAACGTGAGTTCAGAGGGTTGAACAGCCAAGCCCCGTGCTCTCCTCCTGCAATGTGGAGAAACCTTTTAGCATGGGGTCACTGAATCGTGAGCAAAAGCAAGAACCCTCGCTGAATATACTCTTGCTATCCCAGGGTTGCTGCAGATAACTACAGCGGCTTCTAGTCATTGCCGGAGACCCTCTGCATGGTTCAGTACCACACCCAGCAATTACCTCATCACTAAGCTGCTCGGGTAGCTTTGATAATACTTTTTATACTAAATAATGAAAGCAAGGAGATTATTATTCATTGTTCACTTTTCAAAAATTACTCTAATAAGTTAACTGAAGCTTATTCAGAAATAGTTGGAATACAGCAAATAGATTGCACAGTGAAGCTTTTATTGTCGGATGGCAGCCTTTGTCTCAGGCTTCACAACTGAAAAAGAAATCTTAGCTTGTGTAATATACAATAGGCAAGTGCAGTGAATGTGGGTTTATTTGAAACATTCAATGAGCAAAGGGATATGAGCTCGATACCAAGGGAGGAGGGAGTTAGCAATTATCTAGACAGGCCCTGAACATGGACCCTTATGATCGGAAAAGCTAGAGTGGTTGATAGCTTTTTGTTATTCACACCTTATTGTCATATTCCTGCATTGTTCAAAGCCAAGGGCCATTGTACAGGGTGGGAAAAAAATGGGGATGGTGACGTCAATCAACAAGTGGTGATCAGGTGACAACAAACTTGAGTTAGAAAAACCTATTGATTTTAGGAAGGGAGGTCTGAGGGAAGTAAACAGTTCTCGTTTTGAAGTCCAGGGGAAATGAATCAGAGTTGGAGACAATGTGATGAATCTTGATGGTGGAAGGAGGATGAGTTTGGTGGATGGCATATTTGTAGCTGAGGAAGAACATAAGAGAAAAGTTATGATCTAGACGAGGGAACTAGATGTAATATCTCCAAGTTTGCAGACGACACAAAGCTGGGTGGGTGTGTGTGCAGTGAGGAGGATGCCGAGAAACTCCAGTATGATTTGGACAAGTTGGGTGATTGGGCAGATGCATGGCAGATGCAGTATAATGTGGATAAATGCGAGATTATCCACTTTGGTGGCAAAAACAGGAAGGCAAATTATTATCTGAACGGCAATAGATTGGGAGAAGGGGAAGTGCAACGAGACCTGGGTGTCCTTGTGCACCAGTCGCTGAAGGTAAGCATGCAGGTATGCTGGCCTTCATAGCGAGAGGATTCGAGTACAGGAGCAAGGATGTCTTGCTGCAGTTGTACAGGGCCTTGGTGAGACCACACCTTGAGTATTGTGTGCAGTTTTGGTCGCCTTATCTGAGGAAGGATGTTCTTGCCATGGAGGGAGTGCAGCAAAGATTCACCAGACTGATACCTGGGATGGCAGGAATGACGTATGAAGAGAGATTGGGTCGACTGGGCTTATATTCGCTGGAGTTTAGAAGAATGAGAGGGGATCTCATTGAAACTTATAAAATTCTAACAGGACTAGACCGACTAGATGCAGGAAGGATGTTCCCGATGGCGGGGGAGTCCAGAACCAGGGGTCACAGTCTAAGGATAAGGGGTAAGCCATTTAGGACTGAGATGAGGAGGAATTTCTTCACCCAGAGAGTGGTGAACCTGTGGAATTCTCTATCACAGAAGGCAGTTGAGGCCAATTCATTAAATATATTCAAGAAGGAGTTAGATATATTTCTTAAGGCTAAAGGGATCAAGGGATATGGGGAGAAAGCAGGGACAGGGTACTGAATTTGGATGATTAGCCATGATCTCATTAAATGGTGGAGCAGGCTCGAGGGGGCGAATGGACTACTCCTGCTCCTATCTTCTATGTCTATGTTTTGAGAGAAGCACCAACATTGTGGTACTCATTAATTAGATAGAGACGAGAAGAGCTCTGAGCAAGGGAGAACTGAGAAGCAAGGGACTTTTTCGATGTAATTTTTGGCGAGTAATGTACTTCATTGATAAGGCTTGACCCAATAAGTGGCATTGGTGGGATATTGCAGCTCAGAAGGCTGTCCTCCCTTCAATAGAACCTGCAGAACTGACCAGCCTCATTGACGCCAGGGGTGCGGCCATCACTAAGGTAACCATCTCAGTAACTCTAGGGAGGGCTGAAGGCAAGTAAGTCCACGAAGGACAGGTGAATGTGAGACCTTGTTACTTGTATAGAATATTGATAAGAGTTAGACAAAAGCAACTTGCTAAATAGGGAAGCGATGTTGCAGTGCAACGGCAAAATATCAAACGCTGTGGGCAGGTGCCCTATTTGTCTCAGTTATAATCTGACCCTGGCTACCATCCTGATGGACATCCATACTTATTATACAGTAAGGTATCATTTTGGGCCTAATTATCCAGATTCATCAGCATAAACAGTAAATCAAATGTACAATCTGCAGCCTGAAACAAAACGAATGATACCGCACATGGAGAAATCAATGGTATCTTGTCTTGTGGTTTTTCTTTTAAACAGATATAGAAAGAAATTTAGCATAAACATTTCACACTACGTCTACTGTCCAAATGCTTTAACAATTATACAGCATACTTACAATACATGAAGGTTTAACCTCCACAAGCGTATCACTGATCTTAATAAGCTGCATCTCCACTTTCAGCTGTGGTGTGCAGTCCAGCCGCACTTGATTGATCCTCATACTCAAATTACGCCATTTAAAAATTCCCAATTATATTTTAATGAGGGAGAGCGCAGTCAATTTTGCATTTGCAAACAGGAGGAAGCGACGCTGGGAGCATCGAAAGGTTAAGTGTCATTCCTCCTAGCATTCTCGGAGTTTAAATAAAATAAATGCAGGCATTATCCAGACTCTGATCCCCAAGGTGACTGAAGTCCATGAGGTAAACAAAAACTAATTTTATAGGAAAATAACAGTGTTGCAGGCAGATAAAAGCTCCTTTTATTCCGTCTTATCGTCCTACAAAATTATGTGTTTCTGGAGTAGCAGAATGGCAGGCTGTGTATCTGAATTCTGTCCCATAATTCTGACCCCCTAACAACAACAACTTGCATTTATATAGTGTCTTTAATGTGGCAAAGCGTCCCAACGGAACCCTGTCTGGTGCAACTCCTGCCCGTTTGTGGGCGTGAGTACAATACTGTGTGGACCTAGTCTTGGTTTGGTTAACTTCATTACAAATAGAACACAAGTGATGCTGCCAAGTATCTCGCATGCCCATGACATTCATCCCCCTGTCCTAATGCCTCCCCATTCTACTTTAAATCTCTGTGGTAATGATGTTGTCGGACTGACTCGTTATGTACTTGAGGTCAAGTAGCACATCCACACATGGGTGAAACAAAGTGATATCATCCTTCGTCCCCCCCACCCCCCCATACCCACCCCCTTCTCCTGAAGATACTGACTCCTTGCTGGGGTGCATTTGGGGAACCAAATGGCCATCCAGTGCACCTGAGTCAAGGCTGTACTTGTCCGCAGGCAACTCTACCGCCCGGGGGTTGGGGGCAGCGCTGCCCAGTCCTGCAATCAAAGGACATCTACTTACACACGCTTCCAGCAGGGGCTGCTGGACAGTGATCAGGACCCCCCCGAATGACTTTCCCCTTCCCAACCCAAGGCCAGCTGTAGCACCAGCACTGCCTCCTGGGTTGCCATCAGATGATTCAGCACAGACCGAGGATCGAACCTGGAGCCCCGACAGCAATTGCCATTTTAAAGCTGCCTGGTGAAGGCCTTTTCAAACCGACTCCGGATTCACGAGAGGTCCACATGGAACATCACGCATTGATAAAACAAAATTAAACCAGTCTAATCGTAGCGCAGTTCTATGCAGCAAGCACACACATACTTCAACACGAGATGGATGTTTGCATCGTGCGTGGCTAATTACTTCACTCTCCCTGCCCGTGATAACTGGCCTTCCCTGAGCACCGATGACTGAAAGACCATTTTGAATTTTCAAAAAGGTGTTGCCAAATGTCTGCTGATTGTACATTTCTAAAATTCTACATTAGAACATTCTCGATGCCCTTGGTCAAACCAACTCGGAAACTATTGGGTTTGAATCAAACTGCAGTAATCAGTGATAGTCACCAATAGATAATGATCCGTTACTTTCCCCCTGCATTTCTCAGCGACCTTCTTCACTGTCCAAGGTCCCCCCAAAGCAACACATTCACTTCTTCTCAAGGACAGGTCGAGCAGTAACTTGCTCCCTGGTCCTACTGGTGCTGCACTAACAGGCCTGGCAGGTGCGGCAGCTCATCAACACCAGTTGAGCCTTGCTTCCAATTTTTCCCGCCCCATGACCTACTTCTTGTTCCTAATTTAATGTGTCAGCCCTGGTTCAGTGG
This sequence comes from Somniosus microcephalus, assembly GCF_052327205.1. Lineage (NCBI taxonomy): Eukaryota > Metazoa > Chordata > Chondrichthyes > Squaliformes > Somniosidae > Somniosus > Somniosus microcephalus. The sequence goes on along the minus strand of NC_141002.1, from coordinate 23,172,576 downwards.
GTAGCACTCTCGTCTCAAAGATGTGTCAAAAGTCAGAAAGATGTGTGTTCAAGTTCCACTCCAGAAACGTCAGCACATAATCTAGGCTGACACTCCGGTGCAGTACTGAGGAAGTGCTGCACTGTTAGAGGTGCCGTTTTTCGGATGAGACGTTAAACCGAGGCCCCGCCTGCCCTCTCAGGTGGACGTAAAAGATCCCACAGCACTATTTCAGTGAAGAGCAGGGAGCTTTCCCCGGTGTCCTGGCCAATAGTTATCCCTCAGCCAACATCAATAAAATCTGGTCACGATCACATTGGTGTTTGTGGGAGTTTGCTGGGCGCAAATTGGCTGCTGCGTTTCCTACATTACAACAATGACTGTACGTCAAAAGTACTTCATTGGCTGTAAAGCACTTTGGGACATCCTGAGATCGTGAACGATGCGTTATAATTGCAAGTCTTCCTTTTGTACAGGGTTGCCTCGCTGTCGGCAGCTTTGGGCTGCACATGTGATGTTGGTGAGTTGTAGCAGTCAAAGCCGCACCAATGAGAAACATGCAGTATAACCGGGACATTAAACTGTGACAGACTGTGGCAGACTCAAATTAGATGCATTTAAGGGTATGCTAGATAAACATATGAGGGAGAAAGGAATAGAAGGTTATCCTGATAGGGTTAGATGAAGGGGGGGGGGCGGAGAAAGAATAAACACCAGCATGAACCAGTTGGGCCGACTGGCCTGTTCCTGCGCCACACACTTCCAAGTCACACACCATCCTGACTTGGAAATATATCACCGATCCTTCACCGTCACTGGGTCAAAATCCTGGAACTCCCTCCCTAACAGCACTGTGGGAGTACCTTCACCACATGGACTGCAGCGGTTCAAGGCGGCGGCTCACCACCACCCTCTCAAGGGCAATTAGGGATGGGCAATAAATGCTGGCCTTGCCAGTGACACCCACATCCCATTAATGAAAAAAAAAAATCAGTCTATGTAAGTCTATATAAATTGCCACAGTATCTGTTAATAAACTTGCTGTGATGTAAGCAGGAACTGCTTTTTAACCAAAATTTTATTTCCTTGCTTGCAAGTAAAATTACTGTTAACATATGTTCTTCCCCCGAGACTAAATGACCTCCGTTTCTGTTTGGCTTTCATAAAAGCAAAGGACCGTTTCCTCTTCAACCACACGGCAGGTTGTAGTTAAATATCCAGCCTTAACGGTGTTTTAAAATCTGATGAATCTAGCTCTCACTATTCCTTTTGCCGACAACCATTTTAATCAAAGCAAAACAGGCAGTACCAAATTAAAACTAACCACCCAAGTTAACATACTGCTACATGCTGTACTTGCCTTCTGAACTTCAGCTAATGACTTCTTCATTGAATGGGCCAATTTTATGGCGATAGCAGAATCCCACTCGGCAGTGATTTACTGTTCTTTCATGAGGGAACAGTACCCCAGTGGACCCCCTCATGGCCTAACAGTTTGGAGAACAATAGCCCATGGCCTGAGAGACCTGGTGTCTAGCAGTAGAGGTCAGCCATAGTCATTATAGAGCCGGAGCATTTTAATGACTTGCTCTCCCTGTGCTGTCGTCAGACTGTCTGTCCGATATGAAATTGCGGACCAGCCAGATTTTTTTTTGCAGCTCAACGTCGGCAGGGACAGAAGCCATTCTGTTTGTCCCCTATCCAGCGCTGGGCCACAGCCCCAGATCCCATTCCCCACCCTGGCTGACCAATCACACACCATCCGGTGGTGCGTCCCACATAAACCCAACTGAGCTTCAAACCGAACATCCAGGTCACCACCAAGACTGCTTACCCCCACCTCCAAAATCTGTCCATGTCACATCCCCTACCCCAACCTCACCGCTGCTGAAACTCTCATCCACGGCTTGGTCACCTCTGGGCTCGATTATTCCAACACCTGCAGACCCCACCCTAAATAAACCCCAACTCATTCGGGACTCTGAGGACCGCATCCCGTCCGTTACAAAATCCCACTTGCGTATCACTCCAATCCCTGCTGACTTCCAGTGCGTCGACTTCAAAATTCCCAACATGATATTCAGTTCCCTCTGAAACCATGCTCCTCCCTACCTTGGCAACTTCCTTGTGTCCAGGTCCCTACCCACACCCTCCGCACTTCCAACGCTGGTTTCGCCCTTTCTCCTGCTCGACCATTGGTGGCAGAGTCTTCACTATCTTGCCATCTTGTTCATGCGTCTCATCCTCCAAATCTTCCTTAAAACCGGCCCCTTTGACAGCACCTCTGGCCGTCTTTCCTAGTTAAAGGCACTAAATAAAGGCAAGTTGTTGTCTTTATTAAGTGCAGATCACAGAAGCCTAAGGGCTAAAAATTGAGTAGCGCCCCAATAACTTCGCCGGGGTGCTAAAAGTAGCGCCCCGGAAAAATTAGCGCCCCCGCGCCGGAAATTGAGTGGGTGCACCCCAAGAGGGAAGCAGGGCGCTACTGGAAGCGCCCTGCAACCCTCTTGGGGCGCTGAGAGTCAATATTGTGGCATTATGTGCCGCAGCGCCACACGCTGCGGCACGTCGCGCTGCGGTATTGCAGGCCTTCCTCCCCTTCTTAAAGGGGAGGGGCTTTGTGCAGCGCGACCTGGGGCCCAGCTGGGCCCCCGGGGATCGGGAGTGCAGGCAAAAGAACCCGGCACTCAAGAGAAGTGCCGGGCTCTTGGAGCGCAGCCAGCACGCCACGGGGGGCGGGGGGGGTGCGTTTCAGGAGGTCTGGGACGGGAGCGCAGGCAGGTGCTGGCAGGCGGCCAGCAACAAAAATGGCCGCCCCGCACCTCGCCTTTAAATTGTGCCTCCCCGGCCACAGGTACACCCCCCTGACCCCGTCGGACATAGCATCCGGTGGTAAGTCAGGGGGCGCTCCCGAAGATCGTGGCCGGGGCGTGAGCTGCGCACACCAATGACGTCATCGCCAGCGCCGCAGGGCGCTACCGGTTAGTGCCACCACTAACCTCCCGCTGAATTTTGCGGGAGGCGTGGGCAGTGCCGCGCCCGGGCACTAGTTGGTTTGCGTCCCGTTAGCGCCCTCTTAAGGCGCTAACGGGAGGCGCAACCAACTGAATTTTTCCCCCTAACTCTTTAAAGCTGAGAGAATAGAAACTTTGGTTACCAGAAACCGACAGGTCTGTTTTGCTTTCCCATCTTTCCACTGTTATGCAATCCTCTTTAAGCTGTGGCTCAGTGGTAGCACTCCCGCATTGAAATCCCACTCCAGAGACTTGAACATACAACCTAGGATGCCATCAGCTCAGTTCTGAGGGAGGGCTGCACAGTCGGAGGTGCCATCTTTTGGATGAGATGTTAAACTGAGGCCCTGACTGCCCTCCTGGCTTGCACTGTGAGTGCAAGTAATGCAACTGGATCACTCCGTGACTGATGGTGTCACAGAACCGGCCTGGGAATTTCGGAACCCTCCCCAACGGCCCTAGCCTTGCAAGACACCAGGAATCAACAGGCATCCCTGGTGTCTACCTTTGCTAAGGGCGTCAATGAGGGAATTTACATTGGATGATAATACTTTGATCCACAGATGCGTGGATGTCTTATAGGGACACCCTCAAAAGTGTTGGCACCTCCGATGGGGCTTTGTGGGATGGGGGGGGTGGGGTGGTGGTGGAGGTGGAGAACCCACTGGATTAAGGTTCCCCCTCCTCGCACCCCTCCCGCTGCAGACATTGTGCCACAAAACCGCCCTCCCCAACTATCTGGGTCCATGGGCTAGAAATCCGATGCATTTGCACCTCCCATTAGCGCCTCCGGGGTGCGCTAACGGGGCATAAACGACTTTTCACCTAGCGCGGCGCTGCTAACGGCTCCCGCTAAATTCAGTGGCGGCGGTAACCGGTAGCACCCCACTCCGCAGGCGATAACGATGTCATCACCGTACCCGCTCCCCCTGAATCTGCGCTGAGCGGTGACAGCGACCGATTCAGGGGGCGGGAACGGAGCGGCAGGAGGCTCACGGGCCGCTAACTAAAGGGGAGGTGGCGGGCGGGGAAAGAAAATTGACTGACTTGCTTGTCACGGCCAGTTGCGTCTTTGAACGCGGGGTCCGTGCCGCGATCTGGCAGCCTGGCACTCCTCAAGTGACAGGCTGCTGGCACGGCACCCCGCTCCCCGGTGGTCCAGGTAGGGTCCCGCAGAGTTGTGGGCTTGGGCCCGCCCCTTTAATGAGGGGAGGAGCCCGTCCCATGTGGCAGCGCAATGTGGCCCAGTGCGTAGCGTTGCAGAACACACCGCCCCGATATTCGGGTTAGTGCTCTAAGAAGGAAGTGGAGCGCTTGAATTAATGCTCCACCTCCCTCTTGGGGCACTAAAACTAAAGTTAGCGATCACCGGGGTGATTTTTTGCCGCGCGCTAAATTTAGCGCCCAGGTGAGGTTAGCAACCCAAAATTTTTCCCCCCATGTATCTAAACATTCATCTTTCATTACAATGATTGAGGTGACTCAGAATGAGCTCTGTTTACACTGGAGGGTATTCATATTCAGCTCAGATCTATTGATCCACACTAAGTTTAATCTCCCTGGTGTCTACACTAACCTCTAGCCTGAGCACTAGGCAGGCAGGGAGTATCAGGTTGAAGCCTGACATTTGCTCTGGTGCCCGAGGCAGAGTGGGAGACTGATTACTGCAGCCTGTTTCAAACCCAAACGCTTTAGAGCAGGAATTGTGGAAGGGCATCTTGCATTGGCAGCGTTCACTTCAGTCTGACATAGGGTGCTTCAGTTAAAAATCACAGCTGTCAATGCAACAGATCTAAAGTGACAGCTGCGGTGTAAATGGGGCTGGATGTGCCACACTGAGCGATAAGGCTTGGCGAGTTCATCTAGGACGAGTAGCTGAGCCATGCAGACCAGGCAACGCCCTGGCTTCTGTGGCCAGTTAATAGCGGCTTCCCAATCCTGACTGCTATGCAGTGATCCCTGTTGGTAGCGCCTGTGCGCATGTGTATATCTATGCGCGTGTATGTCTGCGCGCGCCGGTCCGTGTGTATATATGCACGCGAGTCTGTGCGCATGCGTGCCTTTGCCTGAGGCTCTGGCTGTCCGATGAGTACAGGATTGGGTTGGCTGTGATGTTCCCTGATCCCTCCTCTCCAGGGGTGAATGGCCTCCTCACTCTCACTGCTACGCTCACACGTGAATAATGGGCACTAGGGCAAAGTACAGGAGAGGGACCAATAGCCATGGAACCATACCCAGCAAGAAGTCAATGCCTTCTGAAGAGGACGGGCAGGGACTATGGACAGCCCTGTATTGAGAAAATCTATATGGGACAGCTGTAGTTAACAGTCCAGATTATAGATACACACTTTATCTTAATTACTGCAGAACAGAACTCATTAATAATGACATACAGCCTATGCAAATACCCATACTAGAACGCTACTGCTGGTCACTTTTAAATATTCGCTGTTATTGGTAAAACGTGCCTTGAATTTGCATTGGATTGCCTTTTATCTTTCACAGTCAAATGAAGAAAATATTGCTCTCCATTTTTTTTGTAACACAAAGGAAAAGTAATTGTTTTTCCCGTTACAACAGTTTGTCTTCAATGATGGGGTAAGCCGTCAGAGCAGCTTCTTTTATTAATGGGTAAGTGCAGTAGCTGGTTGTGGTGCTGAACTGTATACAATGTCACTGCTTCGATCCCTCGCCTGCATTGAATTATCCAACCTGGACAGTGGTTGGAATTGGTCGAGTTCCCCCCTCGGTTACAAAAGGTGAAGGGAAAAATAAAATGGGCCAACGATGCTGTCGGTGGTCGTTAGGCATGCGTGCACAAACCTCTTTACGAGATAACGTCCTGTGTACTTCCTATCAGACGTGTGCTGCGCATCTCGCGTCTGAGTCAGAAGGTTGTGCGTTCAAGTCCCACTCCAGTGACTGGAGCCCATAAAGCTAGGCTGACACTCCAGTGCAGTGCTGAGGGAGTACTGCACTATTGGAGGTGCCGTCTTTTGGATGAGACGTTAAACCGAGGCCCCGTCTACTCTCTCGTAAAAGATCCCATGGCACTATTTCGAATAAGAGCAGGGGAGTTATCCTCGGTGTCCTGGCCAATATTTATCCCTCAACCAACATAACAAAAAAAAACAGATTATCTGGTCATTATCACGTTGCTGTTTGTGGGAGCTTGCTGTCCGCAAATTGGCTGCCGCGTTTCCCACAGTGACTCCACTTCAAAAATACTTCATTGGCTGTAAAGCGCTTTGAGGCGTCCGGTGGCCATGAAAGGCGCTATATAAATGTAAGTCTTTCTTGCCTTACCCATTTTTAAGTCTTATTTGGCCACATAGCACCTAAAAAATGGGTGCAACACAGCCTTAATTTAGCCCCCAAAGACTTTTATCTTTCCAATGCTTAGCTGGAGAAAATTGTGCCTCACCCAAGACCGGATATCATATAAGCAGTCTGATAGCACAGAAACAGTGGAGGGGTCAAGAGAGGTGATGGAGAGCTAGAGCGGAGTATTATTGCCATACATGGTGTCAGCCTTTGCTCACTGCTGAAATGAGGAGAAATGTCTTCACTGAGGGTGGTGAATCTTTGGAATTCTCTACCCCAGGGAGCTGTGGAGGCTCAGTCGTTGAGTACATTTAAGACAGAGGTCGATAGATTTTTGGATATTAAGGGAATCAAGGGATATGGGGAATAGTGCAGGAAAGTGGAGATGAGGCAGAAGGTCCGCCATGATCTCATTGAATGGCGGAGCAGGCTCGAGGGGCCGTGTGGCCGACTCCTGCTCCTATTTCTTATGTTCTTAATGTTATGATTCCTGCTGGAAGGTCCTCCTAAGCAGAGGACAGGATCGGACTCGGCTCTGATGCCTCGCACAGAGGAATACCCTGCTGATGCTGAATGTCTGGGCCCACGCATGAAAAGCTAACTGAGGTCAGTGGAAGTGAGCCCCGGCAAGAGTCAGCACATTGAGAAGAGGAGTGGAGAGAATTGGGGTGGGGTGGGAAGTGGAAAAAGATTTCAAAAACAAATTCACTTGTTTAGAACACACTGGCCTGTAATTCTAACAGGGTTATAATGGTTTGTTAATGTACAGGCCTTTAGTGTTCGGAACACTAGGATTATAGGGGGGAAAAATTGGGTATCATCCATTTTAGGGCGCTAATATCGGCCGGGCACAAAGTTTAGTGCCCGGCGCTAATTATCGCCTCCAACTGCAAAATTCGCCTCTATCGCCCTGGAGGTGATTTGAGCGCTAAATTAAGCGCTACACACCTCTCTTAAGTCGCTAACGTCAGGGAGCGAGGCGCTACATCAAAGCGCTGGCGAAGCTCAGGCGATGCAAGTTACCATGGAAGCCAGACAGACTGGCGCCATCCAGTTCTTAAAGGGGAGGGGCCATCTTGCTGCCCAGCCACACCCCACTCATTGCAGCGTCGAATCTTGGATGGAAAGACCTAAAGCAACATTGTGTTGAAAGCACTGATGGATAGGCCCAAGGAGAGAGCTCGGCACTTCAGCGACCAGGCATTGGTGGCTGTGGATGGCGCTGTTGAACGGCGATGGGCAGTGCTGTTCCCAGAGAGTGGCAGGAGGCCAATGCCCTGGGAGTTCCGAAGTGTGTGGAGGAAGGTGGCTCAGCACGTGTCCTCAAGGAACCTGGTGCCAAGGACTCACACTCAGTGTCGCAAGAAGTTCAACGACCCCATTCGGGTGGTCAGGGTGAGTACCTGCTTTTCAATACCTCTACATCCCTCCATCTCAACTTCACTCTGTGCCCAGACGGTGTAAATCCCCAAATGCTCAACACTCATCCAACAACTATGGCCGTCTCATAAAACTCACATGCACATCCCACACCTTGCACACATTAACGGTTATTCAACTATGGTAGGCACATCTGCCAAACACATGGCTGCACACTCACTCACATGCTGTCCTTTTTCTTGCAGGCCAAGCTCTCTCATAAGAGACGGGAGCAGCAACGCACGGGAGGAGGACCGGCGGACCTACACCCACTGACTGATTTGGAGGACAGAGTCCACAGGCTGATTGCCAGCCTTGTCATAGGCGCTGTGGCCACTGGAGAGGTCGACCCCCTTGGGGACAGCAATGGTATGTTCATCAGCTTTCTCTCCTCTCTCAACACCAGCCTTTTACACTTACAATCCAACAAACTGTCTCCAGTCCTTGCTCCCTTCCTGCCCCCCTACCCTCACGCTAAAGCCACACTCGTGCCTTCTTGCTTTCAGATAGTGAACCACCAGCTGACCAGCCTGTCCCTCAGCCTGCCAATGGCAGTGAAGCACCAGACGAGAAGGAAGAGGAAGCCGGAGCCTCAATGCCTGCTTCGCCCAAGGGTGACACATCCGACACTGAGGCTATGCCTTCCCTGGAGGGGTGCAGGGGGTTAGGGTCTGATGAGGGCGAAGCTCCTGGAGCCAGCGGGCTAGCGGGCTGCAGCAACACCATGGGGGAAGGGAAGCTCAGCTGCCATCTCCCCGGAGGGTGAGTAGGCGTGTGAGTTCTGCTGCACAGGACTAGGATGAGGACCTCGACATCGCAGCCATGCATACCCAAGCCTTGAGCATGCAAACTGAGCTCATGGGTGCAATGGCAAGGGTGCCCGACAGCATGGATTCACTGGCTAGGAGCATGGAGGAGTCTGCTGCCAGCAGAGCTGTCATCTGTGCGCAAACCCTTGAACCCATCCTTGCCTCGTTGCTGAGGATGGTGGAATTGCAGGGAGTCCATGGGGACCCAGAGCCCATGCCGCGTGTAATGGGTGAGGTGGCAGGATCTATTGCAGCACAGGCCGACGCAACGTAACGGGTTAGTGCTGCAATCGAGTCATTGGTTGGTGCCATCCAGTCTCAGATTGAAGTCACGCAAGCGCTGACTGCTGCCATCCTCACTAGGTCACCCACAGACCACCGGGGATCTCATGGTGCCGCAGCAGACCAGCAATCTGTGCTCAAGCAGATTGTTCTGGATGCTGAGGTACTGCCCCGTGGGAGTGGCAGTGTGTCTGTCAAGCAAGAAAGTGCTGTCCTCTTTCAGAATGACAGCACTCCTGCTCCCACCACTGGCACTTCCCCATTCCCACTTGCCACAGCCTGCAACACAGCCAGCCCAGACTGCTGCCACCCATGCAGAGTTGGTGCAGTCTGCAGCTGGGCCCGCCAGGCCCAGAGCTGGTCGAGGGCATCCTGCAAGGCTACCTCCAGTCTCTGGATCCAGCATTCAGCAGCCTTCCACCAGCCTTGCTGCAGCCACTGGGGCCACATGACGGAGGAGCAGTAGGGTGGGATGGAGGGGAAGTGCGCAGGGGATGGAGGTCACCCTCGAAGGGCAAAAAGTAGAATTTTTTACTAAATGGGGGGGGGGAAATATTTGTGGGAAAGTTTGATGTTCATTTTAATATATTTGTTTACTGTTTTGCCGCTTATCTCGATGTTGTGAGAATGAGTTTTGTTAGTTCATGAATTGTTGGGTTTGTTTCTAATTGTTTGTCCTGAATAAATGACAGAGTTTGTAATACAAATAAAAAATTTTATTGTTACTTTACATCTTTGCTGATTTGACTCATTGCAGCTTTGCCCGGCAATAGGGGGTGCAGGATGCTTGCAATGATGTGCTTCTTCATCCCAGAAGCCATCTTCTCTGTAAATGGTTAGAAACGGTGTCTTATCAGCCGTTCACAGATGGCCCTTGCAGTGGCAACATTGTGCGCCTCCCTCCCACGTTGGTGCTGCTGATCCTCCTCCTCTCCCTCTTCCTCCTCCTGAGGTGGTGCACCAATCCCTGGTGGCAATGGCTGGTACCTCATAATTGTAAGGTTGTGAAGCATGCACCACACAACAATGAAAAACGAGACTCGCTCGGGAGAGTACTGCAGGACTCCTCCTGAGTGGTCAAGACACTGGAACCATTGTTTCAAGATGCCGATCGTCTGCTCTGAGGTTCCTGGTGGCGCTATGGCTCTCATTATACTGCAGCTTGGCAGGGGTGTTGGGGTTACGGAGCGGTGTCATCAGCCAGGTGCAGAGTGGATAACCCTTGTCCCCGAGGAGCCATCTACTAGGTTGACGTGGTGGTTGGAAGAGGTCTGGAACACCAGTCTGGCGCAGGATAAAAGCATCGTGGCTGTTGCCAGGATAGCGAGCATTGACAGCGAGGATGAGCTGTCTGTGGTCACAGACCAACTGGACATTCAGGGAGTGGAAGCCCTTGCGGTTTCGGAACACCTCTGCATTCTCATGAGGTGCCCACAATACCACATGCGTGCAGTCAATGGCGCCCTGAACCAAAGGGAAGCCCGCTATCCTAGCGAAGCCACATGCGCGTTCACGCTGCTTGTCCCGGGTCATGGGGAAAGAGATGTACTGCCGTCTTCTTTTGTACAAAGCATTTGTCACCTCCTGGGTGCAACAATGGACAGCGAACTGGGAGATGTTCGCAATATCCCCAGTTGAAGCCTGGAAGGAGCCGCTGGCATAGAAATTGAGAGCTACCATCACCTTCACTGCCACCAACAGAGACGTCCTGGTCCTGAGCTGAGGCTGGAGCTCTGGTTGCAGGAGGTGGCAGAGCTCAGTGACCACCTCCTTGCTGAAGCACAGCCTTCTGAAGCACTGCTCCTCAGACAGATGAATGTAGGAGAATTGCTCCCGGAATACCCGGGGAGGGTGAGGTCTCCTGTGCAGAGGCCTGTTGGCCCTCCTCCCTCTGGCCACGTTTGTCACTCTCTCTCTCTCTCCGCCTCCGAAGGAGAAGCTGGAGGACGACGCCCTGAGTTAGTGCAGCCCCCATAAAATCTTCTAAATGGGCTAAATATGAAGGTCACATAAATAGGAACCTCAAAAGTGGTGCTGAGGACCAAAGCTCCTTAGGACAGCGTTAAATCTTTCCAGACGTCTCTCTCCCTCTCAACCTGTGTGTACCAAAAATTTTGCCGACAAGAAAAAGCAGGAAGCGCACACCTTTAAATAGCACTCCCCCAGCCCCTTCCCGACTTGAAAATATTCCCCTGTAGGAATTCGGGTTGACCTCAGCAGGTATTGGACGAATGCCTACTGAATAATCGAGTTCGGCTTCAGGAGAACAATAAATAAGTTCTTTAATGCAGGAAGCAGACGAAATACAGCAGGTAAGTGAGATGGTTGCAGGAGAGCCGTAGAGTAGGTCTTTCCGCAGCGGGGACGCCGCGAGGGCTGATTCCGCAGTCCTGTGGATAGCGTGATGATGTCATCACGCTCGGCTGTGTTTTCCCGCGCTTCGGGCATCGCGTGACCACGTCGTGACGTCAGCGCGTTCGCCCGCGCTTGGGGCAGTCACGTGACCCGCGCCGATACGTCGACGCGTCTACCCGGCACTGAGGCTGGCCGCTGCGGCCGAAGTCGCGGGAGCGGGAGAGGCGCCCGACACTGTGGCTGGCCGTTGCGACCATCGAGGGAGCGGACGGCCGAACTAGGCCGGCGGCCGACGTGTTTAGCTGCGTCACGTGATACGTGATGGGACGTCAGCGCGCTAGGGAGCGTCTTAAAGGGGCAACGGCCTAAACAGGTAAGTAATATACATACAGTTAGGTTAAAGTGAATCATGTACATTATTATATATGTAAGGGACACCCGGTGGAACCGCCACACCGCACTACTTGTCGTTCCTAGCGGCAGGCGCTAAGGCAGGGGCCGTGAATCAATTTCCGGTCCGGGGCGCTACCGGGGCGTTGCACGCTTGCACGACGTCACGATCTGCGGGCGCAGGAGATCGTGGCGGTAGTGTTTAGCACCAGTGCAAAACGCAGGTCAATTTCGCGAGCGGCGCTAAAATCATTGCGCTCGGGCGCTAAGTTGCTAGCAGCCCCCCACCCCGAGGGGCTAATGGGAGGAGCTAACCAACCGAATTTTTCCCCCATAATGCCTTGTAATGCACGGGACTGTAATTGCCTCTCGCAGTTTGCCATCAGCAATGAATAATCCAATCTTCATCTGCATCAAAAACATACACAGGTTCAGTTAAATGGCAAGATATTCAGCGATAAAAAAATCTAGTAACACTTTCTGCTTTCGGTCTAATACATTCAGCAAGCATGCAGTGAGTGTTCCTCTTTTACAAACATGAAAGGGGGAGCGAGGGGTGTTACAGGTTGCAACGACAGGTATTTCAGAGTCCCTCAGTGTGTGGGGCTGACGCCTAACCACTGGAAACTATCTGTAATTTGATCATTTACAAAATTTATGCACTGCTAATTGTTTAGATTACCAGTCCTGCTAGTAAAATTGGTGTTGTTATTTGGAGCCACACTTCATATGCGCTTTTCCATTGTGCGTGTGCGCACACGCGTGTATATGTGTATGTATGCGTCAATGATCCCCCTAATTTTTTTTTACCGTGTGCATTTTTTTACTTTGGGAAGCGGCTGTGCGGGACCTCGAGATGGCAGCACAGCTTAAAGGGAACGCTGGTGTGCGTAACTGGCGGAAGCTTGAAAGCGCACTAACCTCTTTCTATAAAACAACAAACAACTTCTTTGATTTCAACAAGTTTGCAACCTGCTTCACTGTGCGGTCTTTGTCTGGCCGAATATCTCGCTGTAGACACGGCCTGCTCTCGGCAACTTGCCATTTAAGCCAATTGTGTCCAATGGAATTCTGTGGCAAGGGCCAATAGAAGACCGGTCCCCTTCACAAACCGGCTACAGTCTGACTATTTTCTTCACTCACAGGCTGGCTGCAAAATAAAAGAATCCTCCACAGCTGCTGCTGCAAGACATACCTTTATGTGGGCCAGTGATGAACAAAGGAATATCATTTTCCCTGTTTGGCTTTTGTTTTCATTCATCTCAACTTTTAAAGCCCACAACTTCTAACATCTGCCTGCAGCAGACATGAAGCGCGCTCGAACTTTGCTCAGTAAACGGGGAGATAATTTTAGTCAAGAACTTGGCCTTAGAGTCGAGCTAATGGCTACTTCAGGTTTGTGAAGTTGAGAATGTGACTCGGAATTAAGTGCACAGATGCAAATCTCATCCACGTGCAATTAATGCAAGCCACGTCTGGCTGGGACCAGCTGAATAGCAGGGAGAGAAGAGCTCGGTCAAGCCCAGCAATGCCAAGTGAGCCTGCCCGTCAACCTGCCCGCCGCCACACAAAAAACAGCAGACCCCACCTGAGAGCTGGCAGTGGGAGCAGTTTATTTATTTTTTTGCTTTTGGGGTGCCAAAGCAGTGGTGAGGCACGAGATGGAACCCCCTCTCCGAGGGAGTCTAGCGGCAACATCGACCCGCTTTCTTGCCAACAGCCACCAGAACCGTTGGCCTCACCTCCCTGTCTGACGGAGAACAAACGCCAGGTGGGAATTAAAAAGGAAACAAAGAAAGAACTTGCATTTATTAATGACTCAGATAACGCAAGAGAGAGCCATATATCCAAGTTTGATGATGACACAAAGATTGATGGCACAGTAAGTATTTTAGACGGAACCACAAAATTACAAAGAGACATTGATAGATTAAGTGAGTTGTCGAAAGTGTCAGATGGGCTTCAATGCGGTTAAGTGTGAGGTCATCTATTTTGGACCAAAAAAGGATAGATCTGAGTATTTTTTAAATGGTGAAAAGCTAGCAACAGTGGAGGTCCCTAAGAGACTTAGGGGTCCATGTACACAGATCACTAAAAGTTGTAGTCAGGTACATAAAATAATCAAAAAGGCTAATGAAATGTTAGCCTTTATAACTAGAGGGCTAGAATATAAAGGGGTAGAAGTTTTGCTATGGCTATACAAAGTCCTGGTTAGACCACATCTGGAGCACTGTGTACAGTTCTGGCCACCGCACCTTAGACAGGATGTACTGGCCTTGGAAGGAGTGCAGCGCAGATTCACCAGAATGTGACCAGGGCTCCAAGGGTTAGATTATGAGGAGAGATCACATAAACTAGGCTTGTATTCCCTAGAATTTTAGAAGGTTATGGGGTGATTTAATTGAGGTTTTTAGGACTTTGCAAGGAATTGATCGGATAGATGGAGAGAAACTTTCTCCGCTGGTGGGGGAGTCTAGGACAAGGGAACATAACCTTAAAATCAGAGCCAGGCCATTCAGGAGAGAAGTTAGGAAACACTTCTTTACACAAAGGATGGTAGAAGTGTGGAACTCACTCCTACAAAAATCAGTAGATGCTAGCTCCATTAATAATTCTAAATCCGAGATTGGTAGATTTTTGCTAGAAAAATGTTGAAAGGGATATGGAGCCAAGGCTGGTGGATGGAGTCAAGATACAGATCAGCCATGATCTCACTGAATAGCGGAACAGGCTTGAGGGGCTGAATGGCCTACTCCTGTTCCTATGTTCCTATCTATAGTGCCATTCTCGACCACAGGACATTATTAATGGTGAATGGTGATCAAAAATCTCGACCTACCCACAGCCAGTGAAGTACTTTTGAAGTGTAGTCACTGTTGTAATGTAGGAAACATGGCAGCCAATTTGCACACAGCAAGCTCCCACAAACAGCAATGTGATGATAACCAGATAATCTGTTTTAGTGGTGTTGGCTGAGGGATAAACATTGGCCAGGACACTGGGGAGAACTCCCCTGCTCTTCTTCGAATAGTGCCGTAGGATCTTTTATGTCCACCTGAGAGGGCAGGTGGTGCCTCGCTTTAACGTCTCGTCCAAAAGACAGCACCTCCGACAGTGCAGCACTCCCTCAGCACTGTGCTGGGACTGTCAGCCTAGATTATGTGCTCAAGTCTCTGGAGTGGGACTTGAACCAACAACCTCTTAACTCAGAGGCAAGAGCGCTACCACTGGGCCAAGGCTAACACCAAACAGGGAGAGTGAGGCCGGGAGAGCTCTCCTGGAAACCTTACAGGGTAGTTTGAAGCAATCGTGCAATATAAAAAGGGGAGAGGGGAGTAACATTAACCAAACCAGATGCTGCTGTTCTCAGCTGACTCCATTTCTTTGTGACCTCAGCTTTAATTAAATTCAAGGCGGGGGGGGGGGGGTTGTTGGGAAACAGACGAGTAACTGCATCTACCAACATTGCGGAGTAGTTTCAATTGCTCACATGGGCTTTCCCAGAATGGCTGGGGGCTACAAGCTTGAGGTGGGGGGGGCGGTCAGGGGAAAACCAGAGAACGTCACGGCATGATTGCAGTTAATTTGCAAAGCCCAACACAAGTCGACACAGGTCACAAGAGGAAGCGATTTGAGGAAAGGAATTCCGCTTTTATTTATTATCCATTGAGCTGGAGATAATATGTGCAATATCAGAATCAACGGGGGAGGAATAGGGAGGGGATGTTAAACTGGGCAGGCAAATACCACAACAGCATTGTCAATTTACTTAATCCAATTAGAGAGGCAGGGATTACTCACAAGCATCTCACTTTTGCTGTGGCAGAAAGCACCAACTGCTTCTTAATATCAGCTCTTTTGAGAGTGGATGTAGGAAGACAAGCAATCTGTTTCAACTGTCTGACACAGCCCCAGCCTGGGGAGAGGAAAATGTGTTGGAATTGTCGAGTATCATTCGCAAAATTATGCCGATGGACACCACGGTCTTGGCTGCGGCCCAGATGTTTAATGGGTGAATATCTCCATTCAAGCTACGGTGACAGCTCCTTATCCTGCTTCTGAGGCCAGTGCCATACTCAAAATTAAAGTGGTTTTGCTCTTCTTAATCTATCGGCATGCTGACAAACATTGCACAGATATGGAGCGATCTGGCACTCTCAGCGAGGAGTGGTGCTCGCAGGAAGCATATACCGTAAGCCCGTGATTTTTCTTGGATTAGAATTATGGATTGAAAATGGAAAAATTGTAAAATTAGCCTGTAATACATACATTACGTGTGTGTGTGTGTGTGTGTATATAGTTTTGATAGGAGAGTGATGTATGAAGTGTAACAGATGCTATGTGTTAAAAGTATAATGAAAAAGAAAGTCAGTCATTTCATGCTGGTTTCTTCTGACCTGGACCCAGAAACTTACAAGCGTCTGTCAATTTGCAAACTTCCTCGTTAACAGCAATTCAAGTGTTAGTCAGCTCAGGATGTTGCCGCCGACAAGGCCTCAAAGGGACGGGCCAGATTAAGCACAATGCAAGGTCTCTTTGGAGCCACGGTGGCTCTGAGATAACATGACTGGTGATATAAATTTAGAATAAGTCAATCCTCTGTAGCAGACTTAGTACTCCAACAGCTGAGTCAGGCAGGTCTGGTGTAGTCCACACGCTGTTGATGACTGACCAGCCAGTGTGGACCACTAACATGGAAGAGTAAACCTGTCACTTGAGGCCTGGGATTTTTTTCCTCACTCTCTGCTCCAGATATTCCTGGAAGCAAGTACCTATGGTGGCCCCAGTTGGACAAGGAGCAAGAAGCTAAGTTGCTCTGTTTTAATGAGTTAAACTCAAGCAGTACCCCTGTGGATGCTTGAGCTTGGATTTCCCAACCTGCGCCTGAGCTCTCTAGACTTGGGTAAGTGGGGAGAGAATATTGGGGAAACAGAATTTCTAAATGTCTAGATTTCTCAGCAGGTTGTTTCAAAGATTCACACATGGTGACGGGTTTCTGCTCAGCAGACACTGATTGTATAAAAAAAACTTGTACATATACACATATCTACATACCATGGTAAATCATTTAGTGAAACACCCTTCTGGGTCAGCTGTGGCTCGGTGGGTCACACTATCGCCTGAGTCAAAAGGTTGCTGGTTCAAGTCCCACTCCAGAGACTTGAGCACAAAATCTAGGCTGACACTCCAGTACAGTACTGAGGGAGTGCTGCACTGTCAGAGGTGCCGTCTTTCAGATGAGCTGTTAAACCGAGGTCCCATCTGCCCTCTCGGGTATACGTAAAAGATCCCATGGCACTATTTTGAAGAGGAGCAGAGGAGTTATCCCCGGTGTCCTGGCCAATATTTATCCCTCAATCAACATCACTAAAACAGATTATTTGGTCATTATCACATTGCGGTTAGGGGGAGTTTGCTGTGCACAAATTGACTGCCACGGATCCTACATTACAACTAGGGGGAGCTTGCTGTGCACAAATTGACTGCCATGGATCTTACATTACAACAGTGACTGCCCTTCAAAAGTATTTAATTGGCTGTAAAGAGCTTTGGAATGTCCTGAAAGGCACCAAATAAATGCAAGTCTTACTTTTCTTTTTCTAATTTTTCTAATTGTCCCTTGATCCCTGAATTACGTTTGCCTTGTATCACAGCGAGTAATCATTAAATTGCAATTGCTGATACCAAAATGACAGCTTAATGATATAAAGGTCAAACGGTGAGGGGGGTTACTGATGAAAGGTCATTGACCTGAAACGATAGCTCTGTTTCTCTCACCACAGATGATGCCTGACCCACTGAGTGTTTCTGCTTTTATTTCAATAATGTGAAGGTTGCTTTCATCAAGGTTCCTTATTGCAACATACGCATTGAAATCAAAACTCGTGACTGTCTCCAACTCATTCTTTCCCAGCACTCCCTTGATCTTCCTTTCCTCCTGCAACCTTCAGGCTTTTAAAACCCAACCTTGGTCAGTGTCAACAAATCACTAGGACCTGATTTACCTCATCATATCTCCTGATCTTTTCTACTTCTACCAAACTTTCGGTCACCCCTTCTAATCATTCAGTCCATTGCACTATTCCCATTTATGAAGCACATTGAAACATTATTTTTTCTATTAAAGGCACCATCTAAATGCAAGTATTCGTGGCAGCCTTGGCTCAGTGACAGCGCTCTCACCTGTGGAGTCAGAAGGTCGGGGGGTTCAAGCCCCACGCCAGAGACTTGACCACATAATCCAGTACGATTTGGACAGGTTGGGTGATTGGGCAGAAACATGGCAAATGCACTATAATGTGGATAAATGTGAGGTTATCCACTTTGGTGGCAAAAACAGGAAGGCAGATTATTATTTGAATGGCAATAGATTGGGAGAAGGGGAAGTGCAAAGAGACCTGGGTGTCCTTGTGCACCAGTCGCTGAAGGTAAGCATGCAGGTGCAGCAGGCGGTTAAGAAGGCAAATGGTATGTTGGCCTTCGTAGCAAGAGGGTTCGAGTACAGGAACAAAGATGTCTTGCTACAGTTGTACAGGGCCTTGGTGAGACCGCACCTTGAGTATTGTGTGCAGTTTTGGTCGCCTTACCTGAGGAAGGACGTTCTTGCCATGGAAGGAGTGCAGCAAAGATTCACCAGGCTGATACCTGGGATGGCAGGAATGACCTATGAGGAGAGATTGTGTCAATTGGGCTTATACTCACTGGAGTTTAGAAGATTGAGAGGGGATCTCATCGAAACTTATAAAATTCTGTCAGGCCTGGACAGACTAGATGCAGGAAGGATGTTTATGATGGCCGGGGAGTCCAGAACCAGGGGTCATAGTCTAAGGATAAGGGGTAAGCCATTTAGGACTGAAATGAGGAGGAATTTCTTCACCCAGAGAGTGGTGAACCTGTGGAATTCTCTGCCACAGAGGGCGGTGGAGGCCAGTTCATTAAATATATTCAAAAAAGAGTTGGATATATTTCTTAAGGCTAAAGGGATCAAGGGATATGGGGAGAAGGCAGGGACCGGGTACTGAATTTGGATGATCAGCCATGATCTCATTGAATGGCGGAGCAGGCTCGAAGGGCCGAATGGCCTACTCCTGCTCCTATCTTCTATGTTTCTATGTTTCTATCTAGGCTGACACTCCAGTGCACTACTGAAGTGCCGTCTTTCAGATGATTAATTAAACCTAAGCCCCATCTGCCTTCTCAGGTGGACGTAAAAGATCCTGTGGGACTATTTGAAGAGCAAAGAGTTATTCCTGGTGTTCTGGCCAACATTTATCCCTCAACCAACACCACTGGTCATTTATCTTATCGCTGTCTGTGGGACCCTGCGGAGTGCAAAATTGCGGTTGCGGTTGCCAACATGACAATAATGACTACACTTTCCCACATTACAACAGTGACTACACTCCAGAAGTACTTCATTGGCTGTACAGCACTTTGGGACATCCGGTGGTAGTGAAAGACGCTATATAAATGCAAGTCTTTCTTTCTTTTACAACTCCAAACTATCTCATTGGCAGTGAACCGTTTTGAGACGTCCTGAGGTTGGGAAAGAAGTATTTAAATGCAAGTTCTTCCTTTCTTTCAAGTAGTTGTTCTCTTGTCTGGAGGGCATTCCTTTGTCGCAAAAACCAGAATAAAACTCAACCGAAGGTGACAAATAGGTATCTGTCCTCCTACACACACACGGTCATCCATGGTGCTGATGTGCCTTCTGCTAAAAGAAAATACCTAATGAATTGTATCCTTACAGTTGGCTTGGCAACACACTTTCACCCAACTAAGCTCGGTGTTATAAGCTCAATCAACGGGGTTTTATGCATTTACCTAGGGCACCAGGTGGAGTTTGACACCAGGGATGGTATTTTAAACAAAATAAGCATTTTTATTATTGCGTTTTAAATCTTTCATCGGCAAGGAGTCATTGCTACAGATTCATTTCATCTCAGCGCTGTGTGCGTGTGCAGTGAGACGAATCCATATCATTCGGGATTATTAGAAAATTCCAGTCCGCACAGAACTGCAGAATAGAGAAGAGTCAAGGGTAACCAACGCGTTTTATGCTTTTAGAAAACCGGGCAGGATGTCCCACCAAGCAGAAGGACGAGCAAATGATTCAGATTGAAGGCTCCCTTTACGGGGGCATTAATTGCCACTGTTATTTCAAGGTATTTGACCTCTAATGCGGTGGCGGCAAATCTGTAAGACCTGAGCGACCCTCCGATTTCTTGAGCCAATTTGTATGTAAAGGGAGTATTAAAATTCGAAGAGGATTCAACTGGAATCCGAAAGATACAAGCCGGTTTTATCTACTGCACCAATATAAAATGGTGACTGAATGCCATCAATATTCTCCAAAAGACTATCGGTTTAATATTTTGTACACAATTTGACGCTGACTTATTTACAGATATATGCTCTAAAAAAATGCTGGTTGCCATCACTCTCCTCAAGGTGCTGACTCCCTTGCTGCGGTACAGGAGCACTGATATTGAGGGCCATGGGGTGGTGGGGGGGGCCATCACAGGTCAGCCTGCTCCGATCCTCGGCAGCATCCGTGCATCAGGGGTCTTTTCATGGGAATCAGAAATGGGAATTCTGGCTGAAGGATCCCAGGGTTCCGAGGTCAATTTCAGTACACTGACTGCCACCCTGGCTGATAACAGCTAACTCAGCACAGACTGGGATTCGAATCTGGGACCTGCTGATCTGTGTGGCTCCGTTACATTACTTTTAGCGCCCTGGACAAATTAGCACCCCCGCACCGGAAATTGAGTGGTTGCGCCCCAAGAGGGAAGTGGGGGCGCTACTGGAAGCACCCACCTCCTTCTTGGGGCTCTGCGAGTCAATATTGCGGCGCTACGTACCGTGCTATTGCAGGCCTTCCACTCCTTAAAGGGGAGGGGCCTTGCGCAGCGCGACCCGGAGCCTAGCTGGGCCCCGGGGATCAGGAGCGCCGGCAAAAGAGCCTGGCACTCAAGAGAAGTGCCAGGCTCTTGGAACGCAGCCGACACTCCGCAGTGGGGGCTGTTCAGGAGGCTGGGGATGGAAGCGCAGGCAGGTGCTAGCAGGCGGCCAGCAACAAAAATGGCTGCCCTGCACCTTGCCTTTAAATTGCGCCTCCCCGGCCGCAGGTAGGCCCCCCTGACCCCAATTTCGCGGGAGGCATGGGCGGCGCTGCGCCCAGGCGCTAGTTGCTTTGCGCCCCGTTAGCGCCCTCTTAAGGGGAGGCGCAAAGCAACCCAATTTTCCCCCCAATTATTTATATTAACACGCTGTTTTTCCTATTGTCACACAGTGGGCTCTTGAACTGCAGTTTCAAAACACAGTTGCATCAGAGTAAACTACTGTAAACCACTCACTTCAAATCATTTGCTTCTTTTCCCCACAAGGTGACACAGAAGGTCCAGTTGGGAGTAAATAGGACCAGGACCTGCTTAATGTTCTTACTATTTTCACTTGTCCCAAAGTAGGATTATTTTTCGTAAGACAGTGTTGCTTTGGGGCATTTCTCCATGATTTGTTTGTCCAGGACGTCTTTTGAGGCTTGCTGAAGTGCAACTGTCTGAGTCAGTCTGTCTGTCATTATGTCTGTTACCGAGACAGATTCACAGCTGCAACATCTCACCTGTGTAGAGGAGATTCAGCCAAGTGTCAGAGTGATAGAGACCAGGAGCAGACTTGGCATTTCAGAGAACTCTGTATGCAGTCAGTGCCAGGTGCAGGTTTACAGATGGACACGCGTTGGGTAGTAGGGTCACAGTCACAGTGAGGGGGGTGACCCCAGGAAGGGGGCGATCCCAGGGAGGCGGGGGGGGGGGCGCGGTGGCGGTTCCAGCCAGGCGGGTGGGGACAGTCAGTCCATCCCAGCAAGGGGTGGGGGGGTGCAGTCAGTCCCAGTGAGGGTTGGGTTACATACCCACAGGGTACTTTTAAGCCACCATTACTTTGTCAACAATGGATAACACTTGACATGACCAACTGGCAAGATTAACTCATAAGTTCTTGCATAATGAAACTAAAATAGCACATAGATTACCAGAGTTACTGAATTTAATTTCGCAAATTTGAACTCTCAACCTCTGAGGGGCCAAGTCCATAAACACTTGGCTACCATACCCAGTTCATTCATGGAACCATAAACACAGGAACGGGAGTGGGCCATTCATCCTCTCAAGCCTGTTCTGCCATTCAATTAGATCATGGCTGATCGGTGACCTAACTCAATCTACCCGCCTTGGTTCCATATCTCTGGATACCCTTGCCTGGCAAAAATCGATCAATCTCAGTTTTGAAATTTTCCATTGACCCAGCCTCAACAGCTTTTTGAGGGAGAGTTTTCCAGATTTCCACTACCCTTGGTGTGACAAAGTGCTTCCTGACTTTACTCCTGAATAGCCGAGCTCTAATCTTAAGGTTATGCCCCATTGTCCTTACCTCTTCCACCAGAGGAGATTCTCTCTATCTACCCAATCAAATCCTTTGATCATCTTAAACACTTCAATTAGATCACCCATTAATCTTCTGTATTCAAGGGAATACGAGTCTCGTCTATGCAACCTGTCCTCATAATTTAACCCTTCAGCCTCGGTATTGGTCTGGGGAATCTGCGCTGCATCACCTCAAAAGTAATGCTGATAACTTAAAGCAATGTTTTTATACATAGTTTAGGATTGTTATAACCATTAACATTTGTACAGCTTTTCTATCAATAAAGAATGTGATTGTTTCCAATACACAGCCATTTGCTGTTCTAAAGCTTCCAGCAACACGTTTCTTGCTCAAAACTGTGTGAGGTTATTTGGGATTAATTAATGCCCAATATGAAGTAACACTCCGCCTGTGAAAAACACTACAGGTTAGGTTTCAATCTTGTGAAATGTGAAGACGAGAACAGCAGGAAACTAATCAGCAGCATCACAGAGCAACACCTGGTGATCAGTTAGACACAATCTCACTGGATGTGCTTGTGTTTAACATGAGATTTCTGAGTTGCTGTTCGGTGGAGAGTTTTTGCCCCGGAAGTTTCTGTAGCTCGCTCTGTGGAATGCGTTCACTTGTCCCTGGGGTGCCTCCACTCTTCTGTCAACTCTAGATCCACGAGTGCCACTTGTCCATCTCCACCACTCGATCTCTGCTCCTCCTCCCCCTCCCTCTCCCTCTCTCTCTCTCTGGCTCGTCCCCACCTTATTCTCTCTCTCCTGCACCTCCCTCTCTCTCTCTCTCTCTCTCTGTGGCTCCTCTCTCTCTCTGTGGCTCCTCTCTCTCTCTCTATGGCTCCTCCCTCTCTCTCTCTCTCTGTGGCTCCTCTCTCTCTCTCTCTCTGTGGCTCCTCTCTCTCTCTGTGGCTCCTCTCTCTCTCTCTCTCTGGCTCCTCCCTCTCTCGCTCTCTCTCTCTCTCTGTGGCTCCTCTCTCTCTCTGTGGCTCCTCTCTCTCTCTCTCTCTGGCTCCTCCCTCTCTCTCTCTCTCTATGGCTCCTCCCTCTCTCTCTCTCTCTCTATGGCTCCTCCCTCTCTCTCTCTCTCTCTGTGGCTCCTCTCTCTCTCTCTGGCTCCTCTCTCTCCCTCTCTCTCTCTCTCTCTCTGGCTCCTCCCTCTCTCTCTGTGGCTCCTCTCTCTCTCTCTCTCTCTGGCTCCTCTCTCTCTCTCTCTCTCTCTGTGGCTCCTCTCTCTCTCTGTGGCTCTTCCCTCTCTCTCTCTCTGGCTCCTCCCTCTCTCTCTCTCTCTCTCTATGGCTCCTCCCTCTCTCTCTCTCTCTCTATGGCTCCTCTCTCTCTCTCGCTCTCTCTGTGGCTCCTCTCTCTCTCTCTCTCTCTCTATGCTCCTCCCTCTCTCTCTCTCTCTGTGGCTCCTCTCTCTCTCTCTCTGTGGCTCCTCCCTCTCTCTCTCTCTCTCTCTCTGTGGCTCCTCCCTCTCTCTCTCTCTCTCTGTGGCTCCTCCCTCTCTCTCTCTCTCTCTCTCTCTCTCTGGCTCCTCCCTCTCTCTCTCTCTCTCTGTGGCTCCTCCCTCTCTCTCTCTCTGGCTCCTCCCTCTCTCTCTCTCTCTCTCTGTGGCTCCTCCCTCTCTCTCTCTCTCTCTCTCTGTGGCTCCTCCTCTCTCTCTCTATGGCTCCTCCCTCTCTCTCTCCCTCTCTCTCTCTGTGGCTCCTCCCTCTCTCTCTCTCTCTCTCTGTGGCTCCTCCCTCTCTCTCTCTGTGGCTCCTCCCTCTCTCTCTCTCTCTCTGTGGCTCCTCCCTCTCTCTTCTCTCTCTCTCTCTCTCTGTGGCTCCTCCCTCTCTCTCTCTCTTCTCTCTCTGTGGCTCCTCCCTCTCTCTCTCTCTCTCTCTGTGGCTCCTCCCTCTCTCTCTCTCTCTCTCTGTGGCTCCTCCCTCTCTCTCTCTCTCTCTTTCTCTGTGGCTCCTCCCTCTCTCTCTCTCTCTCTGTGGCTCCTCTCTCTCTCTCTCTCTCTCTCTCTCTGTGGCTCCTCCCTCTCTCTCTATGGCTCCTCCCTCTCTCTCTCTGGCTCCTCCCTCTCTCTCTCTGTGGCTCCTCCCTCTCTCTCTCTCTCTCTGTGGCTCCTCTCTCTCTCTCTCTCTCTCTCTCTCTGTGGCTCCTCCCTCTCTCTCTATGGCTCCTCCCTCTCTCTCTCTGGCTCCTCCCTCTCTCTCTCTGTGGCTCCTCCCTCTCTCTCTCTCTCTGTGGCTCCTCCCTCTCCCTCTTTCTCTCTCTCTCTGGCTCCTCCCTCTCTCTCTGTGGCTCCTCTCTCTCTCTCTCTCTCTCTCTCTCTCTGTGGCTCCTCCCTCTCTCTCTCTGTGGCTCCTCCCTCTCTCTCTCTCTCTGTGGCTCCTCCCTCTCCCTCTTTCTCTCTCTCTCTGTGGCTCCTCCCTCTCTCTCTCTCTCTGTGGCTCCTCCCTCTCTCTCTCTCTGGCTCCTCTCTCTCTCTCTCTCTGGCTCTCTCTCTCTCTCTCTCTCTGGCTCCTCCCTCCTCTCTCTCTGTGGCTCCTCCCTCTCTCTCGGTGGCTCCTCCCTCTCTCTCTATGGCTCCTCCCTCTCTCTCTCTCTCTGTGGCTCCTCCCTCTCTCTCTCTCTGTGGCTCCTCCCCCTCTCTCTCTCTGTGGCTCCTCCCTCTCTCTCTCTCTCTCTCTCTCTGGCTCTTCCCTCTCTCTCTCTCTCTCTCTGTGGCTCCTCCCCCTCTCTCTCTCTCTGTGGCTCCTCCCTCTCTCTCTCTCTCTCTCTCTCTGGCTCCTCCCTCTCTCTCTCTCTCTGTGGCTCCTCCCCCTCTCTCTCTCTCTGTGGCTCCTCCCTCTCTCTCTCTCTCTCTGTGGCTCCTCCCTCTCTCTCTCTCTCTCTCTCTGTGGCTCCTCCCCCTCTCTCTCTCTCTCTGTGGCTCCTCCCTCTCTCTCTCTCTCTCTCTCTCTGGCTCCTCCCTCTCTCTCTCTCTCTGTGGCTCCTCCCTCTCTCTCTCTCTCTGTGGCTCCTCCCTCTCTCTCTCTCTCTCTCTCTCTGGCTCTTCCCTCTCTCTCTCTCTCTCTCTCTGTGGCTCCTCCCTCTCTCTCTCTATGGCTCCTCCCTCTCTCTCTCTGGCTCCTCCCTCTCTCTCTCTCTCTCTCTGGCTCCTCCCTCTCTCTCTCTGTGGCTCCTCCCTCTCTCTCTCTCTATGGCTCCTCCCTCTCTCTCTCTCTCTGTGGCTCCTCCCTCTCTCTCTCTCTGTGGCTCCTCCCCCTCTCTCTCTCTCTCTGTGGCTCCTCCCTCTCTCTCTCTCTGTGGCTCCTCCCTCTCTCTCTCTCTGTGGCTCCTCCCTCTCTCTCTCTCTCTCTCTCTGTGGCTCCTCCCTCTCTCTCTCTCTCTCTCTCTCTGGCTCCTCCCTCTCTCTCTCTCTCTGTGGCTCCTCCCTCTCTCTCTCTGTGGCTCCTCCCTCTCTCTCTCTCTGGCTCCTCCCTCTCTCTCTCTCTCTGTGGCTCCTCCCTCTCTCTCTCTCTGTGGCTCCTCCCTCTCTCTGTGGCTCCTCCCCTCTCTCTCTCTCTGTGGCTCCTCCCTCTCTCTCTCTCTGTGGCTCCTCCCTCTCTCTCTCTCTGTGGCTCCTCCCTCTCTCTCTCTCTCTCTCTCTGGCTCCTCCCTCTCTCTCTCTCTCTGTGGCTCCTCCCTCTCTCTCTCTCTCTCTGGCTCCTCCCGCTCTCTCTCTCTCCTCTCTCTGGCTCCTCCCTCTCTCTCTCTCTCTGTGGCTCCTCCCACTCTCTCTCTCTCTCTGTGGCTCCTCCCTCTCTCTCTCTCTCTGTGGCTCCTCCCTCTCTCTCTCTCTCTGCTCCTCCCTCTCTCTCTCTCTCTGTGGCTCCTCTCTCTCCGTGCTCCGCCCTCTCTCTCCGTGGCTCCGCCCTCTCTCTCTCTCTCTGTGGCTCCTCTCTCTCTCTGTGGCTCCTCCCTCTCTCTCTCTCTCTCTCTCTGTGGCTCCTCCCTCTCTCTCTCGCTCTCTGGCTCCTCCCGCTCTCCCTCTTTCTCTCTCTCTCTGTGGCTCCTCTCTCTCTGTGGCTCCGCCCTCTTCTCTCTCTCTCTGGCTCCTCCCGCTCTCCCTCTTTCTCTCTCTCTCTGTGGCTCCTCCCTCTCTCTGTGGCTCTTCCCTCTCTCTCTCCCTCTGGCTCTCCCACTCTCTCTCTCTCTCTCTCTCTCTCTCTCTCTATGGCTCCCCTCTCTCTCGCTCCTCCCAATGGTTACTGGAAAAGAAAATCGGGTGGGGTGCAAAATGGGCTGATTTGCTATTACCCATTTTGCATGACCGACAAAAAGATTTTTTCTCCTGCTCCTTTCTCTCCGACTCCTAGTCTCCCGCTCTCATCTCGCCAGTTCACCAGCTGCTCCCCTCTCTCTCTCTCTCGAGCTCCTAGTTTTCCCACTCCCCTCTCATCCATTCCTACCTCTCTCTCTTTCCCCAGCTTTTCCCTCCAGCTCCCCCCTCTCTCTGGCTCCTGTATTCCTGCTCCACATTCATCCATTCCTCTCTCTCTCCATTTAGCCTTTGTCCAGCTCTCCTCTCTCCTGCTCCTGTTTCTGCCACCCCCCCGCCCCCCGGTCGTCTTTTACCCTCCCCTCTCTCCAGCTCCTCTCTTCCCGCTCTCCTCTCTCTCGCACCTGAACTGTGTCCAGCAGCGTCAGCACTTGGAATAGTCAATGTCTATTAAACCAAATCTCCCACTCTCTGAGGGAAATGCCATCCGATGAGCATAGATTTTATTCAGGTTTTTTAAAACCAGGACGTGAGGGTGGGTGATTGCCTTAAACACAAATAGAGAGGGAAACTTTCAGTTGCTCAGCTTTTTTTTTCTGGTGAGAGATGTCCGTGGTGGGGGAGTGGAACACTCTCCATTTTGGGCACCCAATGTTAGTACAGGTAGACTACCCTTTATCCGAACTTCCGAAAACCGAAACCCTCTAAAAACCAAAGGTTTTTTCGTTCAGCGTAAGTCCAGCGTAAGTCGTGCGCACGAGCCCCCCGCGGACCCCCGCCGGCCCCGACCCCCGCCGACCCCGACCGTAAGTCGGCGGGGGTCAGGGTCGGCGGGGGCGGGGGTCCGCGGGGGGGGGTCGGCGCCGGCGGGGGTCCGCGGGGGGGGTCGGCGGGGGTCAGGGCCGGCGGGGGTCGGGGCCGGCGGGGGGGTCGGCGCCGGCGGGGGGGTCGGCGCGGGGGTCGGGGCCGGCGGGGGTCCGCGGGGGTCGGCGGGGGGTCGTGCCGCTAACCCCCCCGTGGACCCCCGCCGACCCACCTTCCGAAAATCGAAATTCTCCGAAAACCGAAACACGGCTGGTCCCGAGGTTTTCGGATAAAGGATAGTCTACCTGTATCAATTTTATGCTCCCAGGTCAGGTATTGCACAGCTAGATGCAGAATAAAGATCCGTCCACTGGGCCCCAACAATGTGCCTCAGCACAAACTTTAGAAGAAGATCCCCTGCCCCCCACAACCCAACTGCACCAGTCCCTGTGGGGTTCATTCTGCGACTGGCCCACTGTTCCATTGCCTTCCATCAAAGTGGGAACAGAGTTTTCAGTCAATCTGCCCCAAACCTGATCCCAATGCAAATGGCAGACAATCAGTCTAAACATGGCAGACGCTGAACCGCGTGTTACAGAACCAGTTGTTTCTCCTACCTCCACTGTCATAGATACATAGAAGATAGTAGCAGGAGTAGGCCATTCGGCCCTTCGAGCCTGCTCCGCCATTCAATGAGATCATGGCTGATCATCCAAATTCAGTACCCGGTCCCTGCCTTCTCCCCATATCCCTTGATCCCTTTAGCCTTAAGAAATATATCCAACTCTTTCTTGAATATACTTAATGAACTGGCCTCCACCGCCCTCTGTGGCAGAGAATTCCACAGGTTCACCACTCTCTGGGTGAAGAAATTCCTCCTCATTTCAGTCCTAAATGGCTTACCCCTTATCCTTAGACTATGACCCCTGGTTCTGGACTCCCCGGCCATCAGAAACATCCTTCCTGCATCTAGTCTGTCCAGGCCTGACAGAATTTTATAGGTTTCGATGAGATCCCCTCTCAATCTTCTAAACTCCAGTGAGTATAAGCCCAATCGACACAATCTCTCCTCATACGTCATTCCTGCCATCCCAGGTATCAGCCTGGTGAATCTTCGCTGCACTCCTTCCATGGCAAGAACGTCCTTCCTCAGGTAAGGCGACCAAAACTGCACACAATACTCAAGGTGTGGTCTCACCAAGGCCCTGTACAACTGCAGCAAGACATCCTTGTTCTTGTACTCGAACCCTCTTGCTACGAAGGCCAACATACCATTTGCCTTCTTAACCGCCTGCTGCACCTGCATGCTTACCTTCAGCGACTGGTGTACAAGAACACCCAGGTCTCTTTGCACTTCCCCTTCTCCCAATCTATTACCATTCAAATAATAATCTGCCTTCCTGTTTTTGCCACCAAAGTGGATAACCTCACATTTATCCACATTATAGTGCATTTGCCATGTTTCTGCCCAATCACCCAACCTGTCCAAATCGTGCTGGAGTTTCACGACATCCTCCTCACAGCATACCCTCCCCCCCAGCTTTGTGCCGTCTGCAAATTTGGAGATATTACATCCAATTCCCTCGTCCAGATCATTCCTAGGACCGATCCTTGCGGTACCCCACTAGTCACTGCCTGCCACTCGGAAAACGACCCGTTTATTCCAACAATTTGCTTTCTGTCCGCCAACCAGTTCTCTATCCAAGTCAATACCTTGCCCCCAATCCCATGTGCCTTAATTTTGCACGCTAATCTCTTATGCGGGACCTTATCGAAAGCCTTCTGAAAGTCCAAATACCCCACATCCACTGGTTCTCCCTTATCTATTTTACCAGTTACATCCTCAAAAAATTCCAGTAGATCAGTCAAGCATGATTTACCTTTTGTAAATCCATGTTGACTTTGTCCGATCCAGTCACTGCTTTCCAAGTGCTCTGCTATTACATCTTTTATAATGGACTCTAGCATTTTCCCCCACTACCGATGTCAAGCTTACCGGTCTATAATTCCCCGCCTTTTCTCTACCACCTTTTTTGAATGGTGGGGTAACATTAGCTACCCGCCAATCCATGGGTACCGTTCCAGAGTCTATCGAGTTCTGGAAGATGACCAGCAATGCATCTACTATTTCTAGGGCCACTTCCTTAAGTACCCTGGGATGTAGATTATCAGGCCCTGGGGATTTATCAGCCTTCAGTCCCATCAATTTTCCTAACACCATTTCCCTACAAATACTGATTTTTTTCAGTTCCACCCTTTCATCAGACCCTATGTTCCCCGGCATCTCTGGGAGGTTATTTGTGTCCTCCTTTGTGAAGACAGAACCAAAATATGTATTTAGTTGGTCTGCCATTTCTTTGTTCCCCATGATAAATTCCCCCGATTCTGACTGCAAGGGACCTACGCTTGACTTCACCAATCTTTTTCTCTTCACATATCTATAAATGTCAAATGTTTATGATTTTCACCAACCAAGCGACAATTACAGTGCCACCCAAAGACATCGCCTTGGTTGGAGTTAATCCAGCTCCTTAGACTTGATCCGTTATGAAAGCAAGACTGACTTGCATTTATATGGAGCCTTATCCCATCTCTTAGTAAAGTCCCAAAGCACTACACACACAATGAATTCCTTTGAAGTTCAGAGAGTACTGCTAGGTAGCATCCTTTGTGCAGTGAAGGAAGGACAGGGTCAAGTTAGCCTTGCCCAACCTCGAATAAAAGGATTTGGCCCAAAAATGTGAAAATCAGTTCTGAAATGGTTCAGCTAGATTCCTCGGACCCTTTAATTCCGTTTTACCATAAATCCTTGCACTGACATCAGCAATCAACATAGGTGCTTGGATCTCAAATCCCTTCAAAGCACCGCTTCCATTTTCTATCTTGTTCTTGCTGTCAATCGCAGTTACAGTGGTTAAATGTCATTTTTTTTCTTTCCAAGCAGCTTATTTTCTTTTAAGAAAAAATTGTAAGTTCTGCCGACAACACCCCACCCCGCTTGTTGAATAGTGAGCTGGTGCACAAAACCTTAGCTCTCTGAGAGACATCAACGTGGCCAATGAGAATGCACACTAATTCAGGAGAGGTGTGTGATGTTGCATTCTATTGATACAAAGAGGTTCATGACCTGCACAGCATTTGGGGTCTGGGGACTAAGTCAGGACCCTTGGCAATGCACTCGAAACCCCAGTAAACTGTGTAGGTCAGTGATTTTCTCCATCACGCTCGGTTTGCGTGCTTTAGGTGTATTAAAGGGTCAATAAACTGCAGCTTACACAGGGTTTAAAGGGATAAGTGTACACATTTAAACATCGACCGGTCATCGCACTCATTGGCAACCAGTGATCACCATTTTAAAGGGGGGTAACAGCAGTGAGCTACGTGAACTAAAACACTCCTATAAACAAAACAATAAGGCGCTGTGTTTTGGAAGAAACAAACGTTAAATATTTTGGACATTTTAATAAATTTCATGGCCCTTTTTTTTTTTTTACAGTTCAGATGAAAATAATAACAGAAATCAAATGGGTTTCTGTGGTCTGTGAAATGAGACCGAATCGTTCAGTCAAGAGTGCGTGACATTACAGAAAGAAAAATCCTGCTGTTCAGACCAGCCAGTCACTTACACGGAAACGTTGCAGCTCCCCGAAAATAGGAACGGCTGGGCCAAACCAGGAGCGGCCAGCCCGGGTGCTACAATTGATCCCGAGACTCTGAGCTGGGAAGGAGGTCGGGGTGGGGGGTTGTGGGGGTGTGGAGGGGGAGTTACTGGTGCTTCCTGCTCCCAATTGCTGTTCAGTGGCCCCTGCTGCACGGCATGCATGTGCGGATGATGGATGAAAAGGAAAAGAAAGAACTTGCATTTCTATAGCGCATTTCACAAAAAGTACTTTAGAGGTGTAGACACTGCTGCAATGTAAGAAGTGCAGCAGCCAGTTTGCGCACAGCAAGTTACCACAAACAACAATGTGATAATGACCAGATAATCTATTTTTTTTTGAGTGATGTTGGTTGAGGGCGGAATATTGTCAGGACACTGGGGAGAAGTCCCTTAGAGCTATGGGATCTTACATGTCCACCTGAGAGGGCAGACGGGGCCTCAGTTTAATGTCTCATCCGTATGAGAACAGAACTGGACTCAGATCTGATGCCTTCCATGGACGAACAGTCCACCATCACTGGGCTCACATGAACAACGGCCACTTAGTTGAAGTACCGAAGGGCTGCCGGCACGCTTGGAACCGTACACCCCGTGGGAGAGGATTGAGATGAACTGGAAGAAACTCACCCGGGCAGTGCAGAGGCACTGGCATCCGTCGCTTCCAATCGCAAAGGTTCTTTCCATTCTTGGGATGTGGGCCCCGCTGGCATTTATTGTCCATCCCTAATTACCCTCGACAAGGTGGGGATACAATTGAGTGGCTTGCTGAGCCATTTCAGAGGGCAGTTATGAGTCAACCACGTTGATGTGGGACTGGAGTCACATATAGGCCAGACCGGGTAAGGACGCATAAGGGAACCAGTTAGGAGGGGAAGTGAAAATCCAAAGGCAACAGTGATACATAGGTGTGTTCAGGTGCCAGCCACAAACAGCCTACACACAGGCCATGCTCCTGCCTCTTGGCTCATGTACACAGACGACAGCCAGTCCCAGCTCACCATCACCTCTCTCGACCTCTCCACTGCCTCTGTGTCATCAGACTGCCAGTTTGTCTGACATCCAGTCCTGGATGAGCCAAAATCCCGAAATGGCCTCGCCCCTCCCTAGCACTACAACCTCCTCCAGCCCTACAAGCCTCCAAGATCTCGGCATTCCTCCAATTCTGGTCTCCTGCGCATCCCCGATTTCCTTTGCCCCACCATTGGTGGCTGTGCCTTTAGTTGTCTAGGTCCTAAGTTCTGGAATTCCCTCCCTAAACCTCTCCGTCTCTCTCTCTTTCTTTAAGTCGCTCCTTAAAACCTACCTCTTTGACCAAGCTTTTGGTCACGTGTCTTAATATTTCCTTATGTGGCTCGGTGTCAATTTTTGTTTGATGACGCTCCTGTGAATCGCCTTGGGACATCTGACTACGTTAAAGGCGCTATATAACTGCAAGCTGTTGTTGTTGGCTACAGACAGCAGGCCAGACTGCTGAAGGAAATGTGCTAAAATATTGTTTGAAAAAAAGCAGTAACCTACACATTCCTACAGTGTTACCATCAAATCAGCGAGTAATCAAACGTGTGACAACATGCGATTTTTTTCATAAGTTCAATTTCATACAAACTGTTACAAAGATCATTCTGACAGTAATCAAGAGGCATTAATTATGATCGATTTGAACATTTCCACCGTCACCTCAAACTCTGAACTGCCCGAGTACAAATATCCCGGTGACACACGGCCTTTGAATATAACTAATTAATGTGGGCAAAAAATAAAAATGGGCATTGCATCTTATATATCATTACTTATGCTACTGGAAAAATCCTTGTATTTTCATTGATTCTCCACATTGATTCCTTTCTGTTCTGAAGTACAAATCATTTGTTTGCCTTTCATTTCATCCTTGTTTCAAGTTATTGACTCGGTTGATTCCTTCTAATCCCACTGACCATCACCAGGGTCTTATAAAACAGGACCGATTAAGCAGAAAAGCAACATTACACTAATAGGTAATAAAAATGTGAAAATCTGATGTAAAAATGGGTTTGCCTATTACACGCGCAAAGCATAATTTGTTCAATGCCCAGCACAGATTTGATTACCTCCAAAATGGACAAAAATCAGTCTCCTGTGTCCACCCAGTGCTTTATATTTATATTCCATCATATATTACTGCTGATAATGTGATGTCTGTGAATAGATTGGAATTTTTCAGTGTCCTTTATCAAGATAAATTGATCTGTCAATAGCAAATGGCTCGCAAGCATTAATATGTTGCTTCTGTATTGGAGTCCGGGTTTTTTTTGTGGTCTTCAATTCAAATAAAAGTTATGCTCACGGATAATAAAGGAAGGCTGCAGAGTGGCTATTCCATTTGCCCATTAACAGGCTCTTAAAAGGATGCTTTACTTCCAGAAATTAGTCAGCGTGCTACAATAGCCGCATGGATCATAAACTTTCAGTCAATACAAGTCAGGAGGCTCCCCGTTAGAAGGGGAAAAATACCTTGTTGTCATCTCTCAGTTGTCCAATGGCATTATCTGATAACCTAGGGAGCAGCTGTTTGAAGCAGAACTTTATCTTGGCCTCTTTCCATCTACAGTAGCAGTGTCCCACAGTAGCAATTTGCTCATTGGCCTATTACTTTCAATAGCTATCCCAGTAATTGGCTATTTCACACTTGTAAGGGTTGAACTGGCAGAGTGCAAAGGCCATGCAACCAGCCTGTCAGGGTCCGACAATCCGGTCGTTCATCAAATTATTATCAGCTTTCAGCGAGACCGAGTGAATCCCGAGCATGGCTCGTTTGTCAAGCTTTGTTACATTTCTCGGGTAGTCTATCAAAATTCAGGCAAAAAGAGAAGGGAAAAAAAACGTTTTGATAAACACTTCAGAATCCCGCCTGAAACGTCCAACCTGTTTGTAGCCTGGCACGGGAGATACATCATACCTCAGGTTCTCTGTTTTTTTTTTTAAGCTGCTGTTAAAATTCTGCGGGCACCAGCTGTCCTTCAGTTATCTTTGCCAACAATACCCAGCCCTAGAATTAGAACCGTAGCCGTGCCCCATGGACTGAATATGTTCATGTTTTTTTGAGGAAAAACAGGTAGTTATCTATATACTTCCTTTGGTAATTATTAAAAAGAGAGTTTCCTCTTTGTTACAACATGCTTACGGACGACTGCCGAATCATCATGAATCAAATACTCTTTATGTATCTTCTGGCATTCAGGATGCCCACAGTGTTGCCTTCAAGAATTACGTATCAATGCGATATTGAATCCGGCATTACTGCGCTCTCAAATGTAGCCTTTAAAAAAAATGTTTTTACTCCATTTACTTAAGAACAATTTAACCATTAAGCCAAGTCTGACAGAGATTTAAGCTGCAAGTTATATTGCCCCTTGCACATCGAAGTGAAGTGTTTTTAAGTGTGCAGAGGCAGAAAGGTGGCGGTATAACTCAAGTCTGAAGCCAAGCAGTGTGAGGTCCCCTCTCGAAGGCTGTGCACATCGCTTGATCTGTTGAATGTCTTGGGGCACTTTATAAATTTAGTGTTACAAGGAAATGAATGTTCCTGCTGCTGGGGGAACAGGGCTCTGAGCATGTGTGTAAGTAAGCATCTAAGTAACGACAGGCAAGATAAGCAGTGGAGCCTGCAACGAAACTTGGACCTTGCCAGTGGTGCTTTGCCTAACCAAAAGACAATGCGATCTAGATTTTTTTTGGTACTCATAGCGCTGAGGAACAAAAGACTTTGCACTTCAGGCACCCAATGTCAGCAAAAAGCACTCCCAGGTCAGGTATAGCACAGGCAGATGCAAGGTAAAGTCAATCCACCCAACAATGAGCCTCAGCCTCATGTTCAGACGAGCAGCCGCCATGCACTAGTGTGGCATGCTTTCCATTTCCCGTACCAACAATACACGCAGTGGTGGAACCAATGGGGGGCGGGGGGGGGGTGTGCAGGAGGGGTCATGAACCTTCCCCGCTCAATCATTTTGAGGTTGGTCAAAGGAGCTTCGGAGGACCTCCTCCATTTCGCTCCCAAGAAGCTCTGTCACCCGCCTTCAGTCTCCAGGTTCGGCATGCATGTCAGTGCGGTTCCTGGCATGGCCTTCGGACCAGGTATGTTGACATTCCCTAGTTCTCAGCTTGGTCCCATCCTGCCAATCAGCCAAACCCCGAGTTCAACCCCCCCTGTCCCATCCTAATTGGCAATACCTAGCCCCGCCACTGCATCCTTGGGCCTGTCTGAATGGCATTGCCAATTAGTGTCAAATTAGAGACAATTTTGCGCTTTAGGCCAATGCCCACTAGGTATTGGACCGAGAATGTTAAGACACCTTTTACATAGGAGCGTTATAGTCATTTCCCCAGCTCTAAACTCATTTTCAGATCCAGCCGAGTTGTATTTATATAGTGCCTTGCCACGTCTCTGAGAAATATCTCGAAGCACGTCACAGACTTTAATTTGAAGTGCACTGACTGTCCTCATGGAGGCAACCATAGCAGCCATTTTGCAAGATCCCACTAACAAAAGTAACAGTTCATTTGTGTTTGGGGGCACTGGTTGAGGGAGGAAAGTCGGCTAAGACAGCAGGAGAACTCCCAGCTCTTTTTCTAATAGTGCCAAGGGATCCTGAACATCCACTTGAACCAGTGGAAACAGGCAGACAGGAACCCTGTTCAACGTCTCATCCAAAGAGGTACAACTACTGCAATGCATAACTTTAACCCGGAGCCTTTGCTAATAATGTGTTGACAGGATTTGGATAGTCTTCAATCCCTTTTTGGCCTTCATGTGGTTTTTGTCAGAACGTTGAGTTATATTTTTAAAAATATATATTTTAAGAGATCCTTTTTCTGCTTTATTTCAAAGCCACTTTTGGCTCCAAACTGAGCTGCAGCTGGGTGACTTTAGTCCATTGCAGATGCTCTCAAGGTGAAGGTTTTTGTTTGAAGTTTCTGCCAAAATACCACTTTCCCCATTCTCCGATTGTCACCACAAGGCCAACGTTCACTTGTTTCTCCCTGCCGGCCCATTTGGATTGGTTGACAAGCTAAGTGACGTGGCAATTTATCATCTAGTAACAGGCCTCCGGGCACGCGAGCACTACGCCAGCTGTTTCGCCTTGAAAACCAGCAACCATTCCACACTCGGGTGGTAAGGGGGGGGGAGCAAGGGAGAGCGCTACAGTAAAATGTCAGTCAAGCCTCAGTCCCAGAAGAAAACATATCTAGGAAGAGATGCAAATCAGTTGACAACAATGACCCTTCATGAAACCATCCCACTTGTAACAAACTCAAGAGAAATTCATTCACTAGTTGAATAAATTAAGTGACACTGGAGCATATCTAATTGTAATACATCACTAAGTAATCTGTCAAGCTCCGAGTGTTAAAGCCCTGTCTGCCTCCGTCATCCATTATTTATATGCTGCCCTCATTGGCAATAGATTGTAATTAGTTAGGGTAAAGTGAGGAACCTCAGTCAGTATTGCTATTACACGCTTGGTCATATTTACTAACTTAAATTTGACACCTCTTTCAAGGCAGTCAGCATCAACCACCTCCTGGTATACCACGGGCATGAAACAACACACTATCCATTTTCTTCCCAACAATGCAGGACAGAAATAATTTGCAGGGGGGCTACGGTCCCTGGGCCAGAATCACATCCGCTAGATTAATAAGTAACCGGGGCTAATGGACCCAACACAACATATCTATTCTGAAGCTGTCGGAAGAGTGTGAAGGGCAATCAGAAGGCTTGACTTTAGTACCACATGCATTAATGATCCAGCAAGTCGTTGTTCAGCTGCTGGTATAAAGAAACCAATTTCTTTCCATTAATGCTTTACAACGAGTGCTTTACACAGCCTTGTACATGGGACTAAAATAACATACAGCCAGGAGAATAGGAACCGTCAAAGTTGAAGTTCTATTTTCTCCAGAAATATCGGCAGGGATCTATCTGAAGGGTGAAACGTCACAGAGTGCAAGGAGATATTCAAGATAATACTCTGTGAAGCATGTTGAATGAAAATCTAATTGTAATTACGGAAGCATAACCGAGAACAATAGACATTTAGAAATTAATATACAGCTTAATAGCAGGTGTGGGAAAGGGAATAACGGCACTTGAAATTTACAGAAACTGGTGCTCGAATACCATAAAATGACCTTTCCAAGGGATTATCACAGGGTTTTTCTGGCTTGAAAGCCAAAACCTCTTCAGGCAAACAGACTGCCCATTTGGCACTATGCAATGTAGAAGCAGGCGGCGGGTGCGCAATAAAGCTGTTGATGAAAGAGTTCAGCAAGTGCTCCCTTAAGCTGGGAGATTACGCATAAAAAAAACACATCGCATAAATCCTGTGAGTGCAGTGCTAGTGAAAGTGTGTGCGGTGGAGTGTTACAAACCAACAACAAAGACTTGCATTTATATAGCGCCTTTAACGTAGTAAAATGTCCCAAGGCTCTTCACAGAACACCCAAAGTGCTTTAAAAACCAATGAAGTTCTTTTGAAGTGTAGTCACTGTTGTAATGTAGGAAACGAGGTAGCCCATTTGAGCACAGCAAGGTCCCACAAACAGCAACATCATAATGACAAGATGCTCTGTTTTAGTGATGTCAGTTCAGGGATAAATATTGGCCAGGACACCGGGGAGAACTCCCCTGTTTTTCTTCGAAATAGTGCCACGATATATTTTACATCCACCTGAGGGCAGACGGGGCCTCAGTTTGTCTCATCCGAAAGGCGGCATCCACATCAGTGCAGCACTCCCTCAGTACTACACTGGAGTGTCAACCTAGATTGTGCTCGAGTCTCGGGAGTGAGACTTGAACCCACGACCTTCTGACTCAGAGGGCGGGTGCTACCACTGAACCACGGCTGACCACCCTCTTACATTTGGTGACAGACCACGATCTCCTGCCTGAGGATCACAGTCACAGGGCTGCAAGGACATTGTCAGCAATTCCTGGCACTTCCCTCACCGCAAGAGAACACGAGGGAGACAGGACCATCCCAACATTCACAAAAGTGAAAGTCCTCTGTTGTTCTGAAATTACGCTGGGGTTCTCCCTCCATAACATTGCAGGAAGACCAGTGGGACCCCCAAGCGAAATAGGGTAACCAGCCGTTTCCCTTAGGGGTCCAGCCGGTATCCCGCCGGATTTACCCCCATGCAATTTTAAGGCCGTAAGGTCTACAGTTTCAATACACGGCTTGCACTAGCACTGTGGATGCTGGGATAGCCCTCCCTCCATGGATGCGAGAGAAAAGACGGTCAACAATCCCACAGCAACCAAGCAGGCTCTGAAGAGGCAATGGAGCATACAAGAAAAGGGAAAGAGAAATCCCAAGAAACAAAGAGAGAAAGAAAGACAGGGGAAAGGTGAAGGGTAAGATGAAGAATATATTAATGCCACTTGGCCATTATCTGCAACCAACGTGACAGACGTAGCTTGCCACTTTAACTACGTTTATCTTTTTGGCACAAGACACCAGGCTCACGAATAAATATCTCACACCTACGATTCATCCAATGTTGACAGCTCTGGCTGTCACTACTGGTAACAGTACAGGCTGCGTTCAGCAGTTGCCAAAATCACTCCCATCCCAAGTAGTCCAAAACCCTTTCAGCGCTGTGCTTCAAGTACTCTGTTCTGTTTCTATGCCAGAGATAAATGCCAGGAACCTGGTGGAAAAGAATTCAAACATGACGTAGAAAGGGATAGAAAAGGTTAAGAAATTATTTGTCAGCTGAAAGATCTCGAACTAAAGAA
Source organism: Somniosus microcephalus (assembly GCF_052327205.1). Taxonomy (NCBI): domain Eukaryota; kingdom Metazoa; phylum Chordata; class Chondrichthyes; order Squaliformes; family Somniosidae; genus Somniosus; species Somniosus microcephalus. The sequence continues at coordinate 23,134,065 of NC_141002.1, read as the reverse complement.
AAAATACACGCAGGAAAAAAGAAGAGGCGCAGCCACTGTATGCACGATACAACTCAGTCAGCGTTAGATATCAAAGATCAGACTTAGCAGATACCAAGCAGAGTATTTGAGCCCGTGGTTTATTGGATTGAAGTGTTAGCTGTCATTTCTGCACCCTGTCATACTTAATAGCCGAGTTAACTCCAAACTCTTCTTCCCGCAGCATATATAACAACACATTAATAATGTCCAAATATGGCGGGGGGGGGGTTATAAGCTAAGGTCACACCAGACTGGGCCTTGTAACGTTCAGAGTCTGCTGATATCTATAAATGTACCTTGCAGAGTCAATTTTTCACGCTAAATAAATACTTTTCCCACTGCTCAATTCACTGCAGGGCTAATTCCACGATCTCACCTTGCCGGGAGAGAGGAGTTTCCCAGATGCCTTTTCCCGAAATTGCTCTGGGTTCTTATCTGTTTTTTCGCCTCTCCCAGGAGATCATTTGGTTTCGGGTGGGGTGTGGAGTCCATATATTGTGATGGGACTGGCTGGCTGGATCAGAGGGTCTTTTCCTGTCCGTCATTGTTTGTATGATCATACCCTCTCCGATAATCCCTTACGTTTAAATCATTACAAACTATATGCGCACATTTTCGCATAAGGTGAAGAACAACTACTAGCAATTGTATAGCACCTTTAACGTATCTATAAACTAGAGCATTATATGGGTTCTGGCTGTTGTCTTAAACGGTTTTTGGTGCTCATTTTAACCCCAAAAATGTTGAATTCAGGTTTATTGTTGTCTTTGGTTTTTCTTTTGTTGAAGAAAAAATGGAGGTGAAATTAGCTGCAAAAATACAACACATTGGATGGTTTCCACTCTGGTCAGGGAGTTACTTGCCAACAGAATGAACTCCTCCAAGAGACAAACATTCTGATTTCAGAGAAAGCATTGTAACCGCAAATGTAATACCCAAAACGTACCACACCAGACATGTCAGAGCTGAAATGTTGGCCTTTCCCTCCCCAACCCCCCCCCCCCCACTTTATTTTGGTGTTTTATCCGTGTTTTCAAAATAAAGGACAAAATCTGAATTTTACGCTGGTTGGTGAGGAGGCAGGGGGTTGTTGGGTTTATCAGTTTAAACCCAAAACCAGAAGCCTTGATTATGTATGCAAAAGGATACAATTTGAACAGTTTCACAGGCACTTCACGAGCCTTTTCAAAAATCTTAAGTAGATGTATTTGACCCATCTTTTGGGTTTTATTTTCAAGGGCTTCAACATTCAAAAGCCTGTTTTATGATAAAAATGATTTGCCATTTGGTTCAGCTGCCTGTGATCCTTTCACAATTAGAGGATTAAGCCAGAGATATAATGCCGACTGTAGCTGCAGCCAGGCTCACAGCTGGCTTGGATACTGCCAACAAATGGCTTCATCTATCTCTATGTCACGCAGGAGCTGGTGCGATGAGAATGGGCCCTCAGCACAATTAAAATCTACATCATCTGTGATCAAGGTGATAAGAGGTTCTGACACTGGCGCTGTGCTGGTCTCACCTACTTTCTAATGCAACAGGAGAAACATGCTGTCCCTTTAACCTCATCACGCTGCTAATGTACTTTTCAAGAAGCTATACCATTTACATTAAAGGCTGTAAATCAAAGGCACCCGCTAGATAAACACCATGTTGTTTCCTTCATGTGAGGCCTTTTGCACAAGAGCATAATTTCAGAGGTTCGGCAAAGTAATAAACTATTTTTGAATTCATTTTTTCAAGCAGTCTTGCCTAACTAATATTAGCAATCAAACTGAGACTCTCTTTTTTACCTGAGTTGCAAAAGACAGTAAGCACTTTGTAATTTTAAACAGTACAATGAATCTCAAGTCATACTAACACAACAGCTTTTCACTGTTGCTACTGGACACTAGCCAACTGAAATAACATCACTGGGTTACTGAGGAAGTATCATTTATTTTCTTCTAAGCTTTATTTCCCACTCCCCGACTTGATTTCTCTTCCCGTTCACGTTCACGTTGATCCATCTGATTTAGAGAGTAGGGCAGCACATTTGCATACTGTGGACATCTTTGTGTTCTTTGTTGCTGCCTAAACTAGGAGGTTAATGAGCTAAGAGACTCCCATCCAATATGAGCCAGGTATATACCAAGCTCATATCAAATAAAATTTATATCATATAAAATTCTTAAGGGTAGATGCTGGGAGGATGTTTCCCCTGGCTGGAGAGTCTAGAACCAGGGGTCATAGTCTCAGAATAAGGGGTCGGCCATTTAGGACTGAAGAGAAATTTCTTCACTCAAAAGGTTGTGAATCTTTGGAATTCTCAACCCGAGAGAGCTGTAGATGCTCAGTCGTTGAGTATATTCAAGACAGAGATTGATAGATTTTTGGATACTAAGGGAACCAAATGATATGGGGATAGTCCGGGAATGTGGAGTTGAGGTAGAAGATTAGCCATGATCTTATTGAATGGTGGAGCAGGCTCGAAGGGCCGAGTGGCCTACTCCTGCTCCTACTGCTTATGTTATGTTCAAATCCAAAACACACCTGAGCCTCTACAAGGCTGAGCCTAGAAAAGATCAGTTTGGGATCTGCTCCGTCAAACTGCTTCATCTCAGATTTCAGGTCCGAAATTGACCATCACGCGTTCAATTTACCTCGGAATGAAATGTACTCCCTTCCAATGATATGGAGTACTCTGCTTTCCCAAGGTGATCCAGTTATTAGCCAACCAGGATTGGATAAGACCCATGCCACAAATCACCAGCAGCTTCCAGGACCAGAGCATTGGGATGACCATTAAATATTACATTAACTATCAGAACTAACACAAGGTTCTTAAAAAGCTAGTCAAATTATTTCTAGTCCTACAAATCAGCCCCTTAATAAATACAATGGCCGCACTTGTACTGTTGTTACACTGACAATCCTATCAGTTCCATCCCCTTTTCTGCCCTACGCTTCTAAGGTGGTGACTAATGCTATTTTGGTTCACTTGGTGCCAGCCATGCTTCTTCGACGAGTCTAGATAGTAAGTGCCAGCAGGATAGCGGGCACCATTGACAAACTGATCCGGTCTGTAAAGTCTGTGGGTTGTGCAGTTAATAAATACACAGACTTCAGAAGTAACAAACAAACAGGTCTTTACTATTCGAAGGTCCGGGCGAATCTGCCCCAGCAATCCTGCCACAACACTTATATACTGGTGTGGTCACTATCGGTATTACAGTATACAGAAGCCAAACAAATAGTGCCACACCTAAAGTAGTTCTCTTAAAGGTGAACGGTTACATTCAATAGTTCCCTTAAAGGTAGACGGGTACATACACTACAATCCTCCCTTTTTAGCTTATTACTTACAGAGTCTCCGTTAAACATACATATCTTCAACTTCCTATAAATAAATTACAGATATAATCTCGGTGGGAACAGTTCACAGGTTCAGTCTCTGCGGAAACAGTTCATAGATTCAGCCTCTGATCTTGACTCGTTCCGAACAACATTTCTTTGGTGTAGCCGGTTCACCTGGCTAGCGTGACTCCTCCATAGCCTTTTTCTTGACGTAACAGCTTGAACTTTCGTCCTGTTGAACCAGCAGTGCGGACTTTTACAACCAACTGGCTGTCTTGACATTTTCCAGTTTTTCAACTAATTTAGCTCCTTTCGTAGTGTCCCGCCTGAGATGGTAGAAGTGCTAATATTTTAGACAGTTATTATCTTCTGCTTCTTCTTTTTCTTTTCTGCCTTTTTGAAACTCTCGGAGCTCCTTTCTCGGCTGCCAGCTGTAGCGCCACCAACTCTCTATGTTCCTTAGACCTTAAGTGCTTCCTCCGGATTTCAGCACTTTGGGAGTTTTCATCACAAGCTGGGCAGACCACATCCTCGTAATATTCAGTGTCACTCAACAGGTCATGGTAATATTCGGGTTCGTCCTGAGTTAGGCCAGCAAGAGAGCCTTCTTCTTCCTCCTCACCCGTCTGGACGTTAGCTGACGGTGGTTCCTTCCCTAGACATCTTTCTTGAAAAGACTTCTTCATGCATTCATATTCATCCCGCTCTTCCTGGGTTGTCTGCCATTCCTTCATAGATACATAGATACATAGAAGATAGGAGCAGGAGTAGGCCATTCGGCCCTTCGTGCCTGCTCCGCCATTTAATGAGATCATGGCTGATCCTTTAATTCAGTATCCCGTCCCCGCCTTCTCTCCGTAACCCTTAACCCCTTTTGCCCGTAGAAATATATCTAATTCCCTCTTAAATATATTTAATGAGCTGGCGTACACTGCCCTCTGTGGCAATGAGTTCCACAGGTTCACCACTCTCTGAGTGAAGAAATTCCCCCTCATCTCTGTCCTAAATGGTTTAGCCCTTATCCTTAAATTATGTCCTCTAGTTCTGTTCTCACCCGCCAAGGGAAACATTCCTTCTGCATCCAGTCTGTCTAGACCTGTCAGAATTTTATACACTTCTATGATGTCCCCTCTCAATCTTCTAAACTCCAGTGTGTACATCCCTAAACTACATAGTCTCTCCTCATAGGTCATTCCCGCCATTCCTGGTATCAGCCTGGTGAATCGCCGCTGCACCCCCTCCATGGCAAGAACATCCTTCCTCAGATGAGGCGACCAAAACTGTACACAGTACTCGAGGTGTGGTCTCACCAGTGCCCTGTACAGCTGCAGCAAGGTATCCCTGTTCCTGTATTCTAACCCTTTTGCTATGAAGGCCAGCATACCGTTTGCCTTCTTGACCGCCTGTTGCACCTGCATGCTCGCCTTCAGTGACTGGTGTACAAGAACACCCAGGTCTCTCTGTACTTCCCCCTCTCCCAATCTATTGCCATTTAAATAATAATTTGCCCTCCCGTTCCTGCACCCAAGGTGGATAACTTCGCACTTGTCCACATTATAGTGCATCTGCCATTTATCCGCCCAATCGCCCAGTCTGTCCAAATCGCTCTGGAGCTTCCTGGTCTCTTCCTCTGAGCCCACCCCACCTCCTAGTTTAGTGTCGTCTGCAAATTTGGAAATGCTGCATCCGACTCCCTGATCCAGGTCATTAATGTAAATTGTGAACAGCTGGGGGCCCAGGACAGATCCCTGTGGTACCCCACTTGTTACTGCCTGCCATTCAGAAAATGAGCCGTTTATTCCAACTCTCTGTTTTCTATCTGACAGCCAGTTCCCTATCCACGCCAAAACTTTCCCCTTTATCCCATGAGCCTCAATTTTCCATGCTAATCTTTTATGTGGGACCTTATCGAAGGCCTTTTGGAAGTCCAGGTACACCACATCTACTGGCTCTCCCCCATCTATTCTACCAGTTACTCCCTCAAAAAATTCCAATAGATTAGTCAAGCACGATTTACCCTTTGTAAATCCATGTTGACTCTGTCCTATCCTGTCCCCATTTGCTAAGTGCTCCGCTATTTCATCCTTAATGATGGACTCCAGCATTTTGCCCACAACTGATGTAAGGCTTACAGGTCTGTAATTACCTGCTTTTTCCCTACCCCCCTTTTTGAATAGTGGGGTAACGTTAGCTACCCTCCAATCCATCGGCACTGTTCCCGAGTCTAATGAATTCTGAAAAATCATCCTTAGTGCATCCGCTATCTCTAGGGCCACCTCCTTCAGTACCCTAGGATGCATGTTATCAGGCCCTGGGGATTTGTCCACCTTCAATCCCTTTAGCTTCCTTAACACCATATCCTTAGAGATATTGATTTGCGTCAGTTCCTCCTTTGCCAATGTCCCTATTTTTCCCGAATGACCTCATTTGTGAGTTCAATACCTTCCCTTCCACCGGGGATTGCGGTATCAGGCTATTTAATCCTTCTACTGAAGCAGCTGTTTCAACATTCTTCTGTTCACATTGACGTGATTCAACGAACTCTTCATAGAGTAAACTGTAACACAAAATCTGTGTTGCCACCTCAGTTATTTCCGTAACTTTTGGGAGCTCCGAATTCCTTCCCTTTGCAGATTGAAGCTCGTGTTCCCATTGTGGAGTCTTGTCTCTCAGCATGTGAAGGAGTTGGCTGACCGTTAACTCTTCCACGGGGACTCTGTGGATCAGAGTCTTCACCATTTCATCCACCTTACCCTCCAATGCTTTCACCTTCCTTTCCTCTTGTACTTTGGTTTCAAGCGCTCGAAGAAGTTGCGCCTTGATGCTCCCAAGCTCATGTTCAGAGCCCATTCTTACAGTCTCTGTGTTTCTTACAGTTTCCTTCCCTTCCACTGAAAGGATTCCCAGTTGACTCTGCTCTTCAAGTCGTTGAACCTCGGTCATTGCCGCCTCATATTTGTCTTGGGTTTCCTTCAATATTTTTATGAGTTCTTGGACATCTTGTCTTTCATGTTCTGCCATGTCTTTCACCTCTAAATTCTCATCTATGGATGGAACTTCTACCGATGAGTCTGTCTTGGCCTTGAGCTCATCAAGAATTTCCTGCAGCCTTTGGACTTCTTGCTCATGTTCAACCTTTAGTTGTTCATATGCTTCTACTGAAACTAGCTTTTCGGAGGTTGCCGAGTTAATCCCCTCCAGAATTGTAGCCTGGGCCTGTTCATACTGTTCTTTCAACTTCTCACACTCTGCTTGTAAGGAGTCGTAGAGAAGAACTGGAATAAAATCCCGGCTTCCTGAAGATTCCTCTTCATTTGCTTCTTTCGCAATTTCCTGTTGGAGTTCAGCCAAGGCTGCTATGCTATCTGCCTCTTGAAGTCTCACTGCCATCAAATCTTCTTTATTCTTGCAGTCTATCTCAGTCATTTTCCGTTTATTTTCATTTAACTGAGTGATAAGCTCCTCTTGCAACATGGCCACATTATTCACATCAGGTAAAGAAGCGTTTCTCTTTTCCATGTCCAAGATTTTTTTCTGCATCTCTTTAAGTGCACACTGCGATTCAGCTTCTCTTAACCTTGCCTGCACTAGCTCCGTCTCCAATTGCAGAACAAAATCCTCAGTGTAGCGTGGTTTGCCTTTATGCTGTATCTCTAGATCATGCAAATATTCTAACTCCTGAACATCATAAGGGAGGTGTGATCGGTAATTGGTCACGATGGCTCTATGGTCGCTCTCTGCTTGAGCCAGCAGGTTCTGTTGTCTTTCCAGACTCTCCCATTCGGTGTCATAGAACTTTTTCATTGTTTTCATCTCTTGTACGAGACGGTAACTTAATTGTTCGAATTGTTGTCGTACTTTGAAATAACGTTGAGTTCGAGCTCGGTGTTCCTCCGTAATGCATATGTCTGTGACTTGAACAGACTCAGAATTCTCTGTCTTTATGCACGCCATCGTTTTTCCAACCTTAGTCAGTGAGTTCATGTTAACCTTGTTTTTCATACGTGGGCTGGACTTATCGTCTTCCAGCTCAGAGTCTGAGCTGCTTGTCTGCACCGAGTCCTCACTCGTCATTGCTTGTAGGTAGTGCCATTCCATGTCTATTTTCTTGATCCACTCCCGTCCTAGAAGTGGTGGTCCTCCCTCATGTAGTACATACAAGTTCATTCTTGGGTGTTCTTTACCCCTATCTCTCACCTTGACTCTTATTTTTCCCATGGGGTATACTTTATGCCCCGTGTATGTCTGCAATACGAACTTGGTATATCTTAAGGGTATGTGTGAGAATAGCCGGTGGTAATCCCCTCGATTTATGACTGATACAGCTGATCCAGTGTCCAACTCCATTTTCACTTGGACTCCAGCTATTTTTAGCATGACCCAGATAGTTTGTAGGTCAGCTTCCTTACTCACATGGTGGATACTCAGACTACCCAGCTCCTGGCCGTTTGGATCTGAGTCTGGATTCTGCTCGTCTGAACTCTGCTCAGCCCCCTTGTATACCTTGTTGTACTTTTCTTGTGATGGCTTCCTTTGGTTGTTGGTCTTCTTCCCTGACCGGCATACCTTAGCGATGTGACCCAGTTTGCCACATTTCCTACATTCTTGGTTCTTAAACCAGCATTGATTCTGGTCGTGTGTTGTCTTCCCACAACGATAGCATTTTGTTGTACTCGAGGGAATTTGGTCCACCCCGAGCGCCGCCGCCTTTAGTTGCATTTCCGCCGTTCCTTTCGCGGCGGCTTCGTGTGATGCAGCTATAAGGACAGCCCTGTCAAGTGTAAGGTCGTTCTCTTCAAGTAGGCGCTTTTGCGTCCCTTCCTTGGACAATCCGCCTACGAACTTGTCTCGCAGTGCCTCTGTCAGATTCCCTCCGAACTGGCAGTATTTCGCTAGCCTACGCAGTTCGACCAAGTATTCTGCGTTGTTTTCGTCTTTCCGTTGCGTTCTTGCATAGAATTTGAATCGTTCAGCCAACATCAACGGTGTGGGGTTCAAGTGGTCCTTCAGAACAACTACAATCTCTTCGAAAGACTGATCCGCCGGTTTAGCTGGTGCTAGTAAATCCTTCAAGAGCCCGTATGTCTTTGCGCCCATCGAGTTTAACAATGTTATCGCCTTGTCGTCTTCCTCTATTTTGTTGGCTTCACAATAGATCTCGATGCGTTCCACGTACGTGGCCCAGTCTTCTATCTCAGAATTAAAATCATTCTTCCCTTGGGAGCAGCACCAGTATTTCTTTAAGTATTCTTATTTATTTGTTTGTTTCTAAGATGGCGGTTTTCCCGCGAAATCGGCGGTTTCCCGCTCTTTCCTTCTCTTCCCGCCCACTTCAATGGCGGTATGTCAATCAAGATGGCGGTTTTCCCGCGAAAATGGCGGTTTCCCGCTCTTCCTTTCTCGCCCCGCCCACTTCAATGGCGGTTTCCCGCTTCTGGCGTCTTCTCCGCCTAATGGCGGCTTCCCGCGTTTCTTCCCGGTGGAAGGGGTACGCTTCCCCCACAGCGGACAGGTTCAGCCGCTGGCTGGCTACCGCACAGCTCCCCTTACTCGGCTATGTCTTTTCCTCCCGCCCGCACGGCTCTACCGGCGCTGGGTACACCCCGTTAACGGAGGACAGTTCAGCCGCTGGACTGGCTCTCACGCAGTCTCTCTCTCCGTACCCGGCTCTGTCGCTCTCTCACCCGCACGTTCGGTGCTACCGGCCCTGGGTACCCCGTTGGTGGAGAACAGCTCAGCCGCTGGACTGGCTCTCGCGCAGTCTCTCACCCCGTTTTCGGCTGTGTCTCTCACCCACTCCCGCACGTTCGGTTTTGCCGGCTCTGAGTACCCCGTTGGTGGAGAACAGCTCAGCCGCTGGACTGGCTCCTCGCAGTCTCTCTCTCCGCACCCGGCTCTCACCCGCACGGTTCCCGTTCGCCTCCCCAGCCCTCTTGCAGACCGGTGTTTCCCTCCCCGGCTGCGGCTGGGTTTCTCTTCCCGCGCCTACTCGCAGGCTCAGCGCTTCGTGGCTGCGGTCGCTGCCCGGAGTTTTCCCCCGATCGCGGTCCGGCTGTCACCCGACGCCGTTGGACCCGACTTTTGGCCGGCACAGCTCCCCCTCGACCGAGGTCGAGTGCTCTGCCCTTATCCTCCGGATACTTCTACACCTTCCCCTACTCACAGTCTCTTCGGCCGCCTTGTTTCTTGCTGGTCGGCTCACTCCGCACCGTGGCAGAAGGGTAGTCAGTGCCTGTTGCTGATACAGCTTTTGTTGTTAGTCTTCCTGCTTTCTGTTGTTGCAGCCTCGTGTTTTCTTTTGGTAGCACGACGAGGGCGGTTGTCTCTCTTCGACGCTCTTCGTTGCTTTTGGTAGTCTTGCCGCAGGGTACGATCGGACTCGTCGCCACTGTAAAGTCTGTGGGTTGTGCAGTTAATAAATACACAGACTTCAGAAGTAACAAACAAACAGGTCTTTACTATTCGAAGGTCCGGGCGAATCTGCCCCAGCAATCCTGCCACAACACTTATATACTGGTGTGGTCACTATCGGTATTACAGTATACAGAAGCCAAACAAATAGTGCCACACCTAAAGTAGTTCTCTTAAAGGTGAACGGTTACATTCAATAGTTCCCTTAAAGGTAGACGGGTACATACACTACACGGTCCACACTAGGGCACCAAAAATCCACAGCCCTTCTGACATAGCCCTGTCGTAGAAAGGCTGCAAACTGTGCTGGGATTGGGTTGCATAGCTGGGGATTCCCTGATGGCCTGTTGGGGTAGAGCTTCCACCCACTCTGAACAAGTCCAAAGGCATAAAAAAGAGAGGGGTGGGAACTCCCTATGTCATGAGTTCCTGATCTCCCAGCCATCAGTGTGACCTGGCAAGGCCAGGCATAGCGACCAAACAGCAGAAGTGGGGCCCACTGCCGTTGCACTAACGAAGGTCATTATCATTACGTCTGACAAGATTTTCACAACTGAAAGATGCGTCCCTTCCCCTCTCTATTTTCTGAAACCTCCTCCATCCCTACAGCTCTCCGAGGTCTCTGCCCTCCTCCAATTCTGGCCTCTTGTGCATCCCTGATTTTAATCGCTCCACAATTGGCAGCCTTGCCTTCAGTTGCCTCGGCCCTTGGCTCTGAAATTCCATCCCTAAACCTCTCCACCTCTTTCTCCTTCTTTAAGATACTCCTTAAAACCCCTCTCTCCGACAAAGCTTTTGGTCACCTTGTTGGAGTCGACAGAAATCAACAGGCTGAGACTTTTCTTTAAGCAAAAACAAAACGTGTCTTACTTTAATCAATCTCCACGAGGTCTGAAGGCTCAGCCCCGTGCAGGGGCTATGACGTCATCACGCAACCGACATCATCACTTTCCCGACGCTCTTAAAGGGTCCCTGCACCAATAACCCAACCCAGCATGTACATATCACAACATTGCTATACAAAGTGAATTGTGTTTTTTTAGGTACATATAACAGCATTGGCTATACATTATGTTATTGTCCCTATGTGGTCTCCGCCACAACCTGACCTAATATCTCATGTGACTCGGTGTAAAATGTTGTTGTTTTATTATATAATCACTCCTGTGAAGTGCCTTGGAACATTTTACTATGTTAAAGGTGCTATAGAAATGCAAGTTGTTGGTGTGCACTTAGGATTGCTGTATATATGTATGCTGTACACCAGGAGTAGGGTTTCTAGCAGCCTACAAGTTTCTGCAGTCAGCCTGATGCTCGTGAGGTGAAATTGTGCTAATGCATTAACAAGAAATCCCTTAATGAAGATGTCAAACCTATTCCAAACAGGTTAAAGTAGCAGATGAAGATTCCACACACACACCTTGTGTTTCGAGCATGCAGGGAGAGTTCACCTTACAAAAGGCCCATATATTTCTGTGTCTTATGATGGGGTGTTGTTCGTTATTAAGGTTGTAAAGATTTTTTTTTTATCAGATGCAAAGCAAACCACGACCCCATCGTCCTGCTCCATCCTTGGCCTTTCTCGGACTGGTTTTGAAACCTGAAATGGGAGCAAATGGGCAGCAAGCACCGCTCAAAGTCCTCCCATTTTCCCGGGGGGAGGGAAACCCGGCACCAGAGAGCCCTAATTAACAGGTACCATTGTTGCTAGAGATCATGTCTCAATTTAATGAGCAAAAAATATGGCCTAATTGTATAAATTTTCTACCAATATGTAATTGTGTTAACTTGTAGTGTGTTGTGCCATCAATTATGTTGCAGCATCAGTTTGTGTAATAAAATTAATTGGTTTCTTCTGCCTGCGGATATACCGCAACGCATGTTTATTTAGTTCAGAACATGCTAAAGCTCGGCAGTTAAATGGAAACCATCCAAGTACAGAAATTATAAGAGGGATTTTAATTACAACTAAGCATCTGCTTGAATGTAAAATTGAAGGGTATTAAGGAGCGTAATTTCCCCCTTCATTTGTGGAAAGAGATTTAAGTTCAATTTGTCAGACGAAAACGAAATACGAATCGGGTCTATCCAATTACAACACAAATAAAGACGCACCCAGAAGTGGGCCGATCGACTGCTGAAAGACATCAGAATAGTTCCCTGTTGAAGGGACACTATACTTTTCTTCCACTGCCAAACAATCTTCAAAACCCAGATGAATGTAATTATTAATCCCATCTAGCAGAATTGCGACAGATAGTTATAGACCAACAGGAATGCCACTGCTAAATATCTTCAGGCTATTTTGATTTGCATTGGCAGCGCAAGCTTGTAGCTTATTTGCATTTCCCTTTTTTTGGGTGAGATTTCAGGATACCAAAAAAAAATGCGATCAATTTTAAAAGAAGATATCGTCGCTTCTGTGAGCTGAACTCAGCCGAACTCGCAAAATCATCCTTGAAATGGAAAATCACTGGCTCTCAAACTGGGGGAGGGGGTGGCAATCTCCTGCAATAACCATGCCCTTCAGAAATCCATCTGGCTCACAGTTATTATGGGCCCAACAGGCATGAATTTGACATTAGAAATGGGTGCCTTTAGGGAAAAGCTCAATGTACTTTTTTTCATTGAGGAGAGGGAGGGGAAGCAAGTTATTAGAGGAAACAGATACAGAACAATGTTCTTGGAGAGAAATCTCAAAGTATTTTTCTGCTGTTTTAACGTTTTAAGAATTTCACTTTTTTTAAATCTCCCCATTTGTCCCCGACTATCTTCTCTCCTCAAGTTGTTGACCTTTGCTGGGTTATGATTCCATTGGCCATCTGTCACCCTCCCGGGCCTTGCCCAAGTGGCCATTCTGCAAGCTGGAGCCTTGTCTGAGAACATCGGAGTGCTTTCACGGTGGGCATCACAGGGGAGTCCAACCCTATCCCCACTCTCAATGTCCGCACACGTACACTTCCAGTAGGGGGTCACTGGATAGCGGTCAAGAGCAGGAGCCTCAGCTGACTTCCTTTTTACTGAACCAGTGGCGCCGATGGCAACTGCAGCAGCCTGACCCCAGCTCCCGACTCCTCAGCACAGGCTGGGATTGAACATCAGGTATTAACTGGGTAAAATTACTGAACCATCATGGAGCATGTCTAGCGTTTCACTTAACAAACAGAAAGACAGATGGCTCAGAGAACTGGACTTCTGGAGCTCATTCTGCAACTTATTTAGTGTCGGCCCTATTGAAAGCTCCCACAAAGCACACGGGGAAAAATTCAGTTGGTTTGCGCCTCCCGTTAATGCCTTAAGAGGGCGCTAATGGGGCCCAAAGCAACTAGCGCCCGTGCGCGCCGCTCACGAAATTAACTAGACATTTTGCGGCGGCGCTAAACACAACCGCCACCATCTCCTGCGCCGGCAGATTGTGACGTCAGTCGAGTGTGCAACGCCCCAATAACGCCCCGAACCGGATATTGAGTGGCGCCCCCTGCCTTACCGCCTGCCGCTAGCAACGACAGGTTGAGGGGAGCGTTTTGCAGTCAGGAAGGGACTGGGGAGCGCTATTTAAAGGCAACTGCTTCCTGCCTTTATTTGTTGGTGACATTTTTGCACCACGCATTCTGAGAGAGAGAGAGAGAGAGAGAGAGAGAGAGACTTCTGGAGAGATTCAACGCTGTGTGAAGGGGTTTTGGGTACTGAGCAGCACTTTGCAGGTTCATTTTGATTTGCCCTTCCTTGTATCGATTTAGAAGAGACTGTGGGGGCTGCACTCTGAGCTCTTTCCAGCAGATTTGATGTACAGATCTCTCCAGACCGAGATTGAAGGCTGCAATGAGCAGGGTGTGGATGGAGAGCAAGATCAACCCTCCCCTTTAAGAACTGGCTGGCACCAGTGTGTCTGTGTTCCATTGCTGACTGACATCACATGAGCTTCGCCAGTGCTCTGAGGTAGCGCCTTGCTCCTCGGCCTTTGCGCCTTAAGAGAGGTGTGAAGCGCCTGATTTAGCGCTCCAATCACCTCCAGGGGTGATAAAAGCCAAGTTTGGCAGTCGGAGGCGATAATTAGCGCCAGGCGCTAATCTTTACGCCCGGCCGATAATTGCGCCCCAAATGGGGCGATACTGAATTTCTCCCCCACAACTACCAAATATTCCACACACAGCTCAGATTTCTCTCATGTTGTACTTAGACTCTCAAGCAAGTTGCTTTTTGATATCACTGAAATATAGATTTTCAAACTTAGATTAAAATAGACTAATATTAAAGGGGCAGTGCCCTTATGAAAAAAAGTTGCCATTTTAAAAAATGAATGAGAAAAATCATGCAGCATTATAACCACAATATTCAAGTGAAGTAATGATGCACCTTGATGCAATTTACTTAATTACAACAACAACTTGCATTTACAGTATATAGCGCCTTTAACGTAGCAAAACGTCCCAAGGCGCTTCACAGGAGTGATTATCAAATAAAATTTGACACCACGCCACATAAGATATTAGAAGAGGTGACCAAAAGCTTGGTCAAAGAGGAACGTCTTAAAGGAGGAGAGAGAGATGCAGAGAGGCTTATGGAGGGAATTCCAGAGCCTAGGGCCCAGGCAGCTGAAGGCACGGCCACCAATAGAGGTGTCTGTAAACAAATCATCAGCCATTTTTCCACAAGGCACCTTTTCCATCAGCGGAGTGCGTGTAACTGCCAGTGTGCCGTTCTCCCTCGCTGGCTGCTCACCTAGAAATGGATCAATCCGCAGGGGGCCGGACACCAAGAATGCCAGCCGCAGAAATCTGCCATGGCGCATTCAGGCCTCCTGCTACAGCAACACCAAAGCAAGCAGCCGCTGGCTTTTGCACGCCCCAGCAAATGGGACCTCGGCAGAGCTCAACTGGTTACAGAGTACTGGAGCCTGATGCCAAATGTAATTTAAAAAAAGGGGAAGCACAGGAGACAGGAACAAAAAAAACTGAATGGTCATGTAAAAGCACCTGAACACATCTTCCATGGTGGTAGTTTCATCAAAGGCTCTATTCTGTGCAGGAGACTCGTAAGCTTCTGCCCGACATCTATCCTGCTTGGTGTTCACACCAGCTCCAAATATAGTGCTGTAAATCGAGGGACAATAATTGTCCCAAGATTAAAGGGAAATTGGCCCCGGCTTCACCTCAATTCTGAGAGTATGTACAAAGGTTGTATGTGATAAACCCACAAGCAGCAATCATTGCTGATGGTCGCGTCCTTTCTCTCCACACCCTTCATTTGAATTGCATCAAGGCACAAGAAAGTGATGCACCCTTTCACCTCTGTTATTTACTCCAGCTATTACAGCGGCTGGTGCCGGCTATTAAACAATCAGCCTCAAATCAATTTAGTCATTTTCGAGGGGGGTAGTGGGTGGGCAACACGGCAGCAGATTAAATTTCCAGCTGTCAATCAGCTCCATTCTTTCCGACCCACTGAACTCTCTCCACCAGTCCCTGGATATCAATCATATTGAGAACTGAGAATAAAGCTATCTGGAAATGATGATCAAAACCTTTTCATGCACTGGCACTAAAGTACATTTAAGTTTTCAAGCAAATCCCCTGAGCAGAATACACCATCTTTCATCAGGAAACTTTCATTTGTTTTAAGTCAGCACAACATTGACGCTGCAATGGGAGCGAAAATCAGAAGGGAAAAAATATTTTGAAGGTGGGAAAACAGTGACTTTAAGGGGGAAATTCCCAACAAGTGTCAACGACCGTTGTGAGCTCTTCAGCACGAGAACGGACCAGTGAAAGAGTTTTCTTCTTTCGCATGGTAGTAGCAAATCAAATTCAATGTCAATATCTAAGTCAGATATCCAGGCCAAAGCTGTGTAACAGCGTGGATATCTTGTAGGCTGCCTGCGAATTTCCTCTGAGGGCAGCGCGCAATAATGTGCTGCAGGGTCTGATTAGGAGCTCCACAATCGCATGATGGGGAGCTTTAATCTTCCATCTATGGAGAAGGTATCAGCATCTACCATGACTGGGTCTGAGGCGGTTGATGGTTGTCCACTGTTTGCGAGGAAGGTTTGATCCTTCAGGTTGTACTGTGGGGTCCTCTATAAAGAATCCATTCTGTATGTTACAGTTCTTCCAAGCATTTCCATGAAGTGAAAGAGTTAAATATAACTTCGACCGATGATCACAGCAGTGCCTCCTTTAAAGGTATCTCAGCACCAAAGCACATCGGGATAAATTGTTAGGAGTTTTCTCTTAAGATGTAGAGCCTTGTGCCCGATGGGAATGTACATCGGCAGCTCGGGCTCAGGAGGTCAATGCTTCTGCTTGGTGACCTGTGCGGTTTTCCAGCCACTCAAAGTAGCGCACAATAAAAAAAGTGGATCAGACACGTTGACTTCCATGCCCAAACTTCCAGTCCTCTCACCCCAAACTCTGCCCTATCGGGGAGGTAAGAATAGAAGGATATGCTGATAGGGTGAGATGAAGTAGGGTGGGAGGAGGCTCATGTGGAGCATAAATACTGGCACAGGCAAGTTGGGCTGAATGGCCTGTGTTTGTGCTGTACTTTCTGTGTAATTTTATGTTATGTAAAACTCACACTCAACATGCTGAAATCAGCTCATTCCTTTCGTCATGACGACACTTCTGTACATCGAGTGCTAAGCGATGGTTGGGTCCTTTGAGGTGTGATAAGGCACAATATAAACGCAAGCCTTTCTTCTGTGGTTGAATACCCAGCCGGCACTCAACTCTCTTGGCTTAGGGCCGAGCAGTGGTGGCCACTCGACGGCAAGGTACAAGAGGAGCTGGCAGTGCCTGTGGCATTGCACCCCAGCAGGTGCGAACACCTTCAGGAGAAGAGGGGGATTGGCAGGAAAAACAGACGCCAGATGAGGGGAAAGGAAAATCTGGAGACTTATAACGAAAAAGGAGAGTGGGTCTGGGGTAGCTCGCTAAATGGTTATCTGGGTTAGAACCAATGCCAAACAGGAGCGTATAAAGAATTTGGAATATTATGTGCAATATATCAAAATGTTTTCAATATAATTTGATAAAAATAAAGACGGGGGAGAGGGGAACATTTAAACAAACGGCTCATCCTTCTTCAGTTAACTTCTAAGATACAGTACGTTGTTGGAGTCGACAGAAATCAACAGGCTGAGACTTTTCTTTAAGCAAAAACAAAACGTGTCTTACTTTAATCAATCTCCGCGAGGTCTGAAGGCTCAGCCCCGTGCAAGGGCTATGACGTCATCACGCAACCGATGTCATGATGTCATCACATTCCCGACGCTCTTAAAGGGACCCTGCACCAATAACCCAACCCAGCATGTACATATCACAACATTGCTATACAAAGTGAATTGTGTTTAGGTATAAATAACAGCATTGGCTATACATTGTGTTATTGTCCCTATGTGGTCTCCGCCACATACGTCCCCCCAGAATTCACTTGTACTGGCAATGTCAGTCGTTGGGGGGGCCGGATCACACGGTTGGAACGGCTCCTCAATTCCGGGGTGGGGACCGGGGGTTTCGTCGGAGGGACCTCGGGCGCTCGGTGGTGGATTAAGGGCGTGGAAACCGGAGGTCAGCCCCGTCTCGGGGACTGTGCCAACTCAACAGGTCAGTCCAGATCCAGGTGGGCCGGCTTGAGACGGTCCACGGAAATGCAGTCCGGCTTACCGCCGACATCCACGACGAAGGTCTTGTCCCCGGTTTCCAGGACACGGAATGGTCCATCGTAGGGTGGCTGAAGAGGTCCCCGGTGGGCGTTGTGGCGGACGAAAACGTACTCCGCCGCACGAAGGTCGAGCGGAACATGGGACTGCGGGAGGTCATGCTGCGACGTGGGCACCGGAGCGAAAACCTTGGCGTTGTCCAGAAGGTCGGACCGCTGACGGGCTGCGGACCAAGGTTCCGTTGCGTTGGGGACGAAATCCCCGGGAACCCGCAGCGGCTGTCCGTAGACGAGCTCGGCGGATGAGGATTGGAGGTCCTCCTTGGGAGCGGTCCTGAGTTCCAGCATGACCCACGGGAGTCTGTCGATCCAGCTGTCGTCCCGGAGGCTGGCTCGGAGCGCGGCCTTCATGGAGCGATGAAACCGTTCGCACAGCCCGTTAGCCTGAGGGTGGTAAGCTGTGGTGCGGTGGAGTTTCAACCCGAGGCCTCGGGCGACAGCATTCCAGAGCTCTGACGTGAACTGGGGCCCCCGGTCGGAGGAAATGTCAGATGGGGCGCCGAACCGGGCGACCCAAGTGCTGATGAACGCCCGAGCCACATCAGCGGCCGTCGTTGAAGACAGCGGGGCGGCTTCCGGCCATCGGGTGGTTCTGTCGACCATTGTGAGGAGGTGGGTGAACCCGCGGGAGAGCGGTAGGGGCCCCACCAGGTCCACGTTAACGTGGTCGAACTGCTTCTCGGGCACCGCGAAAGGCGCCAACGGGGCCTTAGTATGGCGATGTACTTTCGAGCGTTGGCACACCACGCAGGTGCTGGCCCAGTCGCGAACGTCTTTCCTGAGCCCGTGCCAGATGAACTTGGCCGCCACCAGCTTCTGTGACGGCTTCCTGCCCGGGTGGGAAAGATTATGGACGGCGTCGAATACTTGCCGTCTCCACCCTTCGGGCACGACAGGACGTGGCTGCCCAACGGAGACGTCGCACAGGAGTGTGGTGCCGGCAGCGTCGAACACGACGTCTGCTAGTTGAAGGCCCGTGACCGCCGTCCTGTAGGCCTGGACGTCCGGGTCGGAGGCCTGGTCGGCCGCCATGCGGGTGTAGTCGACGACGAGGTGCACGGCGCTGGCGACGGCTCAGGAGAGACAGTCGGCGACGGGGTTGTCTTTCCCAGCCACATGCTGGATGTCCGTTGTAAACTCTGAGATGAAGGCCAACTGGCATTACTGACGGGCCGACCACGGCTCGGAGGCTTTGGCCGTGGCGAAGGTCAACGGCTTGTGGTCCATGAACGCCGTGAACAGGCGGGCCTCCAGCAGGAAACGGAAGTGTCGGACGGCGAGGTAGAGGCCGAGAAGCTCGCGATCAAAGGTACTGTACTTCCGCTCGTTGGGGCGGAGCTGCCAGCTGAAGGGGGCGAGCGGCTGCCAGGCGCCGTTGACCCACTGTTCGTGGACAGTGCCGACCGCATAGGCCGAGGTGTCGGTGGTGAGAGCGATTGGCGCATCGGGCAATGGATGCGCCAGCATGGTCGCGTTAGCCAGGGCCCTTTTCGTGTCCGTGAAAGAATTGGCCGTCTCATCAGACCAGTTGACGGCGAGTTTGTAGGGATTGCCTTTGAGGGCCTCGTAAAGGGGCCGCATAAGCTGGGCTGCTCGGGGGACGAAACGATGGTAAAAGTTCACCATGCCCAAAAACTCCTGCAGGGCCTTAACGGCGAGGGGTCACGGGACGTCCATCACGGCCTCCACTTTCGATGGGAGTGGCACCGCCCTGACCTTCGTGATGCGGTGCCCGAGAAAGTCGATTGAGGACAGCCCGAACTGGCACTTGGCCGGGTTGACGATTAGGCCGTGTTGGCTGAGTCGTTCGAAAAGAGTCCGGAGGTGGGACACATGTTCCGTCCTGGAGACGCTGGCGATGAGGATGTCGTCCAGGTATACGAACAGGAACGTCAGGTCCCATAACACGGTGTCCATAAGGCGTTGAAAAGCCTGTGCGGCGTTTTTGAGGCCGAATGGCATGCGGAGAAATTCGAATAGCCCGAACGGGGTGATCACCGCGGTTATCGGGACGTCCTGCAGCCGGACAGGGACCTGGTGATAACCCCGGACGAGGTCCACTTTCGAGAATACCACTTTCCCGGCCAGGCGGGCAGAAAAGTCCTGGATGTGTGGAATCGGATAGCGGTCGGGGGTCGTCACGTCGTTGAGGCGCCGGTAGTCTCCACACGGGCGCCACCCGCTGCCTGGTTTCGGGGCGATGTGGAGGGGCGAAGCCCACGGACTGTTCGACCGGCGGATGATGCCGAGGCGCTCCATGGTGTCGAACTCAGCTTTGGCGATGGCGAGCGCGGGCATGGACGGGCGGACCGGTGGTCAAAATGTGATGTTCTACCCCGTGTTTGGTGGTGGCGGACGAGAACGTCGGTTTCGTAAGGTCCGGTAACTGGGCGAGGAGGCGGGAAAACTCGTCGGAGGCCGAGGGTGCACTGGACAACTGCGTCGTGCTGGACCCGCTGAGGGAACATGGGAGCGAGCTGAAGGTTTCCGCGTTGATGAGACGTCGGTTCTTGACGTCCACCAAAAGGCCATTGGCACAGAGGAATTCAGCGCCGAGAAGGGGCTGGACACTTTTGCTGTGACAAAGTCCCAGGTGAACCGTTGCCCGCCAAAACAAAGCACCACGTTCAGTTTCCCGAAGGTGCGGACGGAACTGCCGTTGGCGGCTTCGAGGACGGGGCCGTGGTTCCCCCCTTGAATGTCTATGGTTGACGCGGGCAGGATGCTCACCTGGGCACCCATGTCGCAAAGGAAACGACGTCTGGAGTCGACGTCTGTAATAAACAACAAACTACCTGAATGGCCGACAGCCATGGCAGCAGACGAGTGGTCTTTAGTTTGCTTCGACGCGGGAAAACTGCACGGGGGGCCGGCACTTCCTGGCTTTGGGGCCGAACTGCGCATGGTAGAAGCAGAGGCTTGAGGGTTGCCGCCGTTGGGCTGTATCAGTGGGGGCAGGGCTCTGCGTGGCCACGCAGTACTGTTGCCCGGCGGAGAAAAATTTGTCGGCCTCCTTGGCCAGGTCGTGGAAATCGGTAGTGGAAGAGTTGGCTAACGCCGACCGTACCTGACCTGGCAGCTGTTGGAGGAACAGTTCCTTGAAGAGGAAGCACGGCGTGTGTGTACCCAGGAGGGCCAGCATGTGGTCCATCAGCTCCGAGGGCTTGGAGTCACCCAGCCCGGGTAGAGAGAAAAGCCGGCGTGCGCGTTCGGCTTCGGTGAGTCTGAAAGTTCGTAAGAGGTGTGCCTTCATCGTACCGTATTTGTTGAGCTCCGGGGGGTTTTTGAGCAGGTTCATGACTCTGGCCGCGGTGGAGCTGCCGAGAGCAGAGACGACGTAGTAGTACCTCGTGTCGTCCGCGGTGATGTCCCGGATTGCAAATTGAGCCTCGGCCTGGGCGAACCAAGTGGCAGCCTGTCGTTCCCAAAACTCAGGTAATTTGATGGAAAAGGCGGTCGTCGCCATTTCAGATGAAGTCTTTGGAATCGTCCAAAAGAGCAGCGGGGTCACCAATGTTGGAGTCGACAGAAATCAACAGGCTGAGACTTTTCTTTAAGCAAAAACAAAACGTGTCTTACTTTAATCAATCTCCACGAGGTCTGAAGGCTCAGCCCCGTGCGGGGCTATGACGTCATCACGCAACCGACGTCATGACGTCATCACGTTCCCGACGCTCTTAAAGGGACCCTGCACCAATAACCCAACCCAGCATGTACATATCACAACATTGCTATACAAAGTGAATTGTGTTTAGGTACACATAACAGCATTGGCTATACATTGTGTTATTGTCCCTATGTGGTCTCCGCCACAACGTAGCATTAAATGGGCCTCCTTTTTACTGTGGAAAAAGTTTTGTTTTAAATCCTTTTTTCTGTACTACATTCATTTTTAAACCCCATCCACTGGCTTAAACATCCGCTCCCTCCACATTGACACACTGTGGCTGCAGTGTGCACTATCTACAGGATGCACTGTAGCAACTCTTTGGCAGCTCCTCCCAAACCCATGACCTTTACCATCGAGAAGGACAAGGGCAGCAAGTGCATGGGAACACCATCACCTCCAAGCTCCACTCCAAGTCACACACCACCCAAACTTGGACACAGATCGCAGTTCCTTCATTGTCGCTGGGTCAAAACACCAGTCAAGTACAGGGAGGGGACACTGCTGTGCTGCGAAGAACGGGAAAGTGATCTGTTCAAAGGGCTTGGTCCTCTTCCTCCAATTTCATACTTGTAAACCAAAGAGCCTGAGAGATGCAACAATTATTCATCAATTTAACTGAACCAGTGTCAGAGACAGCTGTGCTCCAACACAGCTGGGGGCAGCAGAATATTGCTGGACCCCACCCAGTCTCTTCATGTTACTGTGAACATTGGAGGAGCTTTCTATTTGGAGTACAATGTCATGTGCACCACAACTTGCAGTAGTATTTGTTGATGCGGGGCTACATTTACCTGCTTTCTGAGAGGGTTATTGAAAGATAAGCCACCATAAGGCCTAGTCCTCAGCCAACACTGTCTTAGAACGGTACAGACCAAATGCTCTGTCATCACCCTCCTCTTTCCCTTCATTAGAAAGCAATTCCCATCTGTACACTGCCTTCTCCCAACGGATTGGATCGGATCAGATCAGGAACTTGGGGTCGGAAGCAGGGTGGGGGAATGGGGTTGGGGAGGGATCAGCTTGAGGCCAGATTCCAATTCAATATTAAAAATGGCATCGCCCTCATAAAGGAATGCTTTTGCAGTCACCGACAGTCTACAGGCAAATCCTAGTATTAGGGACACATGCTGCAGAGATGAAGTCTTTGAAGCTAAACAACCTTCCATCGTAACCAAACCGTAAAAATCTATTGACTAGCAAAACGAGAGAGCTGGACGTACTGGTTTTAGATAGCTGTGATGTGCATGGATTTTGCACCCCCAGAGTTTTCAGGAGAACATATCATATACAGATACATTTGAAACATCTCTTTGACCTTTTCAAGTGTTTTTGCACCAGTCAGAAGCTAAACATCGTAAATCAAATCCAGGAGAAAGTAAAGACTTAATGAAAGCCTAATAAGTTATGCATCTCCTCACAATACCCCAGCTGTCCTTATGCTTTTCAGTGCTCTAGCGAGCTATTTCTAAACATGTGAATAATGGACCAGCCATTGTGCCTATCCCCGTTTGTCACACTGTGAATTATATTCTTGGATCTTTGGAAGGACACAGCAAGAAGCCCCAATCTCATTTTGCAAGAGCTCATAAAGGTGAGGGATAGCTGCGCCAGAGAGCACAACATGTTCACAAGAGGAACAACAGTGCTGGAGAGCACGCCGCTTTCACAGGGCACCCCCTGACAACGCCAAGCACTCCCACATTAAGGGATGGCACAGGTCAGCTGCAAGGCTTGGCATCCCCTGCAATGCTCCAATACAGAGCTTGACCCCAACCTCCAAAAAAAGCAGCCCCCCTACCGCACCAGTGTGACATTTCCATTCTCCGCGCTCTCTCTTCCATGACCAAATCAGTGGCACATTTGCAGAGCCTCTACAATGCCTTGAATGTATTGAAATATATGCATTACTTACACAGTAATGGCATCGTACCAGGGTCTGAAACAGTGAGCTATTAAAAGTACAGGAGCATTAAGTCTTATCTTTCAATGGATCAGCTTGTGCTTAGCTCTGCTCGAGTGGAAGTCTTTCATTGCCATTTGATCACACCTTTTTTGGACAAAGTGAGGAAACCCTATTATCGCGTGCGGTCCCAATACTCTTCCAGTGATACAGGGCATTCCCACATTGGAACTTAACAGGCAACGCCCAGCACACAAGGGTACCCTATCCTCTAATATGGTCAGGTGCCCATACTCTGATTACCTCTTAGTTTAAATGTCCCTGGCTTTCTTAAACTGGCATTGGAGTCCTGAAAGCTTATAGGCCTAGAAATTCAGTAAGGCGCTGCAAGCTTTGCGCCCAGTTACCGCCTAAAGAGGGCTTCTGCGCCAGTAGAGGAGGTTGCGCTGATATTGAGCTCGGCGGTAATGGCGGCGGTAGCCGGTAGCGCTGCGCCGGCACCGATGACATCATCGGTGTGCGCAGTGCCCCGTTTCCGCCCCGATGCCGGCCCGACGCCCATATTCAGTTGCCGCCGCCTCCTCCGTGGCGGCCGCTACTAACATCCGGAGACCAGGGCCTTACTGCAGCCTTAGTGGGGCGCATAAAGGTGGAGGTGCGGCCGGCCGCTTTTTCGGCGGCCGCCTGCCCGCACCTCCTTCCCCGGCCTCCTCCACCACCCCCCCCCGCGGCATTGCCGGCTGCTTTCCGCGAGCCCGGCACTTCTCCGTGGTGCCGGGCTCATTTGCCGGCACAATCCAGCGGCGATCTCCCCGTTGCAGGCACCTCCACCTTAAGAGAAGGAGGAGGCCTGCAGTACCGCAGCCTGCCGCACCGCATCGGGTGGCGCAGTGGCGCTTAGAGCGCTGAAATTCAGTTTCAGCGCCCCAAGCGGGGGCGGGCACACCCTGGAATAGCGCCCGGTTCCGACTTGGGGCGCAAAAAGTGAATATCTGACGGTCGCACATGGCTCCGCGCCCAGCGCTAACTTTTGGCCGTTAGCCAGCTGGCGGGGCCATAGTGAATTTCTAGGCCATAATCTTTACAGGATTTTTGTTTTGTTTTGCTTTTCTCCTCTCCTCCCTTCTCCTGAAGGCGCTGAATCATGCTGGGGCCCAGTTCCACAGGTACTGGCTGCCCTCAGCTACCTTCCCGGGAGGCCGCTCTTCAATTCTGACCTTAGACAGTGAGTGGTGATATGCTATTCGACCATGGAGCGGAGTTTGTTCGGTCTTCACCTGATGGTCTCACAGACACATTTTCCAGAAGATGTCACTGGATTGCCATCAGGAGGGAGTGGAGACCCTGGCTGATTTTCCCCTCCCTAACCCAGGGGTGGTGAGGCCAGTTGTAAGCCTTTACTTACCCCCACCTAATGTCTTCTTCATTGGCTTTGTGCCAATTTTTGTCTGATTAGGTTCCTGTGAAGCACCTTGGGATGTTTTATTACGTTAAAGACGCTATATAAATGCAAGTTGCGGTTATGCTCCTACTGTGACCCCAGCCAAGATCAAATAACCCAGCACATACCAAGAACCAAGCTCATGGCCTACTGGTCTGTGTGGTTTAGTTTCACGCTAGGAGGCGGTTCACCAACTAGGCCCATTACGAGAAGTTCCACTCTTAATTCACATTCACAACTTCTCAAAAAAAAAACAGTGCAATAAAATGAGCTCGTTCGCACAAGCCCCTCTCCCAAAACATGAAGAAAACTTTGAACAGATAACTCCCGTCTCTCCCAAATTTCCCCTTTAGGCTGAATCGCATCGAGCCCAGCTTGTCCTGGATTTACAAATCTGAAATCTGGTCGGTTCAGTAACTGTATCTGATGGCGAGTGCGCTCTGCGAATGTGGACGGTGCATTTTCCTCAAGCATGG
Organism: Somniosus microcephalus; assembly: GCF_052327205.1. Classification (NCBI taxonomy): domain Eukaryota; kingdom Metazoa; phylum Chordata; class Chondrichthyes; order Squaliformes; family Somniosidae; genus Somniosus; species Somniosus microcephalus. The sequence continues at coordinate 23,109,091 of NC_141002.1, read as the reverse complement.
CTGACGAATGAATATGACTCGCACAAGGTGATATGTGTACTGTAACTGTTATTCTCCTCCTGCTGATCAATTGTAGGGATGTCCTGAATTTCTGGCTGAGGAACGCCCGCAGCAAACCGAGGGAGCCTCGTGGGGACTACCCATTGGGGAGCAAGGCCGCTGGCAGCCCGGGGGGGGGCGGTCAGAGGCAGCAACGTGCCCAACTGATTAATGCCGACACGGTTTCTTTTAAAAAAATTAATTGTTTTATTAAAAATAAACTTGAGCTGGACCCAGCAGAAATAAAGCTGCTAAATTTTCATGGAAGTGCAGGCATCAAGGAAAATATACACTTAAATATATACATATTTGTTTAAAGATACAGTTGAATGGGACTTGCAGGCGAACAATTAGAAGGAACTTTGTTTCAAAGCCAAGCCCTCAGCCCACAGACACAACCTACTGTGCCCAGTGTGTACATTGTTAAAGAATTATCAATTATTAATACTGCACCCTTCTGTACACGGTACAAAAATCAGACCGCGGTACGCCAGCAGTGAGAGGTCCACATCCAATAAAGCTACTTACTATAACGGACATTGTCTGAAAAATGCAGCGTCCCCTCAGGAAAGATGAATCGTCAGGGGGCACGAGCAGCTCCATGACAGGCAGCTACTTACTGCGGAATGTGAGAGGTGCCAGTGACATCACACAAACCACACTGTCAGGCCCTTCACCTTTCGATTCCTGGGCACCTTTTCTCCCTTCCCTCTTGCCACCGATGCCAATCCTCTCTGGTATCTCACCCAAGTTGCTATTCCTTTGTGTGACCCTTCCGAGTAAGTGTTGGCAGGCTATTTGCTTTGGGGCGGCGCAGAGCGCAAAGAGAATCAAAGCTGAGCTCGCTCCTCATCTCATCTGATGTCCACAGATGAGCAGAGTTGACTACAACATTGATCAGGAGCCGGCTCTCTGGCGGATTTCTCCCCTCCTTAAACCAGGGGTGCTGATGCAGATTGCAGAAAGCCTACCGCAGCCCCGAATGAGATCAGCTAACTCGGCAAGAGCCAGGGATCAAACCTGGCAGCTTCTGGCGTGTACATGCTCAGGTACAAGCCAGCTGAGCCAAAAGGAAAAGCATCCAGATTTTCAACAGGGGACACTGATCTGTGTTCACTAACACAAGCGAAGCTGTACCAATGCTCTGGCTGCACCCTACAGCAGCGGTCTGAACACTGCCAGCCTAATCCCAAAGAGCGAATGGTTCACTTATCTCTTGCCAGTCTAAATCAGATGTTGCTGTTTCCTCTTTGCAATACAAACAGCACTTTTTATTACAAGCCAGGGTTAGTCACCTGGGTTCAGGATGGGCAAAATAGTGATCGGTCTAATAAAAAGACATCAACATATCTAAACTCTCCTACCAGCAATTACAGATGGCAGCACGAACATCAGATGATAATGCTGCCCTGGTACCTGTTCTTGCTGCTAATGCTAGAAGTACATAGCAGATCTATCAGCATCTGCTATGCACAGCTGACCGTGTAAGCACGAACAGGTTTAGTGTGCGAGCTCTCCCTGCGGAGGGACAACTATGCTGCAGGCTCAACAGGGAGGGAACGGGTGACGTGAAGTGGAGCAAAAAGACTCGTTCCAGGTAAGCAAACAGTTCCAAATCGGGGCGGGCGGTTGCGTGAGACGTGGTTTAAAACTAAATTCCAGATTCCTGTCTGATAAATCTTCCAGTTTGTAATGTCAAAATAAATACACAGCCTTCGGAAAAGGCAAGGCAAACACATGAAGTACGTTTGCCATGAGGTGGTTGATGTTATTTGGGTCAGGCTGGACGGTACTGGAATCACAGCAACTATCTACTGTACTCACCCGAGATGAGGTCGATGGAATGGGAGGAGACGCGTGTGGAGTATAAACACCAGCACAGGCTAGTTGGGTCGAATGGCCTGTTTCCGTGCTATACAGTCTATGTAATGTAAAAACTCTCCTCAATACATGGCACTCATTGACAAGGCACACATAATTCCAGGCCGGAGGGAATGCAAATATATATTTTATAATATACAAGACAAAAAAACAAAGCCTAGCCTTCGGTTGCAACTAGTTCCGAGGATACGTTTTGTGATTAGCGCTCCCAACACGGAGCTTCAAGTGTCGGGAGCACACATTGGGAATTCCCGGCACCATCTGCTTGTGTTAATTTGACGCACGGGGAATCTCGCGGGGCCGCGCTGACCTCTGCGCCCAAATTCCTGCGCAGGTCCGTGGCTCCTGTCCAACCGTGTGTCTTCCCTCACTCACAAGTGTCGGATCAAAACCATTTTACCACGCATTGTCCTGTTTCTATTGGAGGTAAAAGAAAATGCAATGTAATTGGGAAGATAAATGAAGTCAGATGAAGCGTAGCCGAGAAAAGTAATTTGAAAGGGGTGGGGGGACGGGGAGCGGGGTGGCGGTGGGAGGGTCGACGATGTTTCATTTGTCATCGCTGAGCTGGATGTGCAATAGAAAATGGCTGCTGCCTGGTGATATATTGTTAGGCCCATCGATCGAAGCCTCTACCCAGCCCCTTCCTTTAGCAACTATTCCCTCCCCCCTGGTGCCTCCATCCACTTCAAATGAAGGTTATTAGTGATATTAACCAGCCGGAGTGCCAAAGCTTCGCCCAGGAGTGGGGGAGGTGGGACAAGAATTTGTAAGGACTAATTTGTCTAATGTGCGGTAACAAAGGGAATGGGCCTGTGCTGCGAATTAATATGGCATCAATCACAGACTAACTGTCCTGACATGTGTGATGAGCATGGGCCTGATCCAGCCCTCCAGTCTGTGGAGACAGCTGTGGTGATAATAACCTCTCTGAGGCTTATCTTCCTGCAGTAGTCAGAGCTTCCTCCTCGCTGCCATATCATACCTCTTATACTGCGATTGCTTCAATAACACTAGCCAGTTCAGTCAGAAGGCACTGTTGCAGGGGATCAAAAACACAAAAGATCAGGTTTTACAGTTTATTCAAAGAACGCCATCCATGAAGAATTTATATTAGTTATGAAGACATTGCCTTCAATTTTTTTTCCTCTGTCATTGTATAATATTGGAAATTGGTTTTCAGTAACACAAAATCACTGCTGTCTCATATATTGGGATTATAAGCAGGCCCAAATATTTAATATAAAAAGCCTTACAATAGGTTTGCAAGATCGTTGCACCAAATCAAAACTACGATGATCAGATTTCTTCCACCCTCTGTTTATTGAGCTCATATAAAAGGAACATTATTTCTGCTAAATTATTTAATCTCCTTTTATAAGTTTTTAAAAAAGGGGAAAAATGCTGGAAATACACAGCAGATCCATCAAGGTATGAAAAAAGTGTGTGTGGTAACTCACTATATCCTGAATGTCCTGGTTTTATTTCAGCTTCGGCGTATTTAAAATAACATTAACTCGGAGCTGTTAAGTGATTCGAATTAATATCTTGCGAAGCATTGCACTGAACAGCCACTTCTGCCTGCATTAGTTCACAGTGTTCTTGTAGCTGATCTAGCCCATGTCAGTTGTATGATCTGTCTGAATATATCCTCCATGCACAGTTCCCTGCACGCACCCTCCCCCCAGGTGCAAACACGCACACAGAAGCACATCCTGAAGGTCACAAGCATACACTAATGCACAAACACACACGCACGCACGCACACTCACCTACCGGTCAGTCTGTGTGGCTCAGTACTATGCCTGCTAGTGCCTTTTAACAACTGGGCCACTGAGTCAGGGAGCCAGGGTTTAAGTTCCACTTCTAAATCAATACAAAGATTTGAGTACACAATCTAGGCTGACACTTCAGTGCAGCACTGAGAGAGTATTGCATTGTCAGAGGTGCCGTTTTACGGATGAAATGTTAAAGCGAGGCCTCATCTGCTCTCTCGGGCGGATGTAAAAGATCCCATGGCACTATTCAAAGAAGAGCAGGAGAGTTCTCCCCGGTATCCTGGCCAATCCCTCGACCAACATCACTAAAACAGATTATCTAGTCATTTGTAGTCAGTGACTATACTTTAAAAGTACTTCATTGACTGTAAAACTCTTTGGGACTCCTGAGGTCGGGAAAGGTGCTATATAAATGCAAGTCTTCCATACAGACCAGGAGCTACTTGATCTGTATGGCTCAGCTACAATCTGCCTCTACCAAATGTGCCATCAACGAATCTCCCGTTCTTTCTAGTCCTTAAAAGCTGCGCTTTATAAAAAACAGCTTATATGTTTTAAAAAACCATTAAGAGTCTGAAGCAGTTTACTGAGCTGCATTTTCAAGGGCCACGCCATATTTCTTTGCTGCAGTGCACTTACAGCACCACATTGATCACTGTACAATATAAAAAGTCGGCTCATACTAACATTGCTTTTGAAAAGCTTCAGTCTTTTTAAATCCCCTGCAGATTGTTCAAAATTCCCAAAGAGTAATTTCAGCCCAGCTGGCAGTTCAGGCAGTACAATTGGCCTCAGTGCCCTTGGGCTAGACAGGAAGAAGATTGGCCTCAGTGCCCTTGGGCTAGACAGGAAGACGACAATCTGCTCCCGATCACTACCTCTGCTGGAATGTGCGTGTATGTGGACTTTGGGTGCAACTGCGATGCTCTCCACAGTCGAATAGCCTGCCGGCACTCACTGCCTAAGCCCAAACAAACAGACTAAAAAGTCACCATTTGAGTGAAGTACTGGAGGGCTGCCCATGCCCAAACAAGCAGGCCCCAGCCTGGGTCAGCACCTTCAGGAGAGGAGAGTGAAGATTAACTAAAATAAAATGTTTTAAAGCTTCTGAAGCAATGACAGCTGATTTGTACAATCCTGCCATCCTCTTTGACTAAATATATCTAAAAATGCCATGGCCTTTACAGGCAGACAGAACTGTGAGAGTGAAGAAAGTGAGGCTCAAATTCAATTGTTATTAGATGTAGCTTATTTGCAGGACTAGCTTGCATTACGGAGACATGACAGGACCTGTCTGGTGTGTCACTCAGAACACATAAATAATAATTTATTATAATGCTATTTATGGTTTTTGGTCTAGCTTCTGAATAATAGGGTGAGACCCGGCAGCAGCAGCAGCACTCCATTTGTTTTTGGAGATTGCACAACACAAACGTATGGATTTCTCCTGAGTTTTGAGGAGCTTTTTGATGCTCTTTCCGCCACCAATATTGACGCAGGGTCCATTCTTTCACCTGACAGATCGACGCATTTTAAAAAGGTCAGGTTTCATGTCTCTCTCAGCAACTCTGCTTTGCCGAAGTCGTCCCTGCCAGTGCCATCCACGCACCTCTCTCCGCGCCATCAGCAGATGTTGTAAAAGGTGTCAGCCGTGGCTCAGTCGGTAGTACTCTCTCACCTCACAGTTGGAAGGTCACGGGTTCAAGCCCCACTCCAAAGACTTGAGCGCACAATCCAGGCTGGCACATCAGCGCAGTATGAAGGGTGTGTTGCACTGTCGGAGGCACCGTCTTTCAGATGAGACATAAACCGAGGCCCTGTTTACCTGTTCAGCTGGATGTCATAAAATCCCATGGCACTATTCAGTGAAGAGTAAGAGAATTCTACCAGTGCTCTGACATTTATCCCTCAACCAACAACACCAAAAAGAGATTACATGGTCATTTATTTAATTGCAGTTTGAGAGCTTGCTGTGCGCAAATTTGCTGCTGTGTTTCCTATATTATTACAATAATTACACTTCAAAAGTTCTTGATTGGTTGTGAAGTGCTTTGGGATGTCCTGAAAGGCACAAGTAATGAATATCCCTCGCTACATTTCTAATCTGTACAGTTCAGTACCACACCTGGACGTGCATTTACCCTGTGGGCCACATGAAGCAGACAAGAGTCAGTACTCGGAGTCCATACTGCAAGCGTTTTTGCTGCATCAGGTGACACGACTGCCTGGGCACTCAATTTGGCTAGTAAGAGTTTTCAGAAAGCACGGGACACTGTTCCCATTTGGAAATGTGGGGGCTGAAATTCTGCAGGGGCTCCGCCAGTCTCCTCCGGGACTTCAGCCCTGCGACCTCGGTCAGCTATATTAGACAAATAGTATCCACATTGAAAGAAAAAAGAAAGACTTGCATTTTATATAGCGCCTTTCACGACCACCGGACGTCTCAAAGCACTTTACAGCCAATGAAGTATTTTTGAAGTGGAGGCACTGTTGTAATGTAGGAAACGCAGCAGTCAATTTGCGCACAGCAAGGTCCCACAAACAGCAGTGTGATAATGACCAGATACAGGAAACTTTCGATTTACCGGCACCTAAATAACCGGAAATCTCGGTTAACCGGCAAAATTCAGGAGTAGGTTCAGGTAAGTTTTACTTCATATTCTACTTGCCTTCTGTTGTGTATGTAATATGTGTGCTACTTTGAACCTATGGACAGGACTGCACTACTTGTAGGGCGTAGTGATACGCAGTACCACTCCTGGCCATAGGGGTATAAATAGTACTGTGGGTACTGATCTCCCCTCAGTTCCCGCCTGTGGGCATGAAGTAAAGACCTATGTATAGTCCCTACCTCCAACCAGTAAAGACCTGTTTTATTGTTACTGATTAAGTCTGAGTATTAATTACTTGAACAACTCACAGATTTAACACTGGCGACGAGTCTGATTCGGACCCTGCGGCAGTCACTCCACGGCAGCTTCGTCCACAGCCAGGACGTTGCAGAGAGGTTTCCACCCTCTCCACCCCACTGGAAGACATCCTGACCTCGGAGCCTCCATCGGCGACCGTCAGCTTCTTCTCCAGCTTGGTGGTGGGTAAGCCGTTGTCTGAGCCGGGCAGCGACGCGACAGGCAGTCGACCGCGTTGGCCGCACGAACGGGGCTGGGGGAGCAGGAGGAATAGGGCGCGAGAGCCGCTTCGAGCGGGAGGCGTTTCAACAGAGCGATCGCATCTCCTGATAAGAGCCGAGAGCCGCTTCGCGATCCAGCGATCGCATCCGCTGATAAGGGCCGCACTCGGGCGATCGCGGCGAAGATAAGGGCCGCACTCGGGGGCTGAAGGGAGACGGCGTTGGGGGACGGGTGAAGACCGCCAAGCGCGGGAAAACCGCCATTTTGTGGGCGGAGGACGACGGCAAGAGCGGGAAGCCGCCATCTTGGATAGCAGTAAAGAAAATAAAATCTGAGAAATTGCAAATCTACAATGCCTAAACACGGGAATATTAGCACCTTTGATAGTGACCTCGAAGATTGGGCCATATATGTTGAAAGAGTAAAAAATTATTGTAAGGCCAATAAAATTCGTGACCAAGATAAAGCTCTAACATTATTAAATTTAATGGGTGCGAAGACATACGGGCAATTGAAACACCTGTTATCACCAGATGAACTGGCGGATAAGACGTTCGATGAGATTGTTACTGTCCTGAAAGATCATCTAAACCCCACGCCGCTGATGCTAGCGGAACGATTTAAATTTTACGACAGAAGGCAGCTACAGCATGAAAGCAATGCTGAATATTTGCTGGAATTGCGTAAATTAGCGAAATATTGCCAGTTTGGAACGGGACTGACAGAGGCACTTCGAGACAAATTTGTGTGTGGTTTATTTAAACAGGATACACAAAAGCGACTGCTCGAGGAGAATGAGCTGACGCTTGAGAAGGCGGTCACTATGGCAGCAGCACACGAAGCCGCAGCGAGAGGCACGGCAGTAATGCAGCTACGGTCACCGGAGCTCAGTGCACACAAATTGGGTGTGAGTTCTGGCAAATGTTATCGTTGTGGAAAGACAACGCATGATCAGAACCAGTGTTGGTTTAAAAACCAAGAATGTAGAACTTGTGGTAGGCTTGGACATATAGCTAGAGTATGCAGGTCAGCGAAGAAGACCAGCAACAAGAAGTCACCGCAAGGAAAATACGCAAAGGTACACAAGGTGACCGAACAGGAGTCCGATTCAGACGCTAGCAGTAATGAACTGGCTAGCTTAAGCTGTAATGAACTGGCTAGCTTAAGAGTACTCAACGCTGGTAAGGGTGCAGACCTCCAGACAATTTGGGTCACTCTTCAGATAGAAGGAGTCCAAGTAAAACTGGAATTGGACACTGGATCGGCATTGACGGTCATAAATAAGAAAGATTACGGAAAGTTATTCCAACATATTCCCCTACAGGATACGGGGATTATATTGGAAACATACACGGGGCAAAGAGTGTACCCCATCGGGAAAATAGAGGTTGCAGTGGTCCACAAGGGCGAAGACAGTCAAATAATGGACTTATATGTGATATCTGAAGGAGGTCCTCCACTACTAGGACGGGAGTGGATTAGGAAAATGAATATCGACTGGCATTTCCTACAAACAATAACGAGTGAGAACTCGGTGAAGATAGTCGGCCCAGACTCTGGAACGGATGATGGTAAGCCCAACTCAGGTGCAAAAGACAAAGTTTCAGCACAGAATTCCACTGAGCAACAACAACATAGTTTAACTGTGGATTCTGAGTCTGGCAAGTCTACTGATGTGCCATTTCTGAGGGACACCGGGCTCGAACTCAACTCCATTTCAAACTACAACAGCAATTAGAACAAATGCTTCGCCGTTTTGAGCAAGAGTTGAATGCAACGAAAGAGTTCTTTGATATAGAGTTGGAGAATCTGGAAAGACAACAGAAGCAGCTGATGGAGAAAATGGAGCAGGAGCACACAAAACGTCTGATGTCAGAGGAGTTAACGGTCAGCCAACTCCTGCATATGCTGAAGGACAGGACTCTGAAATGGGAAAAACTTGAACACGAACTTCAATATTCAAACGAAAGGGGTTCGGAGCTCTCAAAGGTTATTGGAAGAGCTGAGGTGGCAACACAGACTGAGATGACTGCAACAGAGCAGCCCTTGGATGCCAAAAGTACGCTGACTCACGTCAACGTAGAACAACAGACCGCTGAAACAGCTGCTCCGGTAGAGGGATTGAATAGTCCGATCAATCAATCTCCAAAAGAAGTTGAAGTAGTAAAATCTCAAATGAGGTCATTAGTAAATGACTTGCTGAAAGCCCAGAAAAAGCTGGATGAAGAGGTACGCATGAAGAAGTCTCTTCAGGAAAGATGTCTGGACTTGGAACAAAAGCTGGCTAACGCCCAGCTGGGTATGGAGGAAATAGAAGACCCTCTCGCTGGCCTAGATCAGGACGACACCGAATATTACTATGTCCTGTCCTGCCCAACTTGTAACTTCGACTCCCACCATACAGAAATCATGGAGGAGCACCGAAAGTCTACGGAACATCGGGAGGTGGCGGCTCTACTACGGAAAAAGGAGGAAGAGAAGGAGGAACTGCGCATGCAGCTGGCAGCTGACAGTGGAGCCCAGAGAGTCTCCAAGAAGCAGAAAAGGAAAAGTCGAAACAGAAGATGACCCATCTGAACCATTATTACCTCTACCAGATCACACACGTGGTCCCTCCGAACGGAGCCAATTCAGTTCGGAAGTTCAAACTGTTAAATCCATGGAAGGACTATTGAATGAGTCACTCCAGCAACGTGAACCGACTACACCACAGAGATTGAATCTGTGAACTGTTTTCCGCAGAGACTGAATCTGTGATCTGTTTTGACATGAAGTTATCTATGTTATTCTGTTATGTAAACCTGAAGTTATATATGTATATATGTTATTACGTTATGTTAAATGGGGAGATGACTGTAAAGCTAGGAAGGGAGGAATGTTGTGTATGTAATATGTGTGCTACTTTGAACCTATGGACAGGACTGCACTACTTGTAGGGCGTAGTGATACGCAGTACCACTCCTGGCCATAGGGGTATAAATAGTACTGTGGGTACTGATCTCCCCTCAGTTCCCGCCTGTGGGCATGAAGTAAAGACCTATGTATAGTCCCTACCTCCAACCAGTAAAGACCTGTTTTATTGTTACTGATTAAGTCTGAGTATTAATTACTTGAACAACTCACAGATTTAACACCTTCCTCGATCTGTTGCTGTGCAAGGGTGTGGCTGCAGCTGTTGATAAGCTATAGAGACGCTTGGAATTTGTGGCCATTGTTCTGAACCAGTTGCTAAGCAACAGGGTTTGTTGCTTTATACGGAGCTCTCAGCTCTCCGTACCTTTTACTATAGCTTTCGGTTATCCGGAATTTTTGATGAACCGGCACCACGTCGGTCCCGTCGGTGCCGGATAAAAAAAAGTTTCCTGTAATCTGTTTTTGTTATGTTGGTTGAGGGATAAATATTGGTCAGGACACTGTGGATAACTTCCCTGCTTTTCTTCGAAATAGTGCCATGGGCTCTTTTATGTCCACCTGAGAGAGCAGACGGGGCCTCGGTTTAACATCTCATCCGAAAGATGGCACCTCCCTCATCCGAAAGACAGTGCAGCACTCCCTCAGCACTGCACTGGAGTGTCAGCCTAGCTTTATGGGCTCAAGTCCCTGGAGTGGGACTTGAACCCACAACCTTCTGACGCAGAGGCGAGTGTGCTACCCACTGAGCCACAACTGACATATTGGAGGGGTATGGGGAGCCGATAATGGCCCACTTCATCCTGCCGCAAGTCCTGGCCTTCTGTTCAATGATAAAAGCAGTGGATTTTTGGACATGGGGCAAGTGCGGGGAGGGAGTGTTCATTGTGTTGAGGAATGGCACTTGAAGGAAACAGAACACTTCTTCACTGCAAGGACTCAGTGTCAGTATGAAGTATCAGGAATGTCTGGGTTTAACACAGAGTAAAGATCATCCTATTAGCAGCTTGAATTTTTGATCTATGCTAAGATAGGAAATATCAAAGTGAGTGTTTACCAAAGAATTACGGCCAGACATGCCCCTCAGCGATATGGTGTAGGTGTTAACAGACAATTACAACACAGTTGCTATTAGATAGATCCTTTTCTCACTGTTAGCCTCCAACCTTCTCTAACAACAACAACTTGTATTTATATAGCGCCTTTAACATAGTAAAACATCCCAAGGTGTTTCACAGGAGCGTTATAAAACAAAATTTGACACCGAGCCACATAAAGAGATATTAGTGCAGGTCACCAAAGGCTTGGTCAAAGAGGTAGGTTTTAAGGAGCGTCTTAAAAGGAGGAAAGAGAAGTAGAGAGGCGGAGAGGCTTAAGAAGGGAATTCCAGTTGAGTGATTAAAATCGGGGATGCTCAAGAGGTCAGAATTAGAGGAGCGCAGATATCTCAGAGGGTTGTGGGGCCGGAGGAGATTATAGAGATAGGGAGGAGTGAGGCCATGGAGGGATTTGAAAACAAGGATGAGAATTTTTTAAATCGAAGCGTTGATTATCCAGGAGCCAACGTAGGTCAGCGAGCACAGGGGTGATGGGTGAACGGGACTCTCCATCACACTGATAACACCGTTGTAAATATACCTCTGAACTTTCCTCTCTTGTGCCTCCTAAGCTGTTAATCAACCATCCTACACGCTCCCAGGATCTCAGAAATATTCAATGCCTTAGCTTCCTCAGTCAGTCAGCCCTCCTTCATACAACCTTCAGGCTTTTTTAAACTGAAGCTTGGTGTCACCTAATCATTACTTCCTGATCCACCTCATCCTGCTCCAGTTATTTTCAGCCTTGGAGGTACCCTGCAGTCTGGGCAGTGGCCCTTCACCTTGGTTTGAAAAGAAAGTAAAAGATGAGATTGCAAATTAATATAAAACATTTACTCCACTGTGTGGGGGGAAAAAAAAAGAGCTGCTACCCTATCACACTTGCATCAACAGAAAGATCACCGGGCCCAATATCTCATCCTGTATTTGTCGTTAAAAGTTTTTTGTTCTCAAACAATCTATATACAAAGTATAGACAGTAACAGGGGTTCTGTGAGTTATCAGCATGCTGCACAGCTGAAGCCATTCATTAAACACAGAGAGTGAGGGATTGGGTGAGTGGCAGATTTTGCCAGCTTGGCTGGTGATAAGGAGCAGGCTTGTGGGAGAACATCCTACTCTGGAGCTATCTGCATTGTTCCATCCTTCAGTTCTGGCAGCAGAAGAGAAGACTGATTTACCGATAACCAGTCCGACTGAGCGCGTCTCTAAACAACCAGATATCTGACCTGAGCCACTATCAGTTCATCAGTATTTAGTCAGATGTGAATCAATGGGGCCGCTGTCATTTTTACAACTGTTGAATAATTGGCACGAATGCACGAGGCTTCAGCCAATGCCGCAGATATTCCATGTTCAATATAGGGTTTTACAAGGCTTAATTAAAAGCAATAAAAAATATATTGCAATAAGATTACAGTATTAAAATCCTGGCATTATCAGTCAGGGATAAAAGGAATTATGTGGTGTAATCATCTTAAACCACATAAAATTAATCTCTAGTCTCCATTCAAGACACTTTAAAAAAATAATGAGGAGGAGAGGAACCCACAACACGAACACAGTTGCCGGAGTCCTTATTTCAACTCATTAGCAGCTTAAAGTCAAGGCATAACTGGGACAGCTGGCAGAGAGCCAATTAGGAACTCAATTGTCAGCAATGAGAAAGGGGGCATGTCAATCGGCCAGGTAGGGATCATGGCTTCGGGTGGCAATTTTCAAGAAGGAGGGGATGCAATTACGGTTGTGCAGCTTCAAATTTAAACATTGGCAACTCAGACGTTCTTGAGGCAAGGGAAAGGCCACTGCACCTTGCTTCTTCCCGCAGAAATCAGGGGTCTGCCTTCAATTTCAGAAGAGCTGCCATGTCTGCATTTTGCCCCACATAGAAAAGGGGACTCGGCTCCCAGCATGTTTCAACACAACTGCCACAACACACGAGCACCAGTCAACGATTCACACTGCTTCAGTCTGAAAGCTAATTAGCTCAGTTCTTGGAAAATGTTAACACTACCAACTTGGTCCAAGTTATACACACACACACACACACACCTTGTCCAGATATTAAACCTTAGCAGGAACTACGCATAGGACCATAAAGAACAGGAGTAGGCAATTCAGCCCCTCAGGCCTGCTCCGCCACGCAATTAGGTCATGGTAAATGAGCTCGACCCAAATTATGCTCTCCCCCAATTAGCATACAACCGCAATCTCAAATTCCCTATTCCATCACCTTTGGCCATGTACTCATCATGACACTTCTGCAACTGTCAACTTGCTTAACCACTCGCTCACCTCTATGTCCGATGCCCTTGTCCCCAGCCAAACTACCACAGTCACCCACCTCCATCATTCCCCCAGTATAGCGCCTACCTTCCCTTCCTTAAGTCTGAGAGAAGAGATCGCAAAGTCTCTGTTTGAAGAACGGACTCAGTTGAGAATATTTTGTGGACTTTACGGGATTTTTCTGAGGGTAGTTTCCCTGTGATGGGATCATCCTGTGAAGATACGTGAAAAAAACTGGTTTGTTAAAACTCCAGAGGACGCGTGGCAGTTGGCTGTGACAAAAGAACTGTCAGTCATCCAGACTGTATGGGTTCGCCCGACAGTCCTGGAAAAAGGAAGGGGGCCATTGACGAACCCATTGAACTTGAACCTATTAGAAAGCCACTCTAATATGCAAAAGCACTTCTCACCTCCATCTCAGAAGAGAAGCAGAACAATGAACCCACTAGTCCAGCCAGCCGAAGAGGAGCCAGTTTTTCCCAACACAAAGACCAAAGATATGTCCCAGACTTAGGGCCATTAATCCAAACACGGAATACTCATGGGTCCGATGATGACCCATCACTGATTAAGCACCGGAGTGCTTAGAAACAAAAGGATTTTAAAGATTGGCGAGAAAGATAGGGGTAGCCAGACTCCTATAAAGATAGATCCTTTTCCACCATTCTTTCTTTCTCTCTCTCGCTCCCACTCCACCAAGATTGACCTAACAAGAAGTACCAGAGGAAGAAGCCGCTGAGCAGAGCGATCAAGACCGACTGTGTGTGGTGGTAAGCATGGTCTCGAGTGTCCCATGTCGGTAACCCGATATCCCAGGCGAGCTGGGTGAGCTGTAAGGGCTTAGAGTTTTTCTCAGAAGTGAAGTTTTTGAGCTATTCCGAGGGTGGGAGCTTCGTTTGGTTCAGCCAGGCGAAGGGGCTTATGCGGCTGGGTAATTAATTGGTAGGGGTGGAGTTAGAGTCCACCATAGCAACAAGGGAATTACTGCATGTTATAGTCCTCAGTTGTGTACTGTATGTACAGGAAACTTTCGATTTACCGGCACCTAAATAACCGGAAATCTCTGTTAACCGGCAAAATTCAGGAGTAGGTTCAGGTAAGTTTTACTTCATATTAGTGGCCGTTCCTGGATCTGTGGCTGTGAAACCGGGGTTCCCGCACCTGTTGCCATGCAACAGGGATGCCTGGATCTTTGGCCGTGTACGGGGCTCTCGTACCTTTTACTATACCTCTCTGTAATCCGGACTTTTTGATAAACCGGCACCACGTCGGTCCCGTCAGTACCGGATAAAAAAGAGTCTCCTGTATGTTGTTTGTAACCTGGATCTTATTCTCCACAGAGACAGTGATTTTGTTTAGTAGTGCATGTTTTAGCCAGTGTATGTTAGACCAAATAAATATAAGTTTGATTTTTCACTGAAGCATTCCTGTCTGTGACTTACCCCATTTACACTCTGAATAATAATTCCCGGGTATGGGACTTTCGTAAGGCAGGGGCGATTCGAACCGTCCGTCTAGCAATTGGGCTAGGATCAAAACCGCTTACATGAGTGCAAACTTGAGTCCAACTGGCTCAGCTATCCATGGCCCGATCTGCTTTGACCACACCAAGCTCTATCGTGTCCTCTTTGTCTCTACCAAAACCACACATTACTCCAGAATCATCCTGGAGTGCAACCATGCTGCTTTTTTCTACAAGCGACTACCTCCTTAAAACTCTCCCCCCTCCCCCAGACCATCGACCCTCACCTCAAACACCAGGTACAAACAGCTCATGGATATCTTTGGCACCACGATTGAGACCATCTATGCAGCTAACTCAACTACATCCTTGCTTTCCCCTTGCCCTCAGGCTGCCTTCCTGCTTTAGCTCTGAACCCTTGCCTCTGTAGTTCCTACTCCATCTCCCACTCTGCCTTGTCCAAGCTCATATCATCTGAGACCCACTTTCTTCTCCCACAATCCCCTTACCACTCAATTCCTGACTATTCAACTTATATTCCTGTTCTCAAATGCTAACTGACATCAGCAATCGTCGCCTCTTCTCAGGAACCATCCCTCTCCCCTTCAAAACCACCACCATTGCCTCCACCCTTCTGTCCTCGCCAACTTATGCCTGATCTGCAATCTCAGTTTCCTCTCAGGTCACCACCCAGGTATGTGCCCTGCTTGAATCCCTCCAATCTGGCTTTAGTCCCTCCCACAGTATCAAAAAGGACCTAAACAGTCACACCCATTCTCTTTGACTGACATTGGTGCATTATCCCTCCTCGGCCTCTGTAATATTTGACACAATTGAGCATGCCACCATCCTCCAATATTAGCTCTCTTCTTTTAGCCAGCTCCAGATGATTGCACTCTTTCCTATCTGAACATCCAGTTCTGGATGAGCAATATTTTCTCCAATTAAATATTGGGAAACCGAATCCATTGTTTTCGGTCCCCGCCACAAACTCCGTTCCCGAGCCACTGACTCCATCCCGCTTCCTAACATCCGTCTGAGGCTGAACCACACTGTTCGCAACCTTGCTGTCATATCTGACCCTGAAATGAGCTTCCGACCACATATCCGCAGCATAACAAAGACCACCAACTTCCACCTCCGTAACATCGCCAGTCTCCGCCCCTGCCTCAGCTCATCCGCTGCTGAAACCCTCATCCATGCCTTTGTTACCTGTAGACTTGACTATTCCAATGCACTCTGAGATGGCCTCCCACATTCCACCCTACATAAACTTGAGGTCATCCAAAACTCGGCTGCCCGTGCCCTAACCCGCACCAAGTCCCGTTCGCCCATCACCCCTGTGCTGGCTGACCTACATTGGCTCCCAGTTAAGCAGCGCCTCAGTTTCAAAATTCTCATCCTCGTTTTCAAATCCCTCCATGGCCTCGGCCCCTCCCTATCTCTGTATTCTCGAGCCCCACAACCCGCTCCCCCCCCGCGCCCCCGAGATATCTGCGCTCCTCTAATTCTGCCCTCTTGAGCATCCCTGATTATAATCGCTCAACCTTTGGTGGCCGTGCCTTTTGTTGCCGAGGCCCTACGCTCTGGAATTCCCTGCCTAAACCTCTCCACCTCGCTACCACTCTTTCCTCCTTTAAGATGCTCCTTAAAACCTTGCTCTTTGACCAAGCTTTTGGTCACCTGCCCTAATTTATCCTTATGTCAAATGTTTTGTCTTAAAATACTCCTGTGCAGCGCCTTGGGATGTTTTACTATGTTAAAGGCGCTATATAAATACACAAGTTGTTGTTGTTGTTGAATGTAGCCACAGCATCTCCAGCAATGGCTTCTCTTCTCTTCCCTGCACCTTCACCTCTGGAGTCCCCCAGGACCTATTGTTGGCCCAACCCCCTTCCTCATCTCCATGTTGTCCTGGGTTTAGCTTCCATGTGTATGCCGATAACACACAGTTCTACCTCTCCACCACTTCTCAACCCCTTTGACTGTCTGTGCTGTCAGACTGCTTGTCTGACATGCACTCTTGGATGAGTCTTAACTTCCTGCAACTCAACGTTGGGAAAACTGAAGCCATCCTCTTCAGCCCCAGTATAAACTCCATTCCTTTTCCACTGATTCCAACTCTTTCTTAGCCATTGTCCCAGGTACAACCAGACTGCTCACAACATTGGCATCCTATTCAAACCTGAGCTGAGCTTTCAACCACATAATCCTTCAATCACAAATACAGCTTAATTCCACCTCAGTCGCATCGGCCCACTGCCCTTGCAGTGCAGGTTTTATCCTGCACTGAAACCTTTATCAATGCCTTCTTCCCCTCCAGGCTTGATGCCCACTTGTCCATCACCCCCCTCCTCACTCACCCACTCACATTGGCCCCCATCTCAATGCCTCCAATTTAAAACCATTGTCCTCATTGTTAAATCCCTCAATGGCCTCACCCCACCTCATCTCTGCAACCTCCTATAAAACCCTCCGAACTCTGTCTCCAGCTTCTTGGGAATCCCGCCTCCCCCGCCCTGCCCCCCCGTTTACCCTACCCTCAGTGGCACAGCCTTCAGCCACCTTTGGATCTTCTCCCTAGAAGTCCCTCGCTAAACCTCTGCCACTCCACCTCTCTCTCCACCTTTAAAAATCTCATCAAAAGCCAGCACTTTGACCGAGCTTTTGGTTCCCCAACTAATCTCTCATTTTAGGTTTCCATATGCCGAGAGATTTTTTTTCTTTAAGGTGCTTTATAATTGCAAGCTGTTGTCGTTAAATGTACATCCCGATAGATAAGTTGAAACTATGTGGTGTGCTGCCGAGTCACAGAGCCCAGCAGGATCCCAGCAGGATCCCAGCTTCTACTCCAGGCTTGAGTTAGCCAATCTCAGGTGAGGAAGGTCAAGAAAGAGCCTGCATCTTACAGTGCCTTTCATGTTCTCAGTACGTCTCAATGCGCTTCAAGCCAATGAATTACTGTTGAAGTCCAGTTACTGTTGTAGTGTGGGTGGACTGGTTGCTACAAGTGGCAACATGTTTGACATGAATCAGTCAGTCATTCATGAAAGAAAGACTTATGAAATAATACTGAGCGGCCTGCGGGTGGCGCTGTCCAGGGAGAGTATAAATACTCGGGCACGGGCCCAGCTTGCGCAGGACATTCTTAAAAGGAACTAGTGAAGGACACAACTAGACCTCCATGTTGTAAAACAGTTGATTAAAGCTTTGTTTAACGCTTAGACCAAGTGCCTAGTAGTTTTCTTATGTCAATGTTGGTTAGCAGGAGTAAAAATAATCACGTGGGGTTACTGCTCCTAAGCACCTGCAAGTGACTATTGCTGGAAAAAGTGCCACATGGAATTTGGGTGAAGACAGGATCGGATTTGGCTCAGAATATCCGCCATTCGATTAGGCACTCTACAGCCCTCTGGACTCAACATAGAGTTCAACAATTTCAGATCATAACCTCGGCCCCTATCATATATATATTTTCTTTCTTTTATCCACACTTTTTGTTTGGCCCCTTTTTTTCTTCCCTCCCACATGGCAGCTGTCCTTCACTCTGCCAGCGCAATTCACACCGCATCTAGAGCCATCCTTTGTTCCTTAACCTGTCCCATTACCACCTCCCCTTGCCTTGAATATCTCTTAATGTCTCTCAATCTCTCCTGCTTTCTACCCTATCACTGACCTTCCCTTTTGTTCTTTCATCCCCTCCCCCTTTTCCCAGCCCCTAAACTTGCTTTCCATTTCCTGCTTTTTTCCAGTTCCGACGAAGGGTCATCGACCTGAAACGTTAACTCTGTTTCTCTCTCCACGGATGCTGCCTGGCCTGCTGAGTTTTTCCAGCGTTTTCTGTTGCTATTTCAGATTTCCAGCATCCGCAGTATTTTGCTATCGCCATTTGAATAGCCTGCTGACACTCGACACCCAGTCTCACACACAAACTGGTGGGTCACCACCAACCGTGGAAGCGGTCCCTACACAGCCGCTACACTGAGATGAGGAGGGACGGGGGAGCACAAGAGCAGCGGAGAAACAGAGCTCCTCTCTTCCACTGCCACCACTTACGGCAGCTTCTCTGCTGTAGAAGCAGAAGGTTCCCAGATTCACATTCACGGCAAATCTCGAGACGCAGAAAGTTTTCTCCCCCCACATGGAATGCAAGACTTAAAGGAAGTGAGTCTATAGTCACACGTTCTTTAATCGTTAATGTAATGAAGGATTACTTTGATCATGAAGCGAGGCCACTGACATGATGGCAGTAATGAGTCATTAATATAATATTCCATTGCTTTATTACTCCTACATAGTTTCTGCAATCATCCAAGTTTTACTTATTAAAGTACAAGTCTTATAACATGATACAGTCAAATAGAACAATGCCCTACTTTCGAAACAAAAATATACGGTAAAGATATGAGCGGGAGAGTGATTTTGCACAGAAAGTGAAAGGTGGTTATTTAATGACCACATGCATTAAACGTGCCACTTTTCTCTTATTTCCAAATGTCTCAAGCAAGCAAATCTCAATTACACTGAAATCTGCAGCTATTTCCATCCCCTCCATATGATGCAAAAGGAAGAAGTTTCCTTTCCTTCACCCAGCTCCTGAATGACATGTGCACCAGGGTCTATGGGTGTGAATGGTACTTTGGGTTACGTAAGCCACATGACAGTTACTTCTTTCTCATTAGGCAGAAGGCCTGGTCCTGTAAGGGGCAAGGGTGGAGGAGATATTGATGCAGCAATTGTGCAGATTTGTACCAGGTGTGCCAGCCTAATGCCACCCATTACTGCCCCTGGGAGGGGGTGAGGTAAAAGCAATGCTCTGATCAGGTTGCCCGCTGAGAGGGAGTAAGAGTGACTGATGGGTACCTGCTCGTGGCAGTTACAGAGCAGCACTGGAATATGTCTGGGGGAGGGGAGAGCAATAGATCGTTGTGGGGCAGGAAGGTTGGGGTGGGAGGAACTTGAGAAAAAAAATGACTTGTAGCATTGGGGGGAAAAGCACAAGCTATTCAGCAGAACCCCACTTCCAGTGCGAATCAAAGTGGAATTTACAGTGGGTTCTGCCACTCCCCTGACAGCCGGGTGGGAAAGACAAATATCTGGGCCAGTACTAAATTACAAAGACCAGAAGGTCCCATGGTTTGTGTTGAGTTTGTTGATCTTCGCTTGGGTAGCACTAAAACTTGCCTCAACATAACCGGATTCGGGAACGGTTAAACGGTTACTGTGCTGAAAGCCAACAATGGGAATGACTATCTGATGGCAGGATGATCATTCTGGTACTGTCTCTGGTGCTGCAGCCCCGCTCCGGCTTTACTTCTGCGGCCTCCATCTCAACGCAGAGTTAACAAATGAAGTTGTTCTGGTCGCAGCTATAAAAATAAAGACACCGCAGGTGTTGAAGGCGGCAGCTCCAGCCCACTGACGCTAATTAGTGAAATTACTGGGATGCAAAGAAGAATCCAGCTGGCAACTTATGCAACACCTCAAACTCACTACTTGGCAAGCAGGGCAGTCGGAGACTTCAGACGTGAATTAACACAATTCGCAGGATGTGAGAGTCTGGTGCGACATTTTCAGCATCAGCTAAGTATTAACAACCAGGCTTTTCAAACCAAGACGGATTTTGGATGTTATTTCCAATTAAAATTCAAATACTGAAAATTAACTGTGATTTCTTTCTCTCTCCCCCACCTTCCTCCCCCCCCCCACCTGAACAAAAAAAGTTTTAAAGAGCCATCAACGGCACAGTGAATTATCATAACTGTTGGATTCAAAAATCGTTTGGAGATTATGCATGAAAGATATTCATAACACATTGTTTTTGAATGTAGAAATACAGGAACAGGAGTAGGCTATTCAGCCCCTTGAGCCTGCTCCACCATTCAATTAGATCATGGCTGATCTGAACTTCAGCTTCATTTACCCGCCTGAGGTCCATGTCCATCGATACCCTTACCTAACGAAAAGCTATCAATCTCAGTCTTGAACGCTGCAATTATCCAAGCATCCATAGCCTTTTGGAGCGAGAGCTCCAGATTTCTACGACCCTTTGTGTGAAAGAAGTGCTTCCTGATTGCTCTCCTAAATGGCCTGGCTCTAATACAGGAAACTCTTTTTTATCCGGCACCGACGGGACCGGCGTGGTGCCGGTTTATCAAAAAGTCCGGATTACAGAGAGGTATAGTTAAAAGGTACGAGAGCTCCGTACACAGCAACAAATCCAGGCTTCCCTGTTGCTTAGCAACAGGTGCAAGAACCCGGCCACAGACCAAGCGTCCCTGTTGCTAGCAACAAGTGCAGGAACCCCAGTTACACAGCCACAGATCCAGGAACGGCCACTAATATGAAGTAAAACTTACCTGAACCTACTCCTGAATTTTAGAAACATAGAAACTAGGAGCAGGAGTAGGCCATTCAGCCCTTCGAGCCTGCTCCGCCATTCAACGAGATCATGGCTGATCACCCAAACCCTAGCACCCGGTCCCTACACCGACAGCCATCCCACCCAAGCCCTATCCCCATAACCCCGTAACCCCACGTATTTAATCCCCCCTAACACTAAGGGCCAATTTTTATCATGGCCAATCAACCTAACCCGCACATCTTTGGACTGTGGGAGGAAACCGGAGCACCCGGAGGAAACCCACGCAAACACGGGGAGAATGTGCAAACTCCACACAGACAGTCACCCAAGGCCGGATTTGAACCCGGGTCCCTGGCGCTGTGAGGCAACAGTGCTAACCACTATGCCACCGTGCTGCCCACCAAACCCTAGCACCCGGTCCCTACACCGACAGCCATCCCACCCAAGCCCTATCCCCATAGCCCCGTAACCCCACGTATTTAATCCCCCCTAACACTAAGGGTCAATTTTTATCATGGCCAATCAACCTAACCCACACATCTTTGGACTGTGGGAGGAAACCGGAGCACCCGGAGGAAACCCACGCAAACACGGGGAGGATGTGCAAACTCCTCCCAGAGATTTCCAGTTATTTAGGTGCCGGTAAATCGAGAGTTTCCTGTATTAAGATTATGGAGGAGAAATTCCCTACCTTAGCGCCACCAGTTAGCACAACGTTAAGTGAAGAAAGCGGCAGCCGCCGCCGCTCTTCCGCCAGCTGGTGGCGGGTCCCACGGCGTCTGCCATTCTTGATGCCCAGTAGTGCTGGCATTCCGGTGTATTGCCGTGGAAAATAAATGGCAGTGTGGTGACGTCAGTCAGCTTATAACGCCGACTTAACGTCACCGCTGCGAACTTCGACCCCAGCGCTGGGTCCGAAGCATGCCAGGTAAGCATATCAGGGATAAATCATCCGTCTGCCTCAACCCCAATTCCCCTTTCAACATAGATGCATTTAAGAGGAAGCTAGATAAGTACATGAGGGAGAAATGAATAGAAGGATATGCTGATGGGGTTAGATGAAGTAGGGTGAGAGGAGGCTCATATGGAGCAAAAACACCAGCGTGGACCAGTTGGGCCGAATGGCCTGTTTCTGTGCTGAACACGCGATGTAACTTGCATTTATATAGCGCCTTTAACTAAGAAAAGCATCCCAAGTTCCTTCACAGAAATGTAATCAGACCAAAATGAACACCGAGCCAAAAAGAGAAATATTTGGAGGGCGGGTTTTAAGGACAGCCTTAAAGAAGGAGCAGGAGGTGGTGAGACATAAGAATATAAGAAATAGGTGCAATAGACCACTCTGCCCTTCGAGCCTGCTCTGCCATTCAGTAAGATCATGGCTGATCTTCTCCTCAACTCCACCTCCCACCCTATCCCCATAACCTTTGATTCCCTAAGTATACAAAAATCTATCGATCTCTTTCTTGAATATACTCAATGACTGAGCATCCACAACCCTCTGGGGTAGAGAATTCCAAAGACTCGCAACCCTTTGAGTGCAGAAATTTCTCCTCTCAGAATAAAGGGTTGGCCATTTAGGACTAAGACTGTGATCCCTAATTCTAGAGTCCCCAGCCAGGGGAAACCTCCTCCCCCCTTAAAAATGTTATATGTTTCAATGAGATCACCTCTCATTCTTCTAATCTCTAGGGAATATAGACCTAGTCTACTCAATCTCTCATAGGACAATCCCCCCCATCCCAAGAATCAGTCTTGTGAAACTTCGTTGCATATCCTTCCTTAGGTAAGGAGACCAAAACTGTACATAGTGCTCCAAGTGTGGTCTCACCAAGAATTATAGAACGGTTACAGCACAGAAGGAGGCCATTTGTCCAGTCAAGCCTGTGCCAGCTCTCTGGAAGAGCACTTCAGCTCATCCCACTCCCCCGCCCTTTCCCTGTAGTCCTGCAAATGTTTTTCCTTCAGATACTTATCCAACTCCCTTTTGAAAGCCATGATTGAATCTGCCTCCACCACCTTCTCAGGCAGTGAATTCTAGATCATAACCACTCACTGTGTAAAAAAGTTTTTTCTTATGTCGCCATTGGTTCTTTTGCCAATCACCTTGAATCTGTGTCCTCTGGTTCTCGACCATTCTGCCAATGGGAACAGTTTCTCTCTATCTACGCTGTCTAGACCCCTCATGGTTTTGAACACCTCTATCAAATCTCCTCTCAACCTTCTAAGGAGAACAACCCCAGCTTCTCCAGTCTATCCACATAACTGAAGTCCCTCATCCCTGGAACCATTCTTGTAAATCTTTTCTGCACCCTCTCTAAGGCCTTCACATCCTTCCTAAAGTGCGGTGCCCAGAATTGGACACAATACCCAAGTTGAGGCCGAACCAGTGTTTTATAATTGCAGTAAGACTCTTAGGGAGAAAAATTGGGTATCACCCATTTTGGGACGCTAATATCGGCCAGGCGCAAAGTTTAGCGCTCGGCGCTAATTATCGCCTCCGACTGCAAAATTCGTCCCAGAGGCGATTTGAGCACTAAATCAAGCACTACACACCTCTCAAGGCGCAAACGTCGAGGAGCGAGGCACTAC
Organism: Somniosus microcephalus; assembly: GCF_052327205.1. Taxonomy (NCBI): domain Eukaryota; kingdom Metazoa; phylum Chordata; class Chondrichthyes; order Squaliformes; family Somniosidae; genus Somniosus; species Somniosus microcephalus. The sequence goes on along the minus strand of NC_141002.1, from coordinate 23,085,551 downwards.
CTCAGAACGCTACCGAAGCTCAGGCGATGTCAGTTACCATGGAAGCCAGACAGACTGGCGCCGTCCAGTTCTTAAAGGGGAGGGGCCATCTTGCTGGCCAGCCACTCCCTGCTCATTGCAGCCTTGAATCTCGGCCTGGAGAGACCTCTAAAGCAATTGTGCTGGCAGCACTAATGGATAGGCCCAGGGAAGAGCTTGGCGCTTAGGAACCTCAAAAGTGGTGCTGAGGGCCAAAACTCCTTAGGGCAGCATTAAATCTTTCCAGACGTCCCTCTCCCTCTCAACCTGCATGTACCAAACATTTTGCTGACAAGAAAAGGCAGGATGCACCCGCCTTTAAGTAGCGATCCCCAGCCCCTTCCCAACTTGAAACGTTCCCCTCTACCTGTCGTTCCTAGTGGCAGGCACTAAAGCAGGGGGCGTGACTCAATATCCGGTCCGGGGCGCTGCGCGCTTGACTGACATCACGATCTGCGGGCGCTGGAGATCGTGGCGATAGTGTGTAGCGCTGCCACAAAATGACGGGTCAATTTCGCGAGTGGCGCTAAAATCGACGCGCTCGGGCGCCAAGTTCCTAGCGCCCCCCAGAGGCGCTAACCAACTGAATTTTTCCCCCTTATAGTCCAATCGTTTTGTAATAAACAACAACAATAACAACTTGTATTTATATAGCGCCTTTAACATAGTAAAACGTCCCAAGGTGCTGCACAGGAGTATTTTAAGACAAAAAATATGACACCGATCCACATAAGGATAAATTAGGGCAGAAGCTTGCTCAAATAGGTAGGTTTTAAGGAGCGTCTTAAAGGAGGAAAGAGAGGTAGCGAGGCAGACAGGTTTAGGGAGGGAATTCCAGAGCTTAGGGCCTAGGCAACAGAAGGCGTGGCCACCAAAGGTGGAGCGATTATAATCAGGGATGCTCAAGAGGGCAGAATTAGAGGAGCGCAGATATCTCAGGAGGTTGTGGGGCTGAAGGAGATTACAGCGATAGGAAGGGGCGAGGCCATAAAGGGATTTGAAAACAAGGATGAGAATTTTGAAATTGAGGCACTGCGTAACCGGGAGCCAATGTTGGTCAGCGAGCACAGGGGTGACGGGTGAACGGGACAGTTAGGACACGGGCAGCCGAGTTTTGGATGACCTCAAGTTTACGTAGGGTGGAATGTGGGAGGCCAGCCAGGAGTGCATTGGAACAGTCAAGTCTGGAGGTAACAAAGGCATGGATGAGGGTTTCAGCAGCGGTTGAGCGATGTTATGGAGGTGGAAGTAGGCGGTCTTTGTTATGCTGCGGATATGTGGTCGGAAGCTCATTTCAGGGTCAAATATGACACCAAGGTTGAGAACAGTGTGGTTCAGCCTCAGACAGATACTAGGGACAGGGATGGAGTCGGTGGCTAGAGAACGAAGTTTGTGGCGGGGACCAAAAACGATGGCTTCGGTCTTCCCAATATTTAATTGGAGAAAAATTTTGCTCATCCAGAACTGTATGTCGGACAAGTAGTCTGACAACTTAAACACCGTGGAGGGGTCAAGAGAAGAGGTAGTGAGGTAGAGCTGGGTGTCATCAGTGTACATGTGAAAACTGACATTGTGTTCTCGGATGATGTCGCCAAGGGGCAACATGTAGATGAGAAATAGGAGGGGGCCAAGGATAGATCCTTGGGGGACAGCAGAGGTAACGATGCGGGAGCAGGAAGAGAAGCCGTTGCAGGTGATTCTCTGGCTACGATTAGATAGATAAGAATGGAACCAGGCGAGTGCAGTCCCACCCAGCTGGACGATGGTGGAGAGGCGTTGGAGAAGGATGGAGTGGTCAACCGTGTCAAAGGCTGCAGACAAGTCAAGAAGGACGAGGAGGGACAGTTTACCTTTGTCACAGTCACAAAGGATGTCATACCACTTGCTTTCCTAATTGTTTGCTGTATCTGCATGTTAACTTTGTGATTTGTGTAGAAGGTCACCCAGGTCCCTCTGAATACCAACATTTCCTAGTGTCTCACCATTTAAAAAATATTCTACTTTTCTATTTTTTCCACCAAAGTGGATAACTTCACATTTCTCAACATTATATTCCATTTGCCATGTTCTTGCCCACTCACTTAACCTGGCTATATCCCTTTGCAGCGTCTATGCGTCCTCCTCACAGCTTACTTTCCCACCTAGCTTTGTATGTCAGCAAACTTAGATACATTACACTTCTTATCTAAGTCATTGATATAGATTGTAAATAACTGAGGCCCAAACACAGAGACTTAAAGAAAGACTTGCATTTATATAGCGCCTTTCATGACCTCAGGACGTCGCAAAGCGCTTTATAGCCAATGAAGTACTTTTGAAGTGTAGTCACTGTCGTAATGTAGGAAACGCAGCAGCCAATTTGTGCACAGCAAGATCCCACAAACAGCAATGTGTTTTAGTAATGTTGGTTGTGGGATAAATATTGGCCAGGTTACCGGGGAGAACTACTATGCTCTTCTTCGAATAGTGGCATGGGGCCTTTTACATTCACCCGAGATGGCAGACGGGGCCCTGGTTTAACGTCTCATCCGAAAGACGGTACCTCCTACAGTGCAGCACTCCCTCAGCACTGCACTGGACTGTCAGGGAAAGATTTCTTGAGCTTGGGGCCTACGCGGCTGAAGGCAAGGCTGTCAATGGTGGGGCAAAGCATCTTAAATCGAGGCCTGAGTTACATTACGAGAAGCACGCACAACCCAATTGGTTGTGCTTCGCCCCTCCACCCGCTGATGCTGAAAAGGCTTATTTGGGTCAGCGCGATTTAAAGTGACTTCATTTTCCTTATGTAAATGCAGCTTAGTGTATCTATTTACACAAGTAATTATATTGAGAGATTGCCCTTAAGCGTCCTTCAATGCAAAGGCAGTGTGAGCTGAGGATCTATTTCAGATCAAGCACCGCAGGCTATTGAGTCTATAGACTGGCACAAGTGGCCCTCTCACAATGAGAATCAACGTGTTACTGTTAACGAAGGCTGCAGTGAACCAGGTAGCAATTAGCGACAGCTTCAGAGCAGAGTGTTGAGTTATTAGCGGGCCTGTAATTGCCCGCCATATTACATTTTAAAAAAGGACATAAAAAGAAAACAAAACTGGTGGTCTTACACACACCAGCACAATTAAGGTCCTGCAGAAACTTCCTGCCTCAATTCACTGCTCCAAAATACGGCAACTCTCCTCGACAGTCAAGCATTTCTAAACACTCGGCAGTTTAATAGTGTCTGCGGTTCCAGTCAAAGGAAAAAAATTGTACAATTTACACAGAAGCACATTTTCCCTCTGTGAAACAGATTGTACTGTTACTCAGTATAAACCGCTCCTCTTGTCCACTGGCTCAGTTGTGACTCTTGTCTGGCATTATGATGTTATACAACAATCTCTTCCAGTCCCTGAAGGTACAATTGCAAAGCACTAACTTAGTGGTCAATTTGCCTGCTGTAATGCAAGCTTTCCCAATGGAACAGCTCTCAAAACATTTTTTGCTTCCTTTCTCGTAGCTTGGCTCAGCGGTTGCACTCTTGCCCCTCAGTCAGAAGGTTGTGGGCTTAACCCGCACTGGAGGAATTGAGCACATAATCTAAGTTAAGCTACTTCAGTACTGTGCTGCTGGAAGTGCTATCCTTTGGAGAAGAAATTAGTCTTCCTGCTCAAGTAAGTGGAAAAGATCTCGCGGCACTGCTGAATGAAGAGCATGAAGTCCTCTTGGTTTTCAGGGCCAATATTCCTCCTCAAACAACAACCATCATTGGTGCTCATGGAATCTTGTGTACAAAATGACAGCTGCATTTGCCTATACAACAGACACTGCACGCCAAAATAATTAATTATATATGAAGCATTTTGGTATGTCTCAGGAGATGTGGTAACATTCTATATACAAGTTCAAGTTTTTTTTCCATTTTCTCTTGCCGGTTTTCTCCTGAAGGTGCTGACTCCTTGGTGGGTTATGATTTGACAGCTACTGGAGAGGATCTCCGTTATCGAGCCCAATTGGCATGAGCCTTGACTCAAAGGGCGATTCCATGCTTGCAGCCAGGAAACATGCTTGCAGGGAGCGCAGGTCAGAGGCAGGACTACAACACTGTAGCCCCAATTCTCTGGCCCACGCTCCCGTTGACTGTGGCTGCTCACTGCAAGCGACATTTGACCATGTGGGGAATCACATCCAAGGCTGGTCCTGTCCTCACTCGATGTCCACACACACACACGCACTTCCAACTGGAGAGCAATTAGCAGCAGGAATTCTGGCCACATTTTCTTATCCCAGTCCCAGGCATGTTAAGGGCAACAGTACCACCCTTACAGCTATGGTTAAGTTTAGCTAGCTCATGGAATTTTGCACACAGAAAGAGGTTTGTGTGTCAGCCATGGCTCAGTGATAGCACTCTCGCCACCGAGTCTGAAAGACATGGGTTCAAGTCCCACTCCAGAGACTTGAGCACATAATCATGACTAACACTGCAGTATTGAGGGAGCCTCCGCTGCAGTGTCGGCGGTGCTATCTTTCAGATGAGCTGTTATACCGAGGCTCCACCTGTCCTCTTGGGTGGACGTAAAGGAGCAGGGGAACACTTCCTGATGTCCTGGCCAATATTTATCCCTCAAACACCACCACCAAAACACAGAATATCTGGTCATTAGCTCATTGCTGTTTGTGGGAGCTTGCTGTGCACAAATTGGCTGCTGCATTTCCTACATTACAACAGTGACTACAGTTCAAAAGTACTTCATTGGCTGTAAAGTGCTTTTGGACTTCCTGAGATTGTGACAGGCGCTATATAAATGCAAGTCCATTCTTTCTTTGTTGGGCCCATCTTTCCTGAATCAGCTCTCTGAAAGACTGATCCACTTAGTCTCACCCCCTGTCCAGTTGCCGTAATCTGTTAACTTATTAGTTGAGTAAGCAGAGACACCAGACATGACCATTAAACTAAACTGCTTTGAACTATGAAACATAGAAACATAGAAGATAGGAGCAGGAGTAGGCCATTCGGCCCCTCGAGCCTGCTCCGCCATTCAATGCGATCATGGCTGATCATCCAAATTCAGTACCCGGTCCCTGCTTTCTCCCCATACCCCTTGATCCCTTTAGCCTTAAGAAATATATCCAACTCCTTCTTGAATATATTTAATGAATTGGCCTCTACTGCCTTCTGTGGTAGAGAATTCCACAGGTTCACCACTCTCTGGGTGAAGAAATTCCTCCTCATTTCTGTCCTAAATGGCCTACCCCTTATCCTCAGACTGTGACCCCTGGTTCTGGACTCCCCGACCATCGGGAACATCCTTCCTGCATCTAGTCTGTCCAGTCCTGTCAGAATTTTATAAGTTTCAATGAGATCCCCTGAAAAACCTGAGATGTTTGCAAACTCACTTAGTTATTAAGCAGTTGTTACTGTCAGATGCATGGATAGTGCGTGACGAGGAGCAATGTTTTACAGACACAAATAATCCATTTAGCGCCGCACAAGCAGGTGAGCCTTTAGAGTCCTTCAGGAAATCCAGTAAGAAGGACTAGGATAGAAGCCGGGTGGGTGAGGATTTACAAAAATAATTAAATTAAGGTAAAGTGTGACTATAACCCAAGTTTGGTTACAGTCACAGTTTACCTTAATCTAGCTCTCTGTTTACAAACTAGAATAAAAACAATGAGTAGTAATAATACCCCGCTACCAACTGTTTCTAGGAGTTCTACAGGACAGGGAGCCCTCTGTTAGATGAGCCATAAGCAATGTGGGTTATGATGGTCTATCAGACAGGAGAATTGGCTATGAGAAGTTTATTTTGCTGGAGCTATCAATTGGAAAGGGGCTGTAAGCAGTGTCAGCGCATAGTACATACCTGTACAGGAGAGCGGATGGTGGTAAGGATGCTTTATAAAGACATGGGGGGAGGGGGTAATTCTCACCTAACCCACCTGGTGGGAAACTGATTTGATCGGATTGGCCGCCCGTTTTGCACCCGCCTGATTTTACTTTCCATTGAAGTCAACAGAGTGTAAAATCAGGCCGGGTGTAGAACGGGCAGCCAAACAGATCCCATCAGTCTCCCGCCGAGCGAGTTAGGTTAATATTATCCCAGGGTGTTTTGTTCAAGTCCTCTATTACAGAGAAAGTCACAGCAATCCTGGGTTCGTGAGAATTTCCAGATTTGATGCGACTATACTGTCACAGAGTCACACATAAAGGGAAACAGCCACCCCTGATCCCACGATGTTGTGCTGGCTTTACTTTTCTGTCCAATCCAAAATGCAAAGAAGAACAGTTCTTGGGTTACAAGCCAAGAAACAACTATCCATTTCAAAATAAACACAAGACGAAGGGTTTCAACCTGAAACGTTGACTCCGCAGATGTTGCCTGGCCTGCTGAGTTTTTCCAGCATTTTCTGTTGTTATTACAAGATTTTCTCTGCACTTTTTCTTCCCTTTGTCCTTGCTTCATTGCTCTTTTCTTGTTTTTTCTTGTTTTTTATTTAACACACTCTCTCTTTTTGCATACATGCCTCAGCTGGCAAGTTAACGTTGGCTGGTCCCTGGGTAGCAAGACCCTGAATGACTAACTTTGGCTTACTGACTTGCACGCTGGGCATGCGGGGAGAGCAAGAGAGAGAGAGAGGAGCACAGTGAGGAAATGCGAGACAGAAAGTAAAACAATCCGGGGCATAGATGAACAAAAGGACAAAAAGCGAGATAAACGACTGAGACAACAAACAAAATGAGAGCAAAGAGATGAAAAAGAGTGAGTGGGGCAGAGACAGAGTGACAAACAGCCAAAAGGAGGGAGAGAATCAGATGACAGACCTGGCATCACCTGTGTCCTGTCGGTGAAATGGATTGCAGAGAAACATTGGCGCTGACCAAATGCAGGCTGGGACAATCCCAACAAAAGATGAAGTGTTACTCACACAAACTTCCCCAATTATTTCAATTGAAAGCAGTTGGAGGAAACCTCAATTGAACAGATTGTTATAAATGTTAAATTTATCCTCATAGTTTCCATGGTGCCTTCTCAGTGATGTATGTATTCAGGGAGATATTGAGGAAATTTTGTTAACCAAGAAGGTCCAATCTTGATCTGAAATCATACAAGTCCAAACAAAGCATGTGTCGAGTGTTTATTAGTTAGGACTTTAAGTACAGAGGGTTAAGTCATGATGGCCCAGAATCAGTGATAGGTGTAATCAGGAGAGTGTTCCAGATGAAGTCTCTTCCTCAGAGGGAAATGCAACATGTGTTATGTCTGAGAGCTCCTGGAATTACGTCAGTCGATCTACAAACCATGCAGATTTCTTGGCCATAGTCCTAATTTGGTGCATCCTTGCACGCTTGAAGTCCAATTTGCAGTTGTTCGACATATTTGCATACGAATGGTGCAACCTCACAGACAGGTCAACTACTCCTTCCCCACCTTAAAGCCTTAAAATAATATTTTCTAAGTGGGGACATGCTTAGAATTCCATTGAAATTAAATCTTGTGCATGATGTACAGTATATTCACTTTTGAAACTGCCGATAACAGCAGTCATTGCACTTCAAAATAATTCTTTGTACAGTATGTGAAGCTTTCTGAAAGCTTTCTGAGATGTGATAAGCTGCTATGTAAATCTTTGGTGAACAAGTGTCATGAAGCTTGTACTAGGCAGTGTCATGACGACAGCCTAGTGGAACAGCAACTGAGGGGCAGATGCTGGACAAAGGATCTGCTGCACAAGGGTTTACCACGTGCAATTGGTGGAGAGTAGCCCATATGACAAACTAAACCAATGCTCCTTTACTGATGCTTCTGATGTAAAAGACTGACTTACAAAAGTATAAAAGGCACTTTGTTCCACTATGCCCATGGGCTGTGAAGTATTTGCCCCTGACCACAAAATATTATTTCAACACCATATCAGATTAATTGCATATTCAGCCATGTATAAGATCAGCCCCTCTCTCTCTCTGTCTCTGGGCTGACTTATCAAGAATTACAAGGGCTTAATTTCCCACCTGGTTGCTTTTAGCAGACTATTTAATAAAAAAAAAGGACTGTTTCTCACTTCATGGACTTTCTCCTTTAATATTTCACCTGGTTATTAAAATACCTGTCAGCTAGAACGGCAATATATTTTCCTCCTTTGAAATAAGTTAGCATTATCAAGTGCAGGGAACGGCAGCTGAATTGCAGTGCAATATAGTGTGGCAAACCAGCTCCAGCTCCTTGCTCATCTGCCATTCGCGCACTTAAAGTACCCATATGCTTTTCAATTAGCTATCTGTTCTGCTATCTCCATTGGAAACCCCAGTGCAGTCTGGCCACCTCCCATGGAGCAGATACGCGTTACAAAGCCTCAGGTCACATGTAGCCCTGCAGGGGAAGTCATGTAATTGTTGATGAACAAGCAGATTTAGCTGCGCGAATTCCAGATGGAATTCGTAGTAGCCTTAAGGAAAACTTTGCTGCATTAAACAAAAACCTGGCACTTGCACATCCTGAAATTGTGCAACAAGTTCGAGCATTAACTTCTGCCACTGTTTCCTTTCCCGCTGCAAATCGAGAGAGGAATTTTTCTCCATACGCCCTTGGGTTCCGTCTGGCGTTTACAGCATTGAGAGTGTGGAAATACAATAATGCAGGAGTCGCAGTGTATTATCATCAAGCCACTGCACTGGACATATGGGGTAACAAAACGGTGCAAAACCAGAGCCACTTTAAAGGGCACCGTCATTTGGTAAAATGTCTCGCAAACACTTAACAAGCTCGAGAGATGCTCCCATTATCACCGCAAAGGCAGAGCAGATGTGAACCTTCCTTGGCATAGCTCAGCTTTCAGAGCTGGGCGTGCCCTGGCTGAAACCTCTACCCAGTGAACCGATACCACAGCTTTCAAATATGCCAACTTAGCCAAGTGTTCTTGATATTTGTTCGACATTGGCAGGGCAGTATTTATTGCCCATCCCTAGTTGCCTAATGGCGCTATGAGTCAACCACCTAGTGTGGGACTGGAGTCTCATGTAGACCGGACCAGGTAAAGATGGGCATAAGTGAACCAATTACAGCAATACGCCACTTTCATGGACATTTTCTGCTCAGATTTATTGAATTCAATTTCACAATTTGTGATGGTGGGATTTTGAGCTCATGACCTCTGGGTTGCTAGTCCAGTACTATAACCATTTGGGTGTTGTACCCAAGAGGCGACCATACCCAATCTGTAGGAAAGACAGATTTGAAAAGGTATCGGAGTTTGGGATGGGATAACTATGCTACTTTCCTCAGGAGCTCACAGTTGGATTGGGAGTGCTCAGACCAGAATGTGCTTTCCATAAATGCCAGAAAATAAAGTTTCCAGTTTCATTTGGAGCTGGTAACAAATATCCAAATACAGCTCCAAACAGGCGGCAACAGTCAGGGTATTTTGATTAGCTGATAAAAAGGGATTGTGCTGGTCCTGTTAAACTGTGTGTTCTTAATAAAGTACTTTGTTGTTTGGGGTAAAGAAAGAATTGTACACCATTTTTCTCAAGACATTATTCACTCATGACGTGGTAGCCAGTTTTTATGTGATTTGTATCGTGAAGGGAGTGTGCCTTTAGACTGCTAAGAAGCCGAAATTCATCTCTTCACAAAAAATCATGTTTGTCCCTAAAACCCACAGACATACGCTTTCCGAGCATTCAATCTCATTACTAAGACAGAGATCGACAGATTTTTGAATATTAAGGGACTCGAGGGATCTGGGGATAGTGCAGGAAAGTGGAGATGAGGGAGAAGATCAGCCATGATCTCATTGAATGGCGGAGCAGGCTCGAAGGGCCAAATGGCTGACTCCTGCTCCTATTTCTTATTTTCTTATGTTCTTAAGTCATTAGAATAAAGGTATTCCTCCCATTGTTTTTCCAAAAGTGGAATTCCACCCCCTAAACTTTCTTCATTCCCTAGCTGAGGATCAAACTCACAAAAAGGAACATCCCATTCAAGGTAACAAAGACATGGTCAGGAAATCAACAGGCTGGTTAGTCAAGCTCCCTGGCATCACATTGTCTAAGTGCTTCCCATTAAATATGCAGGAAAATCATAAACCTGGTCTTGTTTAATTTTTTATAAAACTAGAAATACCATTCAGAGGAAATCATCACAAAACATTTACAATGTCACTGCATGTTGTGAGCAGAGAAAAAAAGACAGACTTGCATTTCTACAGCGCCTTTCATGACCACTGGACGTCCCAAAGCGCTTTACAGCCAATGAAGTATTTTTTGAAGTGTAGTCACTGTTGTAATGTAGGAAACACAGCAGCCAATTTGCACACAACAACCTCCCACAAACAGCAGTGTGATAATGACCAGATATTCTGTTTTAGTGATGTTAGTTGAGGGATAAATGTTGGCCAGGACACCGGGGAGAACTCCCCTGCTCTTCTTTGAAATAGCGCCGTGGGATCTTTTATGTCCAACTGAAAGGGCAGACGGGGCCTTGGTTTAATGTCTCACCTGAAGTGCAGTATTGAGAGATTATTGTCACGACAGTTACTGCATTGAAAGTAATTTCATCTTCAATTTGCGCCTTGTTGTTTACTGGGTGCCTTATCCTATCCCACAATATCCTACTTAAGGGGCATGTGTAAATCAGAGAGGAAAGTTTGTGCCTGTGCGGGAATGAGCGACTTGCACACAGCACTCTGGCAACCACCCGACCTCTTAAACAGGAGAAAGTGCAACGGCTGAAGAGAAACGTCACCACCTGTAGGCAGGGTTCCGATTGTGCAAGGCAGGATTAAAACTCTCAGTCTACTTCATCCCCAACGACTGAAAAGCTAATGGCGCTTGGCTTTGTCCTGGTGTCAGTCAGGCACCTCAGAAGCAGAAGCTCCTGCAGTATCTGGCAGTCTCTTCAACTGGCTGAGACAAAAAAATTAAGGCACAAGAGCCTGTGCTCTGATCTCTTCCAAATGTCAAATTTCAACTGCCCTTTCATTAATAGCACAGTAATTCTCAGCTGCTATTGTGTCTGCCAGCCAGATACCCATTGACAGCAAGTGGAAGAGGCACAACAAACCCATTACTACCAACTGCCTTGCCTCATCCACTCGCTTGGTTGTCTAGACTGTTGAAGGCAGCAGGTATTAACAAAAAGCAAAGTTCACTTGGATTCTTGGGAGCTGTTGATATGTCTCTGTGTAACTAGTTTATGTGCTCAATACAAATATGGTGCAGAGGTTTAGATTTCAAAAAGCAGAACGCTATTTCCAATGCCTTTTGCTATTCTCCTCTCAGCAGTGCTCTACTTAGTGCAGGGAACCTATATTTTATGGGGGCAAGGCGGGGGGGCGGGGTGAATTAGGGGAGGGAGGGAATGGTGCAAAGCCCAAAGAAGGAGAGAGGGGTGAAGAGGCAGAGGAACACAGAGCTCTCTGAGGATTGCAGGTCTGGAAGAGGTTATAGAAATAGGGAGGGGCGAGGCTATGAAGGGATTTGAACACGAGGATGAGAATTTTAAGTTTGAGGTGTTGGGGGACCGGGAGTCAATACAGGTTTCTCAGGTACATCAACCCTCACTTTTCCCCACCATTGGCAGGTATGTCTTCAGCCCATAGATCCCACGTTCTGGAGTTGTTTCTCTAAACCTCTCCACCTTCATCTTCTCCTTTAAGACTTTCCTTAAAACATGCCTCTTTGACCAAGCTATTGGTCACCCCTCCGAATATCTCCTCCTTTGGCTCAGCATCAGTTTTTTGATTACACCTCTGTGAAGTGCTTCGGGATGTTTTTCTACATTAAGGGAGCTATATAAATGCACGTTTTCATTGCTGTAATAAACAAAAGACTGACATACATTTCAGTGTCTGTTTTGACATTTTCCAATTTTCTCCAGTTCTCTGTCTCCCCCTCAGGATAGCTCTGACTCTTGAAGAGTCACCGTTTCACTGGGGCCAGCAGCCTTCTGTACCATGCCCAAGTGTATATCTTTCATGTAGCCCAGGGATTCTAAGGACAATTAGAGCATGCCAACTGCTACCCTGACAGATTGAAAGTGAAATCTTTGGGTCTGTATGGTTTAGTACTACACTGGGCACTGCCTTCAGGTTTCTTTGTGCGAATTCCATGTCGAAGTCCAACTAAGATCTGAAGACTAGAATGCTGAAGGTTAAAATGCATTTATGTGACTGTAGCAGTGCCACTTGGTGTAAGAGAGACTGAAAGACTAGCTCTTAGGGATGGAACTGCCTCTACATAAGTACCTGAAGGAAAAAAATTGCAGGGCTGCGGAGAAAGGGCGAGGGAGTGGGACTAGCTGAAGTGCTCTTGCAGAGATCTGGCACGGGCTCGACGGGTCGAATGGCCTTCTTCCGTGCCGTAACCATTCTATGATTCTATACACTGGCTCTCTCAATGAAAAATCCACCAATTGATTACTCATTCACCTTTCTTTTCATTAAAATCTGTAATTGGCAAATTGTCGAGTGATTCACTGACACGGGGCCGCAGTTCTGCAAGGCCATCGCATATTACACTCACAATCAACGGCAAGCTGGAGCAGATAATTAGATAATGAAGAGCATGCAACTTGATGCAGCTCCAGGCTACTGTAAGCTAACATGCAATAGGAAATATAAACCCTGGACTGGAGATTCCCCCAACACCCTTGTGCTGGGGCCGTCTCGACATCCTTCGTTGGTGAGATTGTGCAACAGTTCAGATTTTGTGGTCCAGCGAAAGGCAATCATTTAGTCCAGAGCTGGCTCCCTGCATTCAAGCCAGTAAATTTTGGCTATAATAACAACAGAAAATGCTGGAAATACTCAGCAGGCCAGGCAGCATCCGTGGAGAGAGAAACAGAGTTAACGTTTCAGGTCTGGGACCCTTCATCAGTTCGGATGTTGCCTGGCCTGCTGAGTATTTCCAGCATTTTCTGTTGTTATTTCAGATTTCCAGCATCCGCAGTATTTTGCGATTGTATTAGTAAATTTTGGCTGCCTCATCCAAGCTATGGAATTGCCTGCCCATGGAAAACCTGGGTCTAATGTAGTCACAGATCCAACAAGAGGGCCTGGCCTCGGAATTAGATTAGGGAGGGTGAGGAGTCAGTTTAGCTTTAACAAATTTAAGCAGAGTGTGGTGAATCTAAGGGATGGACTGACAAGGGAGCCCGGGGGGGGGGGGGGGGGGGGGCGGCGGGGGTGAGGGCGGATTGGCTCTGCAAAATTCAAGCGAGAGTTGGATAAGTGCCTGGAGAGAAATTTGATCGAGGGGCATGGGAGGTATCGTGGGATGTTTCCCAGACACTGTGACCAGTGTCACACTGGTCTGCATATTCAGACGTCCTTCTGATTCTGATGCTGGGACAAGGGAGCTGGATTCGGCTGTGTAAACACGGGGAGACGGCTCACGCAGTCCGGATTAAACGATAACCATTATAAAGCGGCTTTAACGACAGGCCTGCCAGTGAGTGGCATAACCATTGGCCGATCATGGGTGCGACTTGGACGATGCCTGGGGCTGGAGTTTGGTTTTTCGCACAACTAGCATCTCAACTCACTTTGCTGCCCTGGGAGTTTTGCATGTCATTTATGCTTTGTTTTTAATCAGGACATCCAGATTAAACCGGGATAGTGGAGGAGAACTACATGGGATGTGTAGCATTCTGAATCCTGGTCTGCTGAGGAGAGAAACTCCCTCCTTTGGTAACAAACGGATCTTCCTAATTTTTTTTCCTCCAACTCAATTTTCACGTTTAGTGAATAGCTGAGGATCGACCACCTGAGCTATTTACATATTATCTGTGTCTCATGAATGTCTTTAATTTATTTTATTCTGCCTCTTATTGGCTCATGTTAGCATCACAGATAGGAGTGAGGGAGATGACAGAGGCAGGAGTGAAGTGGAGACACTCAGGCAGAAATGAAGGAGGCCGGTCCAACAACTCCAAGAAGCATAAAATAGATTTGGTATTTAATCACGATTCTATCAACGTGAAAGTCATTTTTATCACAGGTGCCTCGCTTGTAAGCTGTTGCATACTGATTGGGCCCACTTCGCTAAAAGCTCTGCTTGCTCTCGTCTAGGCTGACAGGCCAGTGCTGAGGGACTACTGACGTGTCATCTTTTGGATGAGACGTTTAACCAAGATGTTCAAGTGGGTGTTCAAGATCTCATGGCACTATGTGAAGAACAGAAAAGAGTTCTCCCAGTGTCCTGGCCCACATCCCTCCCCTCCCTCCCGCTCCTTCATTTCTGCCTGTGTGTCTCCCCTTCACCCCTCCCTCAGCCAACACCAGCAGAAACAGATGATCTGGTCATTCACCTTGCTTCCTTATCTGGGACCTTTGCTATGTGCAAATTGGCTGCTGAACTTGGCTACATAACAGTCACTGCATTTCAAATTGTGTGAAGTGCTTTGTGACTTTTCTAGGGATCCCAAGAGTAGGAGAAAGCCTTGATTTTAACAAATTGCCTGAGCTTCTGAACTCCCAATTCTTTCCCCGCTAAGAAATGGCACTGAGCCAGAACAATGTCATTATCTCTGGGAAATGTGAGACAGGCTGGGTGCTTCTCTCTACTCACTGGGGCACCTTCCAGCAATCACTTTCACCTCATGCCTAAACAAACAGGGTTATGTTAGGTCGTTAGGTCTCTCAGCAAACACACATTCCTGTTCAGCAGAGTCTAATTAAGCCACTGAGTTGGCCAGTTAAAGGTATGGATGACCCTGTTTGGTGTCACATGCTTTTGCAGCTGCTGTTAACATCTGTACGCGTAATCATCTGTTGTACATGTAATCATCTGTATGTGAGATCTTAAGTGGCCGGAAAGAGCAATGTCCAAATTTAAAACCTATTCACACAGGGATATACACGCATTGAAATACTCATCTCCCTATTCACACAGATATGCACACAATGGGGGGAAAATTGGCTCGCGCCCCCTTTGGGGCTACTTTTAGCGCCCCCGCGCCGGAAATTGAATAGTAGCACCCCAAGCAGGAGGCGGGGTGCTACTGGAAGCGTTCCCCCTCCCTCTTGGGGCGCTACCATTCAATATTGCGGCGTTAGGCGCAACAGCGCCACGGTATTACAGGCTTCCCTCCCCTGTTTAAAGGGGAAGGGCCGAGCGCAGTGCCCACCGGGGCCCTGCTGGACCACCGGCGAGCGGGGTGCCGGCAAAAGAGCCTGACACTCAAGAGGAGTGCGGGCTGACCGATCGCGGCCGGCACCCCACAGGAGGAGGTGAAAGGGGGCAGGTGCTGGCAGGCGGCCCAAAAAAAATGGCTGCCCAGCGCCTGCCCTTTAATTTGCGCCACCACGGCTGCAAAAACACCACCCTGACCCTGTTGGTCATAGCGTCCGGCGGTAGGTCAGGGGGCGCAAGCCAAGTTTGTGGCCGGGGCGCTGCACATGCCGATGACGTCATCGTCGGAGGTACCTCGCTGTGTGGTGCTACCGGCTACCGCCGCTAACCTCCTGTTGAATTTCGTGGGAGACGTTAGCGGCGCCGCGCCCGGGCGCTAGGTGCTCTGCGCCCCATTAACGCTGGCACAAAGCAACCCAATGTTTCCCCCAATTACTTTACTCACCTCCCTGTTTACAGTTAGAATTAGATTTGTTCTTAATTATTGTGCACTGACTAAACAGAATTAATTTAAGATCAGATATTACTGACATTTGTTTCAAATTCACTCCAGATCAACTTGACTCAAAAGAAGCCAGGCCTGTGAAGTGACACTGTTTGACCTAGTGCATGGCAGGAAATGTAATACAAGTGACAGAAAGTCTGATTTGGGACATTACCCCAGTCTGAATCGAGAGTTGTGCTGTATTTACACTGTAGTACTGCTTCAAGAACTGATTCTGCAATATGAACTGCCCCATTTAGATTTCAGGGGCGATTCTATAGCACCAGCTCCACCTATAAAAAGCTACATGTGGCAGTGGCATAACAACAGAAAACGCGGGAAAAACTCAGCAGGCCAGGGCAGCATCCGTGGAGAGAGAAACAGAGTTAACGTTTCAGGTCGAAGACCTTTCGTCAGAACATCCAATAAAAGTCATGGCCTAGATCCTGGGAACCAGCAGACCACCCAACTCCCTGTGGCTGAAACAGAGTGGACGAGTCCACAGATCGCGAGCCTGAGGAGGGTCGCTGCCTCACGAGGCTGTAATTCGGCTTCTTCCAGGACCGGGCCACAATGCTGAGTCTCAGGCAGCTTCTGGCGAAGAGCAGTCGGGGTGAGTGAGCCTGAAGGGCCGAGAGGCACTGACATGTCGCGGATCTCCGGGCCGATAACACGGCGCCATCGGGAACAGCTTTAGAGGTCGGGTTGCGGGGGCGGATCACGGAGCCGAGGGAGAAACAAATAGACAGCGGGTCAGCCAGTCAGTGCTGGGAATAGACGGCGGGTCAGTCAGGCAGTGCTGGGAACAGACGGTGGGTCAGACAGTCGGTGCTGGGAATAGACGGTGGGTCAGTCAGTCAGTGCTGGGAATAGACGGTGGGTCAGTCAGTCAGTGCTGGGAATAGACGGTGGGTCAGACAGTCGGTGCTGGGAATAGACGGTGGGTCAGACAGTCGGTGCTGGGAATAGACGGTGGGTCAGTCAGTCGGTGCTGGGAATAGACGGTGGGTCAGCCAGTCAGTGCTGGGAATAGACGGTGGGTCAGTCAGTCGGTGCTGGGAATAGACGGTGGGTCAGACAGGCAGTGCTGGGAACAGACGGTGGGTCAGACAGTCAGTGCTGGGAATAGACGGTGGGTCAGTCAGTCAGTGCTGGGAATAGACGGTGGGTCAGTCAGTCAGTGCTGGGAATAGACGGTGGGTCAGTCAGTCGGTGCTGGGAATAGACGGTGGGTCAGTCAGCCAGTGCTGGGAATAGACGGCGGGTCAGTCAGCCAGTGCTGGGAATAGACGGCGGGTCAGTCAGTCAGTGCTGGGAATAGACGGCGGGTCAGTCAGTCAGTGCTGGGAATAGACGGCGGGTCAGTCAGTCGGTGCTGGGAATAGACGGTGGGTCAGTCAGTCGGTGCTGGGAACAGACGGTGGGTCAGCCAGTCAGTGCTGGGAATAGACGGTGGGTCAGTCAGTCAGTGCTGGGAATAGACGGTGGGTCAGTCAGTCAGTGCTGGGAATAGACGGTGGGTCAGACAGTCAGTGCTGGGAATAGACGGCGGGTCAGTCAGCCAGTGCTGGGAATAGACGGCGGGTCAGTCAGCCAGTGCTGGGAATAGACGGCGGGTCAGTCAGTCAGTGCTGGGAATAGACGGTGGGTCAGTCAGCCAGTGCTGGGAATAGACGGCGGGTCAGTCAGTCAGTGCTGGGAATAGACGGTGGGTCAGACAGTCAGTGCTGGGAATAGACGGTGGGTCAGTCAGCCAGTGCTGGGAATAGACGGCGGGTCAGTCAGCCAGTGCTGGGAATAGACGGCGGGTCAGTCAGTCAGTGCTGGGAATAGACGGTGGGTCAGTCAGTCAGTGTTGGGAATAGACGGTAGGTCAGACAGTCAGTGCTGGGAATAGACGGCGGGTCAGACAGTCAGTGCTGGGAACAGACGGCGGGTCAGTCAGTGCTGGGAATAGACGGTGGGTCAGACAGTCAGTGTTGGGAATAGACGGCGGGTCAGACAGTCAGTGCTGGGAACAGACGGCGGGTCAGTCAGTCAGTGCTGGGAATAGACGGCGGGTCAGACAGTCAGTGCTGGGAACAGACGGCAGGTCAGTCAGTGCTGGGAATAGACAGTGGGTCAGACAGTCAGTGCTGGGAACAGACGGCAGGTCAGTCAGTCAGTGCTGGGAACAGACGGTGGGTCAGACAGTCAGTGCTGGGAACAGACGGCAGGTCAGACAGACAGTGCTGGGAACAGACGGCAGGTCAGTCAGTCAGTGCTGGGAACAGACGGTGGGTCAGTCAGTCAGTGCTGGGAATAGACGGCGGGTCAGACAGTCAGTGCTGGGAACAGACGGCAGGTCAGTCAGTCAGTGCTGGGAACAGACGGTGGGTCAGACAGTCAGTGCTGGGAACAGACGGCAGGTCAGTCAGTCAGTGCTGGGAACAGACGGTGGGTCAGACAGTCAGTGCTGGGAACAGACGGCAGGTCAGACAGACAGTGCTGGGAACAGACGGCAGGTCAGTCAGTCAGTGCTGGGAACAGACGGTGGGTCAGACAGTCAGTGCTGGGAACAGACGGCAGGTCAGACAGACAGTGCTGGGAACAGACGGCAGGTCAGACAGTCAGTGCTGGGAACAGACGGTGGGTCAGACAGTCAATGCTGGGAATAGACGGCGGGTCAGACAGTCAGTGCTGGGAACAGACGGCAGGTCAGTCAGTCAGTGCTGGGAACAGACGGTGGGTCAGACAGTCAGTGCTGGGAACAGACGGCAGGTCAGACAGACAGTGCTGGGAACAGACGGCAGGTCAGACAGTCAGTGCTGGGAACAGACGGTGGGTCAGACAGTCAGTGCTGGGAACAGACGGCAGGTCAGACAGTCAGTGCTGGGAACAGACGGTGGGTCAGACAGTCAGTGCTGGGAACAGACGGCAGGTCAGACAGACAGTGCTGGGAATAGACGGTGGGTCAGTCAGTCAGTGCTGGGAATAGACGGCGGGTCAGTCAGTCAGTGCTGGGAATAGACGGTGGGTCAGACAGTCAGTGCTGGGAACAGACGGCAGGTCAGACAGTCAGTGCTGGGAACAGACGGCGGGTCAGACAGTCAGTGCTGGGAACAGACGGCAGGTCAGACAGACAGTGCTGGGAATAGACGGCGGGTCAGTCAGTCAGTGCTGGGAATAGACGGCGGGTCAGACAGTCAGTGCTGGGAATAGACGGTGGGTCAGACAGTCAGTGCTGGGAATAGACGGTGGGTCAGACAGTCAGTGCTGGGAATAGACGGTGGGTCAGACAGTCGGTGCTGGGAATAGACGGTGGGTCAGACAGTCGGTGCTGGGAATAGACGGTGGGTCAGTCAGTCGGTGCTGGGAATAGACGGTGGGTCAGCCAGTCAGTGCTGGGAATAGACGGTGGGTCAGTCAGTCGGTGCTGGGAATAGACGGTGGGTCAGACAGGCAGTGCTGGGAACAGACGGTGGGTCAGACAGTCAGTGCTGGGAATAGACGGTGGGTCAGTCAGTCAGTGCTGGGAATAGACGGTGGGTCAGTCAGTCAGTGCTGGGAATAGACGGTGGGTCAGTCAGTCGGTGCTGGGAATAGACGGTGGGTCAGTCAGCCAGTGCTGGGAATAGACGGCGGGTCAGTCAGCCAGTGCTGGGAATAGACGGCGGGTCAGTCAGTCAGTGCTGGGAATAGACGGCGGGTCAGTCAGTCAGTGCTGGGAATAGACGGCGGGTCAGTCAGTCGGTGCTGGGAATAGACGGTGGGTCAGTCAGTCGGTGCTGGGAACAGACGGTGGGTCAGCCAGTCAGTGCTGGGAATAGACGGTGGGTCAGTCAGTCAGTGCTGGGAATAGACGGTGGGTCAGTCAGTCAGTGCTGGGAATAGACGGTGGGTCAGACAGTCAGTGCTGGGAATAGACGGCGGGTCAGTCAGCCAGTGCTGGGAATAGACGGCGGGTCAGTCAGCCAGTGCTGGGAATAGACGGCGGGTCAGTCAGTCAGTGCTGGGAATAGACGGTGGGTCAGTCAGCCAGTGCTGGGAATAGACGGCGGGTCAGTCAGTCAGTGCTGGGAATAGACGGTGGGTCAGACAGTCAGTGCTGGGAATAGACGGTGGGTCAGTCAGCCAGTGCTGGGAATAGACGGCGGGTCAGTCAGCCAGTGCTGGGAATAGACGGCGGGTCAGTCAGTCAGTGCTGGGAATAGACGGTGGGTCAGTCAGTCAGTGTTGGGAATAGACGGTAGGTCAGACAGTCAGTGCTGGGAATAGACGGCGGGTCAGACAGTCAGTGCTGGGAACAGACGGCGGGTCAGTCAGTGCTGGGAATAGACGGTGGGTCAGACAGTCAGTGTTGGGAATAGACGGCGGGTCAGACAGTCAGTGCTGGGAACAGACGGCGGGTCAGTCAGTCAGTGCTGGGAATAGACGGCGGGTCAGACAGTCAGTGCTGGGAACAGACGGCAGGTCAGTCAGTGCTGGGAATAGACAGTGGGTCAGACAGTCAGTGCTGGGAACAGACGGCAGGTCAGTCAGTCAGTGCTGGGAACAGACGGTGGGTCAGACAGTCAGTGCTGGGAACAGACGGCAGGTCAGACAGACAGTGCTGGGAACAGACGGCAGGTCAGTCAGTCAGTGCTGGGAACAGACGGTGGGTCAGTCAGTCAGTGCTGGGAATAGACGGCGGGTCAGACAGTCAGTGCTGGGAACAGACGGCAGGTCAGTCAGTCAGTGCTGGGAACAGACGGTGGGTCAGACAGTCAGTGCTGGGAACAGACGGCAGGTCAGTCAGTCAGTGCTGGGAACAGACGGTGGGTCAGACAGTCAGTGCTGGGAACAGACGGCAGGTCAGACAGACAGTGCTGGGAACAGACGGCAGGTCAGTCAGTCAGTGCTGGGAACAGACGGTGGGTCAGACAGTCAGTGCTGGGAACAGACGGCAGGTCAGACAGACAGTGCTGGGAACAGACGGCAGGTCAGACAGTCAGTGCTGGGAACAGACGGTGGGTCAGACAGTCAATGCTGGGAATAGACGGCGGGTCAGACAGTCAGTGCTGGGAACAGACGGCAGGTCAGTCAGTCAGTGCTGGGAACAGACGGTGGGTCAGACAGTCAGTGCTGGGAACAGACGGCAGGTCAGACAGACAGTGCTGGGAACAGACGGCAGGTCAGACAGTCAGTGCTGGGAACAGACGGTGGGTCAGACAGTCAGTGCTGGGAACAGACGGCAGGTCAGACAGTCAGTGCTGGGAACAGACGGTGGGTCAGACAGTCAGTGCTGGGAACAGACGGCAGGTCAGACAGACAGTGCTGGGAATAGACGGTGGGTCAGTCAGTCAGTGCTGGGAATAGACGGCGGGTCAGTCAGTCAGTGCTGGGAATAGACGGTGGGTCAGACAGTCAGTGCTGGGAACAGACGGCAGGTCAGACAGTCAGTGCTGGGAACAGACGGCGGGTCAGACAGTCAGTGCTGGGAACAGACGGCAGGTCAGACAGACAGTGCTGGGAATAGACGGCGGGTCAGTCAGTCAGTGCTGGGAATAGACGGCGGGTCAGTCAGTCAGTGCTGGGAATAGACGGCGGGTCAGTCAGTCGGTGCTGGGAATAGACGGCGGGTCAGTCAGTCAGTGCTGGGAATAGACGGTGGGTCAGACAGTCAGTGCTGGGAATAGACGGCGGGTCAGACAGTCAGTGCTGGGAATAGACGGCGGGTCAGTCAGTCAGTGCTGGGAATAGACGGCGGGTCAGACAGTCACTGCTGGGAATAGACGGCGGGTCAGACAGTCAGTGCTGGGAATAGACGGCGGGTCAGACAGTCAGTGCTGGGAATAGACGGCGGGTCAGTCAGTCGGTGCTGGGAATAGACGGCGGGTCAGTCAGTCAGTGCTGGGAATAGACGGTGGGTCAGACAGTCAGTGCTGGGAATAGACGGTGGGTCAGTCAGTCAGTGCTGGGAATAGACGGCGGGTCAGTCAGTCGGTGCTGGGAATAGACGGCGGGTCAGTCAGTCAGTGCTGGGAATAGACGGTGGGTCAGACAGTCAGTGCTGGGAATAGACGGCGGGTCAGACAGTCAGTGCTGGGAATAGACGGTGGGTCAGTCAGTCAGTGCTGGGAATAGACGGCGGGTCAGACAGTCAGTGCTGGGAACAGACGGTGGGTCAGTCAGTCAGTGCTGGGAATAGACGGTGGGTCAGACAGTGCTGGGAATAGACGGTGGGTCAGTCAGTCGGTGCTGGGAATAGACGGTAGGTCAGTCAGTCAGTGCTGGGAATAGACGGTAGGTCAGTCAGTCAGTGCTGGGAATAGACGGTGGGTCAGTCAGTCGGTGCTGGGAATAGACGGTAGGTCAGTCAGTCAGTGCTGGGAATAGACGGTAGGTCAGTCAGTCAGTGCTGGGAATAGACGGTGGGTCAGTCAGTCAGTGCTGGGAATAGACGGTGGGTCAGTCAGTCAGTGCTGGGAATAGACAGTGGGTCAGACAGGCAGTGCTGGGAACAGACGGCGGGTCAGACAGTCAGTGCTGGGAATAGACGGGGGGTCAGTCAGTGCTGGCAATAGACGGCGGGTCAGTCAGTCAGTGCTGGGAAAAGACGGCGGGTCAGTCAGTCAGTGCTGGGAATAGACGGTGGGTCAGACAGGCAGTGCTGGGAACAGACGGTGGGTCAGACAGTCAGTGCTGGGAATAGACGGTGGGTGAGTCAGTCAGTGCTGGGAATAGACGGTGGGTGAGTCAGTCGGTGCTGGGAATAGACGGTGGGTGAGTCAGTCGGTGCTGGGAATAGACGGTGGGTGAGTCAGTCGGTGCTGGGAATAGACGGTGGGTCAGTCAGTCAGTGCTGGGAATAGACGGCGGGTCAGACAGTCAGTGCTGGGAATAGACGGCGGGTCAGACAGTCAGTGCTGGGAATAGACGGTGGGTGAGTCAGTCAGTGCTGGGAATAGACGGCGGGTCAGACAGACAGTGCTGGGAATAGACGGCGGGTCAGACAGTCAGTGCTGGGAATAGACGGCGGGTCAGACAGTCAGTGCTGAGAATAGACGGTGGGTCTGTCAGTCTGCTGGGAATAGACGGTGGGTCAGACAGTCAGTGCTGGGAATAGACGGTGGGTCTGTCAGTCTGCTGGGAATAGACGGTGGGTCAGACAGTCAGTGCTGGGAATAGACGGTGGGTCAGACAGTCAGTGCTGAGAATAGACGGTGGGTCTGTCAGTCTGCTGGGAATAGACGGTGGGTCAGACAGTCAGTGCTGGGAATAGACGGTGGGTCAGACAGTCAGTGCTGGGAATAGACGGTGGGTCAGACAGTCAGTGCTGGGAATAGACGGTGGGTCAGACAGTCAGTGCTGGGAATAGACGGTGGGTCAGACAGTCAGTGCTGGGAATAGACGGTGGGTCAGACAGTCAGTGCTGGGAATAGACGGTGGGTCAGACAGTCAGTGCTGGGAATAGACGGTGGGTCAGACAGTCAGTGCTGGGAATAGACGGTAGGTCAGACAGTCGGTGCTGGGAATAGACGGCGGGTCAGTCAGTCAGTGCTGGGAATAGACGGTAGGTCAGACAGTCGGTGCTGGGAATAGACGGTGGGTCAGTCAGTCAGTGCTGGGAATAGACGGTGGGTCAGACAGTCAGTGCTGGGAATAGACGGCGGGTCAGACAGTCAGTGCTGGGAATAGACGGCGGGTCAGACAGTGCTGGGAATAGACGGTGGGTCAGTCAGTCAGTGCTGGGAATAGATGGTGGGTCAGTCAGTCAGTGCTGGGAATAGATGGTGGGTCAGTCAGTCAGTGCTGGGAATAGACGGCGGGTCAGACAGTCACTGCTGGGAATAGACGGCGGGTCAGTCAGTCAGTGTTGGGAATAGACGGTGGGTCAGACAGACAGTGCTGGGAATAGACGGCGGGTCAGACAGTCAGTGCTGGGAATAGACGGTAGGTCAGACAGTCAGTGCTGGGAATAGACGGTGGGTCAGACAGTCAGTGCTGGGAATAGACGGCGGGTCAGTCAGTCAGTGCTGGGAATAGACGGTGGGTCAGTCAGTCAGTGCTGGGAATAGACGGCGGGTCAGACAGACAGTGCTGGGAATAGACGGTGGGTCAGTCAGTCGGTGCTGGGAATAGACGGTGGGTCAGTCAGTCGGTGCTGGGAATAGACGGTGGGTCAGACAGTCAGTGCTGGGAATAGACGGCGGGTCAGACAGTCAGTGCTGGGAATAGACGGTGGGTCAGTCAGTCGGTGCTGGGAATAGACGGTGGGTCAGACAGTGTTGGGAATAGACGGTGGGTCAGACAGACAGTGCTGGGAATAGACGGCGGGTCAGACAGTCAGTGCTGGGAATAGACGGTGGGTCAGTCAGTCGGTGCTGGGAATAGACGGTGGGTCAGACAGTCAGTGCTGGGAATAGACGGCGGGTCAGACAGTCAGTGCTGGGAATAGACGGTGGGTCAGTCAGTCGGTGCTGGGAATAGACGGTGGGTCAGTCAGTGTTGGGAATAGACGGTGGGTCAGACAGTCAGTGCTGGGAATAAACGGTGGGTCAGACAGTCAGTGCTGGGAATAGACGGCGGGTCAGACAGTCAGTGCTGGGAATAAACGGTGGGTCAGACAGTCAGTGCTGGGAATAGACGGCGGGTCAGACAGTCAGTGCTGGGAATAAACGGTGGGTCAGACAGTCGGTGCTGGGAATAGACGGCGGGTCAGTCAGTCAGTGCTGGGAATAAACGGTGGGTCAGACAGTCGGTGCTGGGAATAGACGGCGGGTCAGACAGTCAGTGCTGGGAATAGACGGAGGGTCAGTCAGTCAGTGCTGGGAATAGACGGTGGGTCAGACAGACAGTGCTGGGAATAGACGGTGGGTCAGTCATTCGGTGCTGGGAATAAACGGCGGGTCAGACAGACAGTGCTGGGAATAGACGGTGGGTCAGTCATTCGGTGCTGGGAATAAACGGTGGGTCAGACAGACAGTGCTGGGAATAAACGGCGGGTCAGACAGACAGTGCTGGGAATAGAAGGCAGGTTGGCCAGTGTCCAGGAAAGGAAAGTGTGGTTCCGCCTTTGCTGTGATACATGTCCCAGAACTCAATAATGTTCCCAGGGATTTCCCGCGCGGGGAGTGAGGATCCGCTCTTTATATTGAAATACATAAAAGTTACAACACAGAAACAGGCCATTCGGCCCAACCAGGCCGTGCCAGCGTTTACCTTCACTGAGGAAGCACTGAGCATCCCCCCTGCTCCCCCCACCCCCTTCCCAGATATGAAGCATAATCAAAAAAATGGATACTAAGCCAAAGAAGGTGATATTGGGAGAAGAGATGAAAAATTTGGTAAAAAGAGGAATTTCATAGAGGGACGTAAAGGAGAGGGATGGAAATAAATGACTTGGGCATTGATGTGAAGAGAAAGATTTTCTGAATAGGCCGTATAGACAGTGGGTACGAAAAACTAACGTTTCTGAAGAGGGTTACTGTATTATTTATAAACAGTGTCTGAATGCACTTCAATAGTGTGACGTCACATCCGCGGTAATTATATGCACATTTGCAGTGTATCTGTGCAACTGTTAAAATATAGGCTACTAAAAAATTTTGCCTCGCTACGCTGCGCAACCTGTATTTTCCATCCTGGCTACTTTGCCGTGTTCCCACCCTGTGTGTCCCCGGATTCGGTTTAGAAAATATGGTCACCCTAGTCTTTCAGTTTAATGTCTCAGAAGAAACGTGAAACTGAGGCCCTGTCTATCCTCGCAGGTGGACATAGAAGATCCCACGGTACTGCTCCAAGAAGAGCAGGGGAGTCCTCGCCAATATTTATCCCTCAACCAACAGCGCCAAAATCATATTAGTTGGTCATTTGTTTCACTGCTACTACAACAGAAACTACACTTCAAAAGTACTTCAGTAGCTGAGAAGTGCTTTGGGATGTGAAGGTGCTATATAAATGAAAGTTCTTTCTTTAGGCAGTATGTTCAATGCAGTAAGATGCCATTTTACACCGGCTCAGACGTCAGCTCTCGGAACCCAAGAACATTCACCTTCTGGCTGCCTTCGGGACCACAGCGTCCATCATATCGCACATACCCCGGCACACCATTCACCAACAGCAAATAAGCATGGTAAACCCAATGTAGTTACAGACAAGCATGTCTGTCAGAACCACCTATTAAGTAACGCATAGAGATACAGGAAGGTTAAGGGCTGCAAGGGGATGTGCTTCATGTGGCTGGTCCCAGAGTTCAGAAGTATAATACAGTACTCTACCGCTGAAGCCCCACAAATATTACTGTCACGATCCAGCTCCCTCTTGAACTTGCCGACAAATGTCCATCACCATCGTCTCTCTCTCTGACATAGCTAAACCTAAACTGGCTGTTCCTTCCTCCTCTGAACTTGAACCCATGCCTTTAGAGCTTGTAGTTATGTCAAAAAGTTTGGAAGAACTCAGTTCATCCTTAAACCCTAAAGGATGAAGGAACGCAGCCTGAATACAGCACAGGGAGAAATGCAAGTCGGATTTTGACTGCTGGGCAATTCAGGGGGGAAAAAGCAATGCGAGTCAGCAAACACAAGCAATCAAAGGAGTTAGGGATGGGACTTTGTACCTGGCTAATGGTGGATTATGTAAGTAACAAGAAAGCAAAATGGAGGATCTACATCGCAGAGAAGGGCTTTTTATTTCCCACCTCCAGAGGAGGAGATTACCACTGACAGGTGTTGTGAAAATTTGAAGATCCGATCCATTATCCTGGAGCTGGGAGTCTCTGGTGAAAAAGCCTGCAGACTGAGGGATAAATGAAGACACTGTTGGCAGCTTCACACCATTCCAATTTCTATTAGCAACATTCTCCAGCATCTTCTCTGCAGGCAAACGACTTCCCGTCACCTTGTTTCTGCCAAGACACTAATCAGTCATTCACACTAAGATGGCAGAGGGCCCTCAAGATTAGCAGTCCTCCGGGATAGAAGGACGAAAGCCTCGACATTAAGAGGATTTGGGGATGGTGGGGGAAAAAGAGGGAAGTGAAGAAATTAATGTCCTTTTTTCATGCGGCAGCTAAAAGACATCCATTACATCTCACGTCCCCACGCTGCAGCATCTCGCGAAAGGTTCAGGTTTTAAATTTGGTTACTTTTAATTATTTAACACTGCGCACGCCAGACCTCCTGCTGAATGGAGGCAGTGCAGTACATGAAATGGATTTCATCCAAGGAAACTGAACTGATAACAAAACAGAGGTCAGGTGGGGAAAACCTTCTGTGCAAAAACAAGAATCGAAGCAGGTAATTTGATGAAGCGGGAGGGAGAAACCTCTTCACACTCCTGCTCCCTGCCTATTATAAAGCTGCTTCCAGCCCACAAGATTCTATCCAACAGCAGGGAGCGGTGTCTGAGGCAACCCTGCAGCTTAAACGAGCCGGAGCCACTGGAGCTAATGAAAACTCCCTCAGGAGGTATTTTCACTCGGTGTTTCTGGAGCCAGGATGCTGACTGCGGCAAAAAGGCCTTTATATCTTGAGTACAAGGGGTTAGAAGTTATGCCACAGCTATACAAAGCCCGGGTTAGACCACACCTGGAGTACAGTGTTCAGTTCTGGGCTCCACACCTCAGGAAGGATATATTGGCCTTGGAAGGAGTCCAGCGTAGAGTTAGTGATACCTGGACTCCAAGGGTTAAATTATGAGGAGAGATTTCACAAACTAGTGTTGTATTCCCTGGAATTTAGAAGTTTAAGGGGCGATCTGATTAAAGTTTTCAAGCTATTAAGGGGAACAGATAGGGTAGATAGGGAGAAACTATTTCCGCTGGTTGGTGAGTCTAAGGCTAGGGGACAGTCAAGGATGAAGTTAGGAAACACTTCTACACGCAAAGTGTGGTAGAAGTTTGGAACTCTTCCTCAAACGGCAGTTGATGCTGGGTTAATTGTTAACTTTAAATCCGACATTGTTAGATTTTTGTTAACCAAAGATATTAAGGGATATGGGGTAAAGGCGGGTATATGGAGTTAGGTCACAGATCAGCTATGATCTCACTGGATGGCAGAACAGGTTCAAGGAGCTAAATGACCTATTCCTGTTCCTATGTTTCTATGTCCTATGTTCCAATGGCTTTGCATTGTGACTTTGGCCATGTGTAAGGCTGAGTTCCCCATCGATACATCAAGAAGCTCGACCCGCTTGATCAGGGCCCCTGCCATGGGGACTCGAGGTCTGGGAGGGAGGGGCGTGCCTGCCGCCAGAGTGAGAAAGCCGCCATGGTGACGTTGTATCAATTCTACATGCAGTAGATTGATACTGCACTGTGGGAGGGAGGGTGGGTGGCCCCGTAATATAAAAGTTGCATCACCATATAACCCCTCAAAGCCTGCCCACAATCTACAAGGCTGAAGTCAGTAGTGTGACGCAATACTTGCCTGGAATAGTTGAAGCCACAAGAAGCTCGCACCATCCACAGAACAATCCGCTGGATCGGCGTTCCGCCACTGGGCTCGATCACCATCTGACTGAGGCTGCAGTTCGCCCAATCTACACTGCAACAACTCACCAAGGTCGCTTTGACAGCACTATTCAATTCAATTCAATTCAAATCGCTTTATTGGCATGACAAGGTACATCTTATGTTGCCAAAGCATCGAAAAACATTCATGGTTGTACACAAAAATACAGATCTATCCATACAGTGTACAAACAGATAAATCCCTGAGTGTATAAATATACATTCATATAATTTACTATAATGTACTATGAACACCATCACCTCCAAATTCACCTCTTAAGTCACCAACCCCACCTCCCCATCCCGCGCCACCCCCGCCCCCCCCCCGCGAAATTGGGCACATAGACGTTCCTTCATTGTCACTGTGTCAATTTGCTGGAAATCCCTATCGAACACCTTCACCACAAGGACTGCAGAGGTTCAAGGAGAAGGCTCACCACCGCCTTCTCAGGGATGGGCAATAAATGCTGGCCTCATCAGTGCACATAGTGAGAATAAATAATAATCAAAAGACTCATCAACCTCTGTAGCAGACTGTCATCGAGCACTAAGTGCAGTGCCAGTTGATCTCCATCAGCTGCACTCCACAGTATAAACCGCTGACCGCTCGGGGAACCGACAGCATCACAGATGCTCCGAATGGGCGGTCATATTAAGGGAGCCAGTTTCAGTAAATTAAATGCAGGGAGCTAGCCCTCCATGTTTACGTTCCAATTACAAAAGGGGGTCTTGGTCTCTGCACTCCAAAGCAGAGCACAAGGGCCCCTGGCACAGAGTTGAAGAATACGGAGCTCAAACTTGCTGGAGAGGAATGGCATCATAAGAGTAAAATTTAATTTAAAAAATCGAATGTTTGTCCCTCAACCAACATCACTAAAACAGAATTATCTGGCCATTTACCTCATACTTGTATGTGGGGCCTTGCTTTGCACCAATTGGCTGCCACATCTCCCTACATTACAACAGTGACTACATTATAGAAGTACTTCATTGGCTGTAAAGCACTTTGGGACGTCCTGAGGTCATGAAAGGTGCTGTGTAAATTCAAGTTAGTCTTTCTTTAACACCCATTTGCCAATGACTAATCTCAGCTCAAGAAGGTAAAACATTTCATGGCATTATTGTATGGATGCTGGTGTGCTGGGAAAGCATTGCCGAAATGGGGACTCTCAGTAAACAAGACCACTCACCCCCTTTTTTTTCTTTGCCTCTGTGATGCTGGCCCTGACTGGCCCATTGAAGAACCAATAGGAGAGAGGCCCTGGTTTCCTGCTTCCTCTAATGGTTGCTCCTCTGCTAAAGGCTGGTTTTGTAAACCATCAGAGAGTGAGTTTGAACTCCTTGGTGCTGTTGGATGTTGGGGATGACACGGACACCATGCGCCCTTGGGTGTCAGCTGTGGCTCAGTGGGTAGCAATCTCTAGGTGGGAGGGGCTAGGAGTGAGCCAGGTGTTGCTGGTTGCCTGATTGCAGCTGGGAGTTGGAGGGAGTTTTGTAAAAAGTTGGTGGTGGGTTTGGGGGTTTTGTTTTCAGGTTTTAGGGCCTTTTTTGGCCCACAAGAACAGCCAGATGGCTGCTGAGGGGTCCGGAGTGCCGGGCCCCTCAGAGGACAATGTTCCCGAGAGGAATTTAATTAGGGAAGAAACTGTGGTGGGAAAGCAAAAAAAGGCCCAAAGATTTGGGCCGGGACCTCAGGAGGTTTGGTAAAGAAAACACGGTGGTGGTGCAGTGTGAAGATAAGAAGATTCGAGCTTGGGATATTATCCAGGCGGTTCATGAGGACTGTGGCGAGGGAAGCTGCTTTGCCTGCCGACCTAAGCCAAATGTGGGATTCGAGGTGATGGTCAGTGGCCATGAGGAGGTGGAAAGACTGTTACTCAGTCTGAAAGTTGGTGAGAAATTCTTGGAGGTGACTCTGCTATATTCAGAGGAGGTGGTGGTTTCATTTTTAAACTTGCCAGTTTACATTGAGGACGAAGTGCTAAGCAAGAAGTTGGAATCGTGGGACATAAAAATCTGTTCTGCAATAAAGAGGTATTATCCGGGAACACAGGTAGCAGATGGAACCCGGTATGTAAAGGTGCGGTTCCCTGAGGGGGTGAGGTCATTGCCGTACAGTATGAAGTGCGAGACACTGGAAGGAGCGCAGTACTTTCGTGTGCTGCATGATAACCAAGTAAAGGTGTGCTATTATTGTCTTGGGCATAACCATCTCGTAAGAAACTGTCCAGACCTGTATTGTTACAATTGCGGTGAGTCAGGACACATTGCTCGGAGCTGCAAGGCGGAGAGCTGTGGGGTGTGTCGTAAAGGCCCCACCCGCTGTGAGTGTGTGGCGGAAGGGAGCGATATGAGTGATGAGGAGATGGGAGAAGGAGCAGGAGATGAGTGTGGAACGGCCGGAGGAGCGGTGCAGTCAGAGGACACAGCTGGTAAAATGAAGGAAAAAGGAGCACAGGAAGAGGCAGAGGATGGCGGAGCGGAGAACGGGATGGAGATGGCGGAAAACATGCAGAGTGCTGTGGAGGGGAACAAAGACAGCAGCGGGCAGCGAGGGTCGAGTGCAGACTCGAGCCTTAGTGCAGTTCGGCTCCCCCTGGGGAGTCTGGTGTCTGCGGGGGGAGAGGAGGTGGGAGCGGGGTGTGTGGGGGATGTGGGTGCTCCGGGGAGAGGCTGGGAGTCGGATATCTTGGTGAGCGAGAGGGGGCAGGACGGGGAGAGGGTGCAAGAGGCAGGAGCCTTAAAGGGACAGCAGGATGGGATCGGCGAGATAGAGACATCAGAAGGGAACAATTTAGGTGCGCCATTGTCCCATGGAGTGAGGAAACAAGGTGCAAGGGTCAGAGGTGGAGATGTGGTCGAAGGGAGCGGCACAGTGGGAGAAACTGCAATAGCAGGAAGACTCTCTATGGGAGATGAAGTATCTGACAGGGAGCAGGATTATGTATCTGACGGGGAGCAGGCACAGGGGGTTGCAGAAGAGCTTGAGTGTGAGGAATTAGAGGGGGACAGAGACATGGAAGTCGGGGGTGGGGTGGCATCATGTGGAAAGGGAAAAGTTAGTGAGAGGCAGAAGGAGGGAGAAAGGGCAGCTCCTGGGCCCAAACTTAATGCAAGGAAGAGGCTGAAACAGCAGGGAGGGGTCAAACAGGAGGTGAAAAAGAGCCGGAGGCTGCAGGAAAAAGCAACAGCTGCCCGAAAAGTTGAGAAGGAGCATGAGAGGAGGGAAGAGCCAGAGATTAAATGATGCGGAGATTATCGGGCATACTTCCCTTCTTTGGAGCCATGATTACATTGGCCTCGATTAATGTGAACGGACTGAGGGGTGAGAAGAAACTGCAGCAGTTGTTGCAGGGTTTTAAAGGTTCGGACTTGTTGTGTCTGCAAGAAACCATTTGGGATGAGGATATTCTAGAAAGAGTTCAGAAGGTTTGGAAGGGAGAGGTGTTTGCAAGTTGTGCAAACAATAACCGTAGAGGGGTGGCTGTTTTGGTGAGTCCGTCCATAGAAGAGAACGTTGCCTTGGTGGACAAGGACACTGAGGGGAGATTTTTACAGCTAGGGGTAAAAATGGAGGGATTTAATTGCGATCTCTTTAATATCTATGCACCGAACGACCATTGCAAGTGTCGCGAGTTTTTTCGGGGTTATTCACTGAAGTCGCAGAGGTGGAAAATCCTTGTATAGTGGGGGATTTTAATGTATTTTTATCTCAGATGGACATTTCAGCCCAGATGACCTTTAAAGATGATAACTCCAGAGGGATGATTGTAAAAATGATGGCAAATTTAAATCCGAGAGACTTATGGAGGGACCGGAACCCCATAAAAAGGGAGTTCTCCAGAGCAGGTTGGGTGGGTGATGTTTTAAAACAGAGCCGAATAGATTTTGTGTTAATGCGGGAAGGGTTAAGTTCAGAGGTGATGGAGATTTATTATAAAAAAGTATTTTTTAGTGATCACTCGGCTTTGGTTCTTAGAATTAGGAACAGCAGAGTTAAGATCGGTTCAGGGGTGTGGATTTTAAACAATCAATACCTGAAAGAAATTGCTTATAAAGAAGGGATTATAAATATAATAAAGAATGCTCGGAAGGTACCTTTGTTCTTGAAAGAAAGAAGAGTTTGGTGGGACAATTTCAAATATGAGGTAAAAGTTTTTTCGGTACGTTATAGGAAAAAGAGGGCAGCAGCTAACCGGCATCGAGAAGAGAATATAAACAAAATGTTTACGGATGTCTGTAAAGCAGTTGACGGAGGGGATAAGGGAGCTGAGACTAAGTTCTGGGTGCTAAAGGAAGAGTGGGAATTATTGCAAGCTGAAAAATGCAAGGGGGCCATTCTCCGTGCAAAGGCTAGAGATGCATTGGAGGGTGAAAGATGCACGAGATATTTTCTAGAGCAAGAGAAGCTGTGACAGAGATTATCGTTAATTGAGGAGTTGAAGGTTGGGGAGAAGATCATTCATGAAAGTGGGGAGATTTTAGAGGCAGCTAGCAGCTTTTATCAAGAGTTATATACAAAAGAAGACATTTCCAATTTGGCGATGGAGAAGGTTACTGCTTTTATTGAAGAGGGCGTAAAAGAGGATGAGAGAAGCATGTGTGATAAAGAAGTAGAATTAGCAGAAATAAAAGTAGCAATAAGTGGAATGAAGGGTGGGGGGGGAAAGTCCAGGGTCCGATGGACTAAGTGCAGAATTTTATAAGGAATTTTTCATAGATTTTAAGTCCATTGCTCTTAGAAGTTTTTAAAGAAATTAAAATTGAGGGAAGCCTGGCCCCATCTATGAGGAGAGGTATCATAAGCTTAGCTTATATAAATATAAAGGGGATAGACGGGATCTGAAGAATTGGAGGCCCATCACATTATTAAATGTGGATTATAAAATCTTGGCGAGGGTTATGGCAAATCGTTTGAAGGAGGTGTTACCGGAGATAGTTTGGCCCTCTCAGTCCTATGGAGTCATAGGCCGGGACATCGCAGACTCTGTGGTCTCAATCCGAGATGCGATAGAGCTCATGGAAGAGAGTGGGAGGGAGGTTTGTTTATGTATTAAAGATAGATCAAGAGAAAGCCTTTGATAGGGTCTCTCGTGAGTTTTTATTGAAGGTTTTGGAAGCATTTGGTTTCAAGGAAAATTTCATTCAGTGGATAAGGATTTTTTATTCAAACATATTTAGCTGTGTTAAATGTAATGGTTTTTTATCCAAGTATTTTTCGATACAGAGATCAGTGAGACAGGGTTGTCCCCTGTCCCCATTGTTGTACACATTGGTAGCAGAACCATTAGGTTACGTGATGCGAAAGAGACAAGGTGTAGTTGGGATTGTGGTACCCAGTTCTGGGCTGGTGTCGGTGATACACCAACATGCAGATGACACAACCTTAACATTGAGAAATGGGGAGTCAGTGAGGAAAGCTATGGAGGTAGTGGAGGAATATTGTAGAGCTTTGTAATGATATCAGCAAATAGTGATGATATTTGTCTGTGTTTGATTACTTATGCCTTACAGCATATTTGTCTGTGTTTTTGATTACTTGTGCCTGACCAGCAGAGGTCATGTGAGAGACAAGCAGTCCAGAGGAGTTTTACTTTCAGTTTCATTCTAGATGCATCACAGCATGGTGTGTTCTGTAAAAAGCTGTAGAAAGTCTTGAACAAGACTTTAGATTAAACAACATTCTCTTTCAGAAATGAGTCTTTATTGAACCCAAAAAGAAATCAAAACAAGCTTCAGGAGCCAGAGTGAATTATAGTAAGTCCCAATGCCTGGTTGCAGGGAGGGGTAGGGGGGAATGGTTGGGGGAATGTCCCTTTAAGATAGTGGAGGTTTTGGAAGTTCTGGGGGTGCATATGGGGTGCAAGAAAGACAGGGATGAAGTGGATCGATTAAATTGGGAACCGAAGGTTATGAAAATTAAAAAGATTTTGGGAAGATGGAAAAGGAGGTGGTTGAAAGTGCAAGGAAGAGCGACAGTGGTGTCTGCTCTCCTGCTATCTAAGCTATGGTACTTATTGCCGATGGAGGATATTCCTGAGTGGGCGGAAAAGTCCATCCGAGAGGCTTGTGTGAGGTTTTTATGGGAAGGGAAACCAGTCTTGGTGGCATACAATACCATCATTGGATGGAGAAATCAGGGAGGACTCAATTTTCCAGATATTGATTTGAAAAAGAAATCCTTTAGAATCAAATGGGTGAAGAGATTTCTTCAGAAGTCAAATACAAGTTTTTTGAAGAGTTGTTTTGAGCATTTTTTAAAACGAAGTGGGATAGGAGGGCAGGAGATATTGTATATGGAATACAATAATATGTTTTTGAAATCGATTAAACTTCTCCCTAGGTTTTATAAAGGGGTTGTAGAGACTTGGGCCCAATTTTTAAAGAGTGTGCAGTTTATGCCCAAGGGGGCTGAGGAATTTTTAGACCAGCCCTTATTTTTGAAGAGGTGGGTCAACATCGAAGGAGAGGTTTTATTTAATCAAGCTTTTATAAATGCTGGGATTATATCTGTGAGAGATGTATTATACGAGGTAATTCCAGGTTGGTTGCCGGAAGCGATAGTGAGGGACATGGTGTGGGAGGAGGATCAGGAGGTAGAAGGAAAAGCAATAGGAATCATGTATGAGAAGATTGTGAGGGCAATGCCACAGGATTGGATGGAAGAAATAAATGCGGAAATCTCCAAAGGAAGTAAAATGCGTCCTGCTTTTCCAAGCTTTGTACTGGAGAAAGGGGGAGAGTTGGTCCAATTTGACAACTGTAATACTCGAGATTTCTATGAGGTACTCAGAGAATGGAGATTCAAGACACTTGCTGGTCAGGAGTTTTGGCAGAGTATATACCCACAGCTGGACTTCAACAGGATTTGGAAGGGAGTGTGGGCGAATTTTAAATGCCCAGAATGGATTGAACTGGATTTCAAATTGGCTCATAGCTGGATTTTTACCATGACGGTCTTGTGCAAGATTGGACGAGTGGAGGCGGCAACTTGCCCAATGTGTGGGACACGGGATGAGACTCTGTCCCATTTACTGGTGTTATGTCCGCAGTTAAATGACTTTAAGTACTATGTTCGACAGTTGTGTGAAACTTTTTTGCTGGGTGGGGACCGAAGAGCGAGAATGGGAATCCCGTGGGACTCAATTTTGAGATGGGGATTGCAGGAGAGTCCGCCCGAGTCTAGCAGAGCGGCAGTTAATTTAATGTTCAGTTTGGCTAGATTCGTGATTGTGCAAAGAAGGAATGCTCTGTTTTTTAAGGGGAGGAGAATCAATCTAAATGAGTATTTTAAATATGAGCTAAAAGATCATTATAAGGCTCTGTGGATGTTTTATTCAGAAAGGAATTTAATGACAGTATTTTACAACCAATTTTTAAAGTACAATCGATTAATATATATTACAGGAGACAAATTAAACTTCAGGTTTTGATGTTAAAATGTGGTGGCAGAATGGCTGTGCAGAGCGGCGGAATTGATTTGTATCATACAATGAAATGATCATGATGTTGTAAATGTTCTTAAGGTTCAATAAAGTAATTTTAAAAATGTGGGTAGCACTCTTGCCACGGAGCCAGAAGGTCATGGGTTCAAGTCCCACTCCAGACCCTTGAACACAAAATCTATGCTGGCACTCCAGTGCAGTACTGAGGGAGTGCTGCACTGTCAGAGGTGCTGTCTTTCGCATGAGACATTAAACCGAGGCCCCATCTGCCCCCTCAAGTGGGTGTAAAAGGTCCCATGTCACTATTCAAAAAAGAGTAGGGGAGTTCTTCCTGGTGTCCTGGCCAATATTTATTACTCAGCCAACACAACTAAATGATAATCTGGTCATTATCTCATTGCTATTTGTGGGACCTTGCTATGTGGAAATTGTCTGCCGCGTTTCCTACGACTACGTTATGAAAGCCGCTATATAAATGCAAGTCTTCTTTCTTTCAAAGGCCCCTGTTTCGCAGGCCCGCTTTGAATCCCATCTTGCTGAAGTTTGACAGCAAAGTAATGGCGATTTTATGCAAAAAAAAAACCAATTCTGCACAAGATCTTTTTCAGACAATTAATCGACAAGAAATGGATAACAGCACTCTACCAAAAGCTGTAATTTGGGACGGGGATGGGTTGTGAGTGTAATGATGGGTGAACCTATTGATATAATTAAACACTCTAAAATGGCACATTCAGGGCTGAGCTGGTTCATCCATAATTTATCAGCTTACAAAATAAAACTGTTAAAAAGGTGTTCAGACAGCTGCTACGATTGACATGACATTTGTCGGTCCAGGGTCACCATTTACTACCCCAGACCTTGTGAAGCTATGTTTGGGTAATATCCTTCTGATCTTCTTCAGTCTATGGAACCCAACATCGGAGAGAGGCTGGGTCTTTAGGGTTTCCAGCAATCCCATGCCTGATCTATCTGTGGAGAATTAGCAGGCATCTGAATTTCCGCACCAGCCCCCAAAGTGACAGTGCCATTATTTTCAGTGCTGTGAAGTATTCAGTGGTGCTGTCTGTTACAGGCCTTCAACAGCCTTGACTCCAACATTCAAAGCAACAACCAAGGGAGCAATCAACAGCAGTAAATCCTCTCCCAAAGCAATGATCAGTCCATTTAGCATATTTAGCCCCATAAAGTGCATTTAACTGGTTTGATTATAGTGAGGAAAGCACTATCAAGCCTCAGGAGTATAAAGATGCCTTTGTATCCGAGGAAAGACTGAAACAGATTCTTAATGGCCAAGTACTGCAAACCGTAATAATATTTTCACACTTACAGGTACAGTATCTCACTGGTTAATTGCACTGTATATAAACCATCACACACACGTCTCGTGTTGATGTTGAGGAATTTACCAATTCCTTCTTTGCATTGAACCTGTTGGTTTGAGGACTGGAATTCAGGGATTCGGAGAGCTGAAGCTGGATAAAAATGATCTCGATTCCAGAGCGATTAGTTAGCGCTCCTTCAACTACTGGGGAACGTGGAAGTGTCACTGCAGCAGGTTACCGAGGGGACACAGCAGCATCACTCCACCATACCGACTAGGAACATGGGGGCGTGGCTTCAACTGACTGGCAAGAACATGGAAACAGCATGCCAGAAAAATGAGACGATGGCTCTCCCATATTGTTGGGTAATGCTCACTGACCTGTACACTGGCAGGAATGGCATCGAGGTGCCTTCTTCCTGCTAAGCTAGTTGATCATTTCCAAAGTGCTTGAATCCAGCTCGCAACAAGGAATTTAACTCTGGCTAGCATGCCTTCTCACTCACTGCCCCAGCAGAAAATCACTTCCCCTATCCCCCACCCCTCCTCCTAATTAATTGCTATAAGACATTTTCTGCAACTGTAGTTACAGGCAGCAGCCATTCAAGCAACACCGACCATGGTAGCAGTAACCTAAAGGGCAGTGGGACTAAGAAAATGGCAGTGAGCAAGTTCTGTGTTAGATAAATAAGACACTGTGGCAAGCAGCGGCTGCAACTGCGATCAAATCGTTACGATGAACTCCCGCCACTGTAAACAGCAGGCCAATTCACAGGCCCTGCTTAAGGTCCCATCCTTCACACTAACCATCCTATCCTCCAATGCCTGGTAGAGTACGTGGGGTCTTGCGGTGCTTTAATGCCACCTCCCACTCGCCTGAGGCCCTTATTAAATCTGCTACTCCATGTGCGTCGCTGTTTCTGTTACAGGCCTGGTGCTGTTCCTTCACCTGTTACTGCCCTCCAGCAAAGAGGGAATGGGTGGAATGGCTTAATGAGATGTCCAAAACACAAGAGAAAGCAAGAGGGAGGAAGGAAGGAACTTGCATTTATATAGCGCCACTCATGTCCTCAAGATGTCCTAAAGTGCTTCACAGCCAATGAATTATTGTTTGAAGTGTAGTCACTGTTGTAATGTAGGGAAAGCAAATGGCGCTGAATAATGATGCCGTAACATTTCTGAGCAAGCCAGAAAGAGAGGCAGAGAATGAGAAAGTACTGAGACATAGAAACAGGAGTAGTCCAGTCAGCCCCTCAAGCCTGTTCCGCCATTCAATGAGATCATGGCTGATCTGCACATCCACTCCATTTACCTGACTTTGCTCCATATCCCTTGATGCCCTTACCGAACAAAAATCTATCAATCTCAGTCTTGAAAATTTCAAATGACCCAGAATCCACAGCCTTTTGGCAGAGATGATTCCACATTGGCACAGTTTTCCCTGCTCCCTGCCCAGTTTTTTCTCCTCAGTTTCCTGTTTCTCCCAAGCATCTTCTGAATCTGAAAGGACAGGTTGCAAAGCTGTCCCATGGTCTCCGCCAATAATAGAAACATAGAAACATAGAAGATAGGAGCAGGAGCAGGCCATTCGGCCCCTCGAGCCTGTTCCGCCATTCAATGCGATCATGGCTGATCATCCAAATTCAGTAACCTGTCCCTGCTTTCTCCCCATACCCCTTGATCCCTTTAGCCTTAAGAAATATATCTAACTCCTTCTTGAATATATTTAATGAATTGGCCTCAACTGCCTTCTGTGGTAGAGAATTCCACAGGTTCACCACTCTCTGGGTGAAGAAATTCCTCCTCATCTCAGTCCTAAATGGCTTACCCCTTATCCTTAGACTGTGACCTCTGGTTCTGGACTCCCCCGCCATCGGGAGCATCCTTCCTGCATCTAGTCTGTCTAGTGCTGTTAGAATTTTATAAGTTTCAATGAGATCCCCTCTCATTCTTCTAAACTCTAGCGAATACTCTGTGCTCAGCCATTTGGAGGTGTGCACAATGAGGCTGACTTCCAGATTCGTACCAAATGGCCAGACCAGGACAGTGCCAAGGTCGACCCCCAAGCTACGTTCATTATGATCTTAGATGAGCGGGGATAAGGCCCTTACAGTTGGCCTCAGAGCTGGCGAAGAGAAATCGGCCAGAGCTCGCACTCTTGATGGCCATCCAGTGCAGTAAACCTGGTGGATATGGGCATCAGAGTGGAGACAGAATCAGCTCAGCTGTGATAACCCACCTGGTTGGATAGCGTGCTGGCACTCTCAGACTTGCATGAGAAAAATGATCATTTGAGCAAGACACTGAAGTCCAGCCAGAAACATCAACACCGAAGAAAGATTACTGCCTTAATTCAGATAGCAAAAGGTATCTGAGATAACTACAGCAGGCAGGAGCTTTAACATCCCGAGTTCAACTGTTAGCCAATAATCAATGTACAGGAAACTTTGGTTTATCCGGAGGTTGTATAACCGGAATACTCGATCTAACGGCAAAAATCAGGAGCCATTTTCTATAAGTTTTTTTAGTTCTTGTTCTTTTTTTTTTCCCAGTCAGGCACTGCAAGGTCCGTAGCTATAGCAACAGCTTCAGCTAGAGACGCTTGCAGCTGCAGCCGACTCTTTAGAAGCTGTTGCTAAGCAACAGGGTTTGTTGTCAGATACGGAGATGAAAACCTCCGTAAGCTTCAACATTAACTTTGTATGTCCGGCAGTTTTGATAGATCGGCAACAGCTCTGTCCCGCCGGTGCCGGATATCACAAAGTTTCCTGTATTGACCTTTCACCAAAGCACTGACTGAAGCAGAAAGCCTATCCCTGAATTTTTATATGAAAGCTTAGTTCCCTCAGAACGCCACTGCCTGCAGAAGTCAGTCATGACTATCAGCCTTGGCCTGTGAGGATTAGCCTGCAGTGTTTACACTGGATGGAGACACTCTATGCCGTCCTTTTGAAGAACTATGGGGAACTCGACCAGCGTAAATCACCAGATAATTCAATTTTTGATAGTTTCAATTTACAAATACCTCACATCCTTAAGGTGACAGTATCTCATTTTAGTCTCTCCACAGCAATAAAAAAAAAGCGATGATACTGCCACTCGAAAATCAAAGTTTGCATAAAATGTACTTGAAGAGGATGACTACAAATCCCACTCTTGACTCATACAGAGCACCATGTACTTGGAGGATATATGAAGCAGTCAGTCAGTACACACTGCAATTACCATGCACGGACATGCATTAGATCATCTGTGGCACTGTAATTACCGCTGTGATATCAGTTTTCAAAGTTCAGATATGGGTCATGACTAAGGTTTAAACAATATATAGATTGGTTGCTAATCAATTAACAGCTGTATGGTCAATAACTGTCCTCCACACTGCATCATTCTTCACAAGCGGTCCCACCAAGCTCTGTTGTTGCTGGTGGTACAAAATGCCTTCGTTGCAGTTTTACTGCTAACAAATCATTAGAAATTTGAGTAAATCGGGAGTGGGAGTGGGAGTAGGGGGGGCGGGGGAGCAGGGCACGGTACGGTCGCTCACTGCCCTCTTGCCTTTCGAGTCTGGGATTCAAACCCAGCCCAGATTGGTGGAACCCAAGTCTCTGCTCTTGGACAGCTGGATGTATGAGCAGTTCTCTAGGTCACAGATAGAGGGATGAGGGATGATGGGCAGCAGAGTGTGCTGGGCAACTGGAGTGGGGATAGAGGGCAGCTCCGTATGCACGCAGTTTACCCGGTTTAAAGCCGTGAGGTCTATGCACAGGCAAGGTGACTATGTTGCTGCCTGGCTTGCTGTTCATTTCAGTTCAGCGGTGTAGTGTGAGACAGTAACTGGGTCTTGCCTGGTCCTGCAGTGGGTCGGAGATCAGAACAAAAGACTTTGTAAAAATGGGCTCAACAGAACCCTTTATGCAGGTGATATGCCCTTTCCCCTCATGTTCAGTGCTGGCCATGCACGATGAGGGTGGAGTCAAAATTGACCTACCGTCCAATGAAAGACCTGCGTCCACCGGGAAAAATAAATGTGCTTTGACAAAAATGTATGTACGTGACTAATGTATGGAAGCCACCATGACGTGCGGGAGGTTGGGTTAAAATCTAACCAAGGATTGTTACATCAGTGAGCTGGTAAATCAAGAGATTCCAAGAGGCTTATGTGTGAAAGAAATGCATTACCCATGGACAGAAAGCACTTGTAAAGTTGGATTATAAGAGGCCGTTCTGTGATCCGATGCTTCCAGTGAGGAACCGTACTCACCGATTGTGGGTCAGAAAATTGGGGCCACAATCTTGTGCGTGGACTGCCCGCCCTTCACACACTGGGAGTCCCGGCATCCTGGGATCACTCTCAATAGTCTCGTTAAAAAGGTACTGAGCTGGTTAATTCAGGGACAAACGGGCACAGCTGTAAGGCGGAGGGTATCTTTGCTTCGCAGGATTAATTGGCCGTAGTGAACGGTTTTGGCAGAGGAGAGCAGGGCCCACGTAGTGCTTGATGTGGTCCAGCCAGCTCTGGTAGTGGATGGCTAAACCGGCTGTGCACCCCTTTTGAACTTGAGGTAGTGAAAATGGGGGCCAGACCAGGTTGGGGAACGACCAGGGTGGGAAGAGAGTAAAAGTTTTACTGCGGACAAGGGCTGCGGCCGTAGATCGACAGCTGCAGATGTATCATGATGAATGGAGGGCCAAAGGCAAGAGAGTTGGTAGTTTGAAAGTGCAGTTGTGAGTGACAAATCCACAACATGCAGCAGGATAAGGGGCAGAGCAGGGGTCAGGGGGCAGAGGGCAGAGGCTATAGAGGTTAGCTCTGCTGCAGAGGAAAATTCTTTAAAAAGCTTATGTTTCCACACCATGAAGTGCAGAAGTAAGAGGAGAAAGGCAAGACTGTCTCTATCGCTACCACTCCCAGGTTAAGATCAACTAACTCAGCACTGACCACAGGCACCGAACCCGCTTTACAAATGATGCTCGCTTTGCACTTTACAAATTTCCAGACACTCCACCCAAAAACAAACTGTGCAGTCCGATCCAAAACCGCACGGCAACCCGAGTAAAGCAACCATGTGTAAATCCATGTTGCAATCTGATGGAAAGCTGGGGGGTCATCCCAGTGGCGAACCGCACACCCAGGGCGCGTGGGTCGGTGAACTGGCCTAGGATGCTGTAGCTCTCTCTCCCGCCTGGTGTCAGCCGTGGCTCAGTGGGTAGCACTCACGCCTCTGAATCAGGAGGTTGTGGGTTCGAGCCCCACTCCAGAGACTTGAGCACATAATCTAGGTTGACACTCTAGTGCAGTACTGAGAGTGCTGAACTGTCTGAGGTGCCATCTTTCGGATGAAATGTTAAACCGAGCCCCCTTGCAAACAGATTATCTGGTCATTGCTGTTTGTGGGAGCTTGCTGTGTGCAAATTGGCTGCTACATTATAACAATGACTACACTTCAAAAGTACTTTATTGGCCGTAAAGCGCTTTAGGATGTCCTGAAAGGTGCGATATTAATACAAGTCTTTCATTTCTGCACGATCTGTGAGCACACCTTCCCCACCGGCAGTGTGGAATCTCAGAATCTCACCCATGGTGCACTCGCTTCTGAAGCTCAAGTACCCCTTGGTAGTAAAGTAATCTTATCTAGATGTACGAGAAAAAGCTTTAAACGATTTGAAAGCTTTACGTTTCCAAGGCAACAGGGAGATGTTGTGGATACCCGAGGCATGGACAACAGAGCTCCCTCACCCAGAGGGGCTCATCAATCTCAACGGTGGGACTCTCTCTTTATTCTGAACTGTGAACATATGATGGCTATGCAGGACCTTTATTGCTGCCCTTTCCTGTACGAGGATCTCCATGTTTTTGCTCCAATTTGATTAAGTGGTTTCCACTTAAAGGTGCACTCCTGTCGATCGCAGTCCTTCTCCACTGTTACAAACACACACCACAGGGAATCTCATCCAGGTGGCCAAAGGCCGCTTGACCTGTGCATGACAGCTCTGTGACAAAACTGACCCATGGCTCTTCTGGGAGTCTGTCCATCCCCAAAACACCGTCTGTTTATTTTTCCTTTCACGGACTAGCCTTTCTCTGTCAGTTGTGTTCTTTTAATTTGTTTTTAATTTATATTCACTTACCATATTTCACCCCTGCCGAACTGTCCTCTCTCTATTCCTTGATTTAGTTTACTGCACTATTTTTGTACCCTGGTGTTACAACAAAGAGCGAGCTGGGGTGACACTCAGTGAACACACACACACACACACACACACACATGCTCACAGTGAACATATACATGGTACACACACACATGCTCACAGTGACCATATACATGGTACACACACACACACACATGCTCACAGTGAACATATACATGGTACACACACACACACACATGCTCACAGTGAACATATACATGGTACACACACACACAAATTTAGTTAACATACATATTCTGAATTAGTGAACACACATTCTCAGAATGAATTCAGAATGAACACACTCACAGTGAACAATGAGTAAACACACACACAGGATCTTCACTGCACAGGATTACATTGATCAGGATACCTGCCACTGAAATGCTGCCACTTTTTCCACCTATAATTATAACTTGTTGAAAACCTGGAGCTTTCTTTACTTTTTTCCTCCTTTTCAACCAGTTTTCTTCCTTGCTGTTAGCAATGCGTTTACTCTTGTTCCTTGAAGAAGTGTAGAGGAGTTCTCCCCGGTGTCCTGGCCAATATTATCCCTCAACCAACATAACAAAAACAGATTATCCGGTCATTATCATATTGCTGTTTGTGGGATCTTGCTGTGCACAAATTGGCTGCCGTGTTTCCCACATTACAACAGTGACTCCACTTCAAAACAGTATTTCATTGGCTGTAAAGCGCTTTGAGATGTCCGGTGGTCGTGAAAGGCGCTATATAAATGCAAGTCTTTTTTTTTTCCCCCCCGTAACCTCTCCATCACCCAACCCAAGTATCGATCCTCCATGTGTGCCCAGAAAGTTGGGGGAAGGGGGAGGAAATGCCTTTGTGATCCCGTCCTCATCTGGACCAGATGCTTTCAAGCAGGAACTTGGGTCAATTTATCACTCCCACGCCACGGAATACTGAGATCAGCTAACTCATTGCAGACCGGGATCAGACCTGGGATCTTGCTGCTCTGTCCCGCTCAGTTCAGCCATTGGTTCGGCCA
Source organism: Somniosus microcephalus (assembly GCF_052327205.1). NCBI lineage: Eukaryota > Metazoa > Chordata > Chondrichthyes > Squaliformes > Somniosidae > Somniosus > Somniosus microcephalus. The sequence goes on along the minus strand of NC_141002.1, from coordinate 23,041,501 downwards.
CTGGAGTTGCCCCTTTAAGGGATGAACACATGCTAGAGGGCAGACAGAGGAAGGAGCAAAAGTGGCAGATGACGGAGTAGATTAGAGATGATACCTTGACACCCAAGTGTAGGGACAGAGGAAGAGGACGGGCTTTGAAGTTGTTGATTAATGGGTGCACAGCCACGCAGACAGCTGGCCAACAAATATTAACTGTGTCTAACTGCCCAGGGTGATCAAACACAGACAGCAAAGCTCATTGTTTTTTTCACATAAGCCTCTTTATCCTAAAAAGGGAAGAAATCGTGCCCTCAGGCCCGCCATCTTGGATTCACGTCATCAGGGTGACTCAGTGGCTGCAAGCTTCCAGTTCCCCTTTCCTCCTCCACACCTCGTAACTCCCAGCCGTCCCACTTTAGTTGCGATCTCCCGACATTAAATCAACAGTGCCGACGAGCAAGAGGCTCAGTTCAGCAAAATAATTGGATGATTCAGAAAAGCGCCCGCAGGGATTACTGCCTTCCAACACCGTACACAGAACCAACAGCACAGAAACAGGCCATTTGACCCAACTGGTCTAGGCTGCTGTTTATTACTCCACCCGCACAAGCCTCCTCCCACTCTGATTACCTCATCCCACCCCACGTCTCAGGCTGAGGGATACATGCCACTCGCCTGTGTCCGAGTTGACAAGCTCACTCCTCTGTGGCATTCCCCTCAAGATGCTCCCATCCCTACTACCAGTGATAGTGCAGTCACCACCAGTACTTCACCCTAGTGTGACCGCTCAAAATGCTCTCGCCAGACATAAAGCCAAGGTTGGGAGTCCAACATTTATTATACTGCCGGGTGTTTGTGATGGTACAAAATGTACATACCCCATCATTACTCTTCACCAAAATAGCAAACTCCATTGCACCAACTAACTTAAAATGACATTTAAAAACTCTCAGACCGCTGTACTTGTTTTCTAAATGCACCACAGTTCAGAGTTAAGTTTCAGTGCAGGTCAGCCATTTGTAACTTTTCAATTTCCAAGCAGCGTGGTTGCAGTTTGACACAGGTCCAACAGAGTCACAGAACTCACAGGGGTAACCAGGGGCAGAGAGGAGTCAAAAGAAACAGATTGCTTTCTGCTGGCACTGTTTATCCAGAGGCATACAGGTCTCAAATCACACAGGCCTAGAAATTGAGTTTTGGCTTAGCCAGGGCTTTAGCGCCGGAAGTTAGTGCCGGCGCTAAGTCCCCCTGCGCGCGCCAAAAATTCAGCAGGGCCGCGCCCAAACGGCTGCCGGCGCTACTGAAGGGTCTTTGCGGCGGTAAATCGGCGCTAACTGCCGTTTCGCGCCGCAATTCCGGCGCTGCGGCACCCGATGCGGTGCGGCAGGCTCGTGAAGTGCAGGCCTCCTCCTTCCCTTAAGGAGGAGCTGCCTGCACCCGATCGCGGCCCGCGAAAATCTTTTAAAAAATGAGCCCGGCACCTCGGACAAGTGCCGGGCTTGCTTCTGTTCCGGGGGGGGGGGGGGGGGGGAAGTCCGGGGAGGGAGCTGCGGCCAGGCGGCCGGCGGGAAAGCGGCCGGCCGCCGCGGGGCCTTTAATGCGCCGGCGCAAAGACTCGTAAGACTCTGTTGCCAGAGTCTTAGTTGCGGCTGTCACGGGCGAGGCGGCCGCAACTGAATTTCGGCGCTGGGGCCCGTCGGCATGGCAACCGGGACGCTGCGCACACCGATGACGTCATCGGTGCCGGCGCAGCACTACCGGTCTACCGCGGCGTAAGGGCCCCAGGCAATTTCGGCGCCGGCGCCAAATGCAGCGCTAGGCCCTCTAGCGCCGCAAAATCGGCGCTAAGGGCACTCAATTTCTCGGCCACAGAGTCCACTTTTCAATAAATAAGGTTGTACAAACTTTCTCATAAGGGAGTATGGTAGTGTTTTGGCTATGTTACTGGTCTAGTAATCTAGAGGCCTGGACTAATGATCCAGAGAAAGTGAGTTCAGATCCTACCATGGCAGTTTGAGAATTTTAATTGTGTTTAAAATAAGAAGCTGGTATCAGTAAAAGTGACGATGAAGCTGTCGGACTGTCATTCTTGGGGAAGACCAGAGGAAGCTTTACTTTACACTGACGATAGGCATGTCACAAGGCTGGCTACAACACACTTGGAACTCTGCTCTGCCTCCAGGTCCGTAGGGAACTGAGCCAAGGCTGTCACAACTCATGTCCCGCTCACCATCAGCGGAAGGAGGCCTTGCGTCCCTTCCCACCAATTGTGGTTGAACCTCGGCCCACAGATCGGACTCTCGGCTCAGCGTCCGACAGGCTGTGCAAATACCCAGTCCCCCAAGCTCCACTTATTTCAAAAGCAAAACTACAGCACATCACTTGGAACTGAAGTGACCAATATTTTTGGGATATTATGACATTTTAACAGTTAACTTAGATTGCTTCTGCTAAGGAAAAGAGCACGGAAAGAGAGATTAATGTAAAGTTGTTGAATAGCTTTTCCCCACGAACATCTCGCTAGTCTGCAAGAGTCGATCATTTTTAGTGTCTTCAACTTAGCACCAGAAATGACACTTTCCTGTCACTGTTTAAATTTCATTTCTCCTGACAGAGCATTTACAAGAGAGTAACATCTGTATAAAAATGTAATAAGACGTGACAACATTTCTATGACATTGGGTGCCTGCATGAAAATCACAAGCACTATGCAAATAGATTCTGGCTGTCTGCAGTTAGAAAACCTAATCCCATTAATTTAAGATCAGGACAGATTAATTCACGTTCCTGTTTAAAAAAAAATACATTATTTGCCCTCTTTGTGCCTTTTAAACCAGTTCCCGTCTCTTTCTTCCTCCTTCTCCCCTGCCCCCATCTCAGCTACCTGCACAACCTGGGTCAAAGCAAGGCTGGCTTGCCTGCTCCCAGCTCTGCCCTTGTACCCTTAGTGGCAGGTAAAGCAAAACAGTGATGCTCTGATCAGGACAGACCAAGCCCAGTCTGAGCCAGTCGGCTGATAATCAACTAGCAAAACCGTGGGCTTTTTATTCTTGAAAGGGTGCGACTGAGGGGTGGTTTTTATGCAGCGAGTTGTTGTGATCTGGAATGCACTGCCATAAAGGGTGGTGGAAGCAGATTCAATAGTAACTTTCAAAAGGGAGTTGGATATATACTTGAAAAGGAAAAATTTGCAGAGCTATGGGGACAGGGCGGGGAAGTGGGACTAATTGGATAGCTCTTATAGAGCCAGCACAGGCACGAAGGGGCTGAATGGCCTCCTTCTGTGCTGTATGATTCTATGTAATGGAGGCATCTAAAGTAGTACATGGTAAAGAGAAAAGGTGAGCCTGGGATATCACTGAGAATGGGAGCACGGGTTTCAAACTCCAGGGGACTTTGGTTTATCCGGAGGTTGTATGTCCGGAAACCTCGATCTACCGGCAGAAATCAGGAGCCGTTCTGTTAGGTTGTTTTTCTTCTCGTGGCTTTTTTTTCCAACAGCCAGGCTTTGGAAAGTCTCTCTGAAGCTGTTGCTAAGCTACAGAGACGCTTCCAAGGTACGGGCCGACTGTTTGAAGCTGTTGCTAAGCAACAGTGTTTGTTGTCAGATACGGAGATGAAAACCTCCGTATGCTTCAACATTAACTTTGTATGTCCGGCAGTTTTGATAGATCAGCGACAGCTCGGTCCCGTCGGTGCCGGATATAACAACGTTTCCTGTAGTGATGAGGAAATTTAGAACTGATGTCAACATTCTTCTTCACACAAAGATTTAATCAACACAAGGAATGGATTCTTGGGTAGGGTCGTGGAGGCAGAAATCTTCCAACAGTTAAGAAATGTTTGGATGCTGTAATTCAGGCTTTCTGAATGACTGAGCTGGCATCGGCTGAATTGCTTTCCACATCTGTGTCTATCTCGTGACCTAATTAGAGGGTGTGGCGCTGAAATGTGCAGAAGGCCGCGCCCATCCCTATCTCTGTAACCTCCTCCAGTCCTACAACCCTCCAAGAACTCTGCGTTCCTCTAACTCTGGCCTCTTGAGCATCCCCAATTTCCTTCACCCCACCATTGGCGGCCGTGCCTTCAGCCCTCCAGGCCCTAAGCTCTGGAATTTCTTCCCTAAACTTCTCCACCTCTCTCTCCTCCTTTAAGGGCTATGGGGAAAGAGCAGGGGAGTGGGACTAATTGGATAACTCTTTCAAATAGAGGCACGATAGGCTGCATGACTTCCTTCTTTGCTGCAGCATTCTATGATGGGAAGAAAGAAAGGGACAGAATGAAAGAAAGAGAGAAAGACAGAAAGAAGGACACAAAGAGAAAATGAAAGACAGAAAGACAGAAAGAAAGAACCAGGCAGAAAGAACCAGACAGACCAGACAAGGAAAGGTTTGCATTGATGTAGTGCCTTTCAGGACCTCAGCCAATTAAGTATTTCTGAAGTGCAGACACTGTCGATTGCCCTCAGCATCCCTGAGCTCGGGGTAGGAAAAAATGAGGAGGGTTCCTGATTGCTATCCAGTGAACTCTGCATGTGTGGATGTGACTGTGTGTCAGCCAAAAGGAAGCACATCAAACAATGCAGCAGTCCCTCAGTACTGCACTGGAGTACGTACCGAAGAGCTGGAGTGGGGCTTGAACCCACCGCCTTCTGACTCAGGGTGACAGTTCTACCAAAACTGGGTATTCAAAGCTGCCTTGCTCCAAAAATAACTCTCAAGTCTGGCGGATAAAACCCTTAATGTTATTCTCCTTTCGCACCTCTTCGTCCACAAAAAAGATATCAGGTGCAACACCCAGCGTCTCTGGGCTTTACTCTGGCGAAACTGCTGAATTTTATACAGCTTTAAGAAAAAATGTAGTACAGACTGAGGCGGCACATTCAACTACAGCACTATTGCCAGAATGTGAGTTGTGTATTGCAAACACAATAACTAGGACAGCAAAGGGAGAAAAATGTATTGTGCGTCAAAGACCTACAATAGGCAATAGAAGGGTAAAAAAAAAGTTTATTATCAACCTGTTTTGTCCTCTCAGCTTCTTTTGGGGAATCTGGAACCAACAATTTATAGACAATATATTGGACACTCAAATATGGAGCAAATAGGGACACTGCCACCTCCTGGTGACAAATAGAACAAACCTGAAAACTCCCACACAGGTCATAGTCTCCACTCACATTCAAGGTGAACAGTCACAAAGAAAGAGAGAATGGACCTCCTTAGGTTCCAGAAAATTAGTGTTCAGAAGGCAAACACGGTGGGGTTTATTTTTTGGGGGGATAAATGTTCTTTTTCCAAAATGTGCACACAGTCGTTACAGCTGCTTTGCCGAGAGAATTATCTTCTGCCTCTAAGTGATACTAAAAGCTAAGTGATCGGATGTTTCTGTCAGGAGAGATAAAGAGCTTTTACTCAGCTCATTACTGGCTTGTAAGGGCTTTATAACTCTCAAATAGAGACATAAAAATCACTGCTGCGCTCCCAATTAGAATGAAGAAAGTCACCCCGGGCATTCAAAAATGTGCAAGGGCTGATGAAAATTGGGCGAGTTAACGGGTGAAGCGATAGCTGAGAATTATTGCCACTTGTTATCCGACCGAAGAACTGCCTTCAAACGTCGCCCTGGAGATGCCGAATTACTGGCAACACTTTGGAAACTATCCAGGGCCTTATGGTGCCAGACTGCTCAGGACCTCGGGAGGAAGAAAAAACAGGCAGGAGACACCAACAAACTACAATGATTTATCATCACACGGCAGAAGTAATGCATTCTGCTTTACAAGTCTCCTGGCAGCCAAGGGGAGCAACTGCATCTATTAGCGACATGCTGCCCCGTGTAAATCTCTGTATTATTCATAAGGCTACCGTTTGACCACTGCAGTGTTAATAAATTATGAAAACTGCATATTCCATTGTCATTTAAAACATGCAACTCAACGCACGTCCATATATCATGTGTGCGCGCAGCAATTATTGGACAAGGCACCGTATCACTTCCCCAGCAGCCCATTTGTTTGGATATGACACCGGTGCTGCCCATTAACAGAGCCAAATGGGCCAGAAGTGAAGATGTGCGCCGAGCCATCAAAATACAAAAAAAAAACAACATAGTTTACGAACTCCGTTTCACTGAATTGCAGGAGCAAGGGAGAAAAAAAAATCCTCACCGACTAATTACAGGCCAACACGCAAGAACCTGATCCTAAAAAGCACAATGATCGATCATTGATTCAAGGCTCAGCTTTGAGGTCTCAGACACTGAAGAGGTTCCAATCCTGCTCCATTTTCAGGATCATTTGGAATGAGGGATCAAAAATGCACAAGACTATTAGGTTTAATAAAAACACTGGGCCTGCGATTGCGGTGTCTGTGACAGCGTACTCTCAGAATAGGCTCAGTCGTATTCTCTTCAAAATGCCCCGCAAGTTCGGGATTTCCGCATACGCTCGTGCACCCGCGAACTCTGGAACTGGCGGTCCCTCAACGTACACGTTGACAGGCCATCCGCGGGACCCCCGGCAAAGCAATCGCAGGCCCAGAGCTGGGCTATTTGCCCAGCGACCAGCCAGCAATTGCCCACATAAGTCTTACGGTTGATGCAAGCAGATGCAGGGCCTGCTTGCATCAGCGTAAGGGGGTATCCAAGGCTTAAATCAAACATTTTCAGATCCTAAATTCTGCACATACACTAGTAAATGTGCTTATGCAAATATCGTAAAAAATATGCATTTTTATTGAGGTTGGTGCAATGAAGGTAATTATGAATAAAATTCCAATTCTGTACATTGTCTAATTATTTGATTTGGGGATTCCATTGCATCTCATTAGGGGATTCCCTTCGTAAATTATTGAAATGGAATTCTGCTTATTGATTGGAGGACCGGGCCGTCGTCATCCCGGGTACGCTTCCGAGCCGCCTGCATCCTTGGGATCCATGTTGGGCCATTACGTTGCCCTCCGCCTCGAGGCCCGAGGCCGCAAGTTTTTGCAGCCTGGGGCGCCAGGAGGTACTTTTGTAATTGTTTCACAGGTCGGAGGAGAACTCCGGAAGTATTTCTAGCCCGATGTCAAATATTCTCTTGCTGGGCTGACTGAGACTGTCCTTTTTTTTTTACAAGAACGACTGCTTAAGGTCCTCAATTCATTCACAATTTCCTTCTGTCGACGACCATGGCACTTCTGCATATACCCAAGTGTCAGTTAAAGGCGGTTTAGTTTGGGAGGCGGGGGGGAGGGGGGCAGGGGGAAAGAGAAGCCAGAGACTGGTCGTGCAATACTCAAAGGAAAAAAGTTCAAAACGTTCTGCCAGACCAAGGCCTGAAGGCTGAATGATGGTGGATTTGTTCTGACCTTAGTCCATGCAGTAAACTGCTCAGCATTAGCTGTGCTAAATTTGGAATCACATGAAAGGAGTGTTTAAATTGAGCATTCACATTGTTAAAGGAAAGCTAGATTTATTTTTGCTGTGTTCCAGCCTCAATATATATTTTTTTTAAATCAATGCCGACTCTTGCCAGTGTTTTAAATACACAATGGTGAAGCAGTGTTCCGTCCTGGACCGAGGAGCTTCTGCCATCTGCTGGCGAGACAAGAGCATCAAACTGAATTCATTACATAAGAACAATAAGAAGTAGGAGCAGGAGTAGGCCATACGGCCCCTCGGGCCTGCTCCGCCATTCAATAGGATCATGGCTGATCCGAACTTAGGCTCACGTCCACTTCCCTGCCCTCTCCCCGTAACCCCTAATTCCCTTATCAGCTAGGAAACTGTCTATCTCCATTTTAAATTTATTTAATGTCGCAGCTTCCACAGCTCTCTGAGGTAGCAAATTCCATAGATTTACTGCCCTCTGAGTGAAGAAGTTTCTCCTCATCTCAGTTTTGAAAGGGCAGCCCCTTATTCTAAGATTATGCCCCCTAGTTCTAGTCTCACCCATCAGTGGAAACATCCTCACCGCATCCACCCGATCAAGCCCCCTCACAATCTTATATGTTTCGATAAGATCGCCTCTCATTCTTCTGAATTCCAATGAGTAGAGGCCCAACCTACTCAACCTATCCTCATAAGTCAACCCCCTCATCTCCGGAATCAACCAAGTGAACCTTCTCTGAACTGCCTCGAGAGCAAGTATATCTTTTCTTAAATATGGAAACCAAAACTGCATGCAGTATTCCAGGTGTGGCCTCACCAGCATCCTGTATAACTGCAGCAAGACTTCCCTGCTTTTATACTCCATCCCCCTTGCAATAAAAGCCAAGATTCCATTGGCCTTCCTGATCACCTGCTGTACCTGCATACTAACCTTCTGTGTTTCATGCACCAGGACCCCCAGATCCCTTTGTACTGTAGCACTTTGCAGTTTCTCTCCATTTAGATAATAACTTGCTCTTTGATTTTTTCTGCCAAAGTGCATAACCTCACACTTTCCAACATTATATTTCATCTGCCAAATTTTTGCCCACTCACTTAGCCTGTCTATGTCCTTTTGCAGGTTTTTTATGTCCTCCTCACTAACTGCTTTCCCTCCCATCTTTGTATCATCGGTAAACTTGGATACGTTGCACTCGGTCCCTTCCTCCAAATCGTTAATATAGATTGTAAAGAGTTGGGGTCCCAGCACTGACCCCTGCGGAACACCACTAGTTACTGATTGCCAACACAAGAATGAACCATTTATCCCAACTCTGTTTTCTGTTAGATAGCCAATCTTTCACCCATGCCAGTATATTGCCCCCAATCCTGTGATTTTTTATCTTGTGCAGTCATCTTTTGTGTGGCACCTTGTCAAATGCCTTTTGGAAGTCCAAATACACCACATCCACTGGTTCCCCTTTATCCACTCTGTTTGTTACATCCTCAAAGAATTCGAGCAAATTTGTCAAACATGACTTCCCCTTCGTAAAACCATGCTGACTCTGTCCGATTAAATTATGCTTATCCAAATGTCCTGTTACTGCTTCCTTAATAATGGACTCCAACATTTTACCAACCACAGATGTTAGGCTAACTGGTCTATAGTTTCCAGCCTTTTGTCTGCCTCCCTTTTTAAATAAGGGCTTTATATTAGCAGTTTTCCAATCTGCTGGGACCTTTCCTGAATCCAGGGAGTTTTGGAAAATTACCACCAATGTATCCACAATCCCTACCGCTACTTCTCTCAAGACCCTAGGATGTAAGCCATCAGGTCCAGGGGATTTATCTGCCTTTAGTCCCATTATCTTACCAAGTACCACCTCCTTAGTGATTTTAATTGTGTTTAGCTCCTCCCCCCCTATAGCCCTGTTTGTCCAGTGTTGGGATATTTTTAGTGTCCTCTACTGTAACGACTGATACAAAATATTTGTTCAGCATTTTTGCCATCTCCATGTTCCCCACCACTAATTTCCCGGTCTCGTCCTCTAAGGGACCAACAATCACTTTAGCCACCCTTTTTTTTTGTATAACTGTAGAAACTCTTGCTATCTGTTTTTATATTTTTTGCTAGTTTACTTTCATAATCTATCTTCCCTTTCTTAATTAATCTTTTAGTTATTCTTTGCTGGCTTTTAAATGCTTCCCAATTTTCTATCCTCCCACTAGATTTGGCTACTTTATATGCCCTTGTTTTCAGTCGGATACTATCCTTTATTACTTTACTTAGCCACGGATGGCTGTCTTTTCTTTTACGCCCCTTTTTCCTCACTGGAATATATTTTTCTTGAAAGTTGTGAAATATCTCCTTGAATGTACACCACTGCTCATGTACCGTCTTACACTTTAATCTATTTTCCCAGTCCACTTTAGTCAACTCTGCTCTCATACCTTCATAGTCTCCTTTATTTAAGCTTAGTACGCTGGTTTGAGATCCAACTCTCTCACCCTCCAACTGAATTTGGAATTCAACCATGTTATGGTCACTCATTCCAAGGGGATCCTTTACTAGGACATTTTTTATTAATCCTGTCTCATTACACAGGACCAGATCTAAGATTGCCTGCCCCCTGGTTGGTTCAGTTACATACTGTTCAAGGAACCCGTCCCTAATGCACTCTATGAACTCTTCCTCAAGGCTGTCCTGCCCAATTTGATTTGTCCAGTCAATATGAAAGTTAAAATCCCCCATGATTATAGCTGTTCCCTTATTACAAGCCCCAACTATTTCCTGATTTATACTCCAACCAACAGAGTTGCAACTGTTAGGAGGCCTATAGACGACGCCCACTAGTGACTTTTTCCCCTTATTATTCCTTACTCCACCCAAACTGTTTCACTATCCTGATCCTTTGACCCAATATCATTTCTCACTATTGCAGTGATTCCATTCAGTCTGTTCTTCAAACAGCAACTTTTCTAAAAAAACACACTGCCGGAGTGAGGGATGAGGCATTGGAGGTCTTGCTTCCTTTCACCTCTATTCTCCCCTTTTGAATTAATGTGAATTCAAATTGAACAGTTTGCTTCTTCCCTGAATTCCACCCCCCCCAAAATCCCTGAAAGCTGCCTCCTCCAGTCCTCCCAAAACTCGGTGTTCCCTCAATTCTGACCACCTGTACACCCCCAATTTCCTTCACCCCACCATTGGTGGCCGTGCCTTCAGCTGCCCGTGCTCTGGAATTCCCTCCCTAAACCTCTCCGTCACTCCTCCTTATAACAACCTGTCTCTTTGACCAAGCTTTCGGTCACCTCTCCTAATATCTCATGTGGCCCGGTGTTAAATTTTGTTTGGTAATGTTCCCGTGAAGCACCTTTGCGATGTTTTACTATGTTAAAGGCGTTATATAAATGCAAGTCATTGTTGTGTATAGATGCTGAACTGTACACAGGTACAACAACAATCCTATTTTTAAAAAGTCTCCATTTTGCTATATCTACACTCAGGTTTGGGTTCGGCGGGGCGGGGGCGGCGGTCTACTTGCTCCTCATCAAATTTAATAGCAGTTCGGATCGAGAAAGGTCCTATGGGGAGCAGAAAGGTAGCTTTGGCTGACAAGCTTTAGCCAATGATAATGCCCAGTAATCCAGACAGATCTGAAAGTACACTCGCACCTCCACTGGTCTGAAGGCCTGGAATTTCAGAGATCTTCACAGCCCTGTTACAGCTGATTCTTCTACTGTGACCCCCTCCGCCCCCCCACCCCATCTCCCCCAACACTTATTGTGCACTTTGACAAGGCTTTGTAGCGCATTCTTGCAAATTAGTACCGGACTTCTCAGTCTTTGCGCACGGCTGGTCAAGGAATGCTATAATGTGAAGGATCCCAACAGCATAGGCAGTGCAAAGTGGATCCTTCCACTCAGTGCGCCCCTGTGGTGTGGCCATGTTAAAATGTTCTTTATAAGCACAAGATGGTGCTTCCAGAAAGTGTTTCTCACACCAGGGGATGCAACCTGATGGTATTTATCTGCATGGACGTGTGTAGGATCGGAGAGATTGCTTACAGAAGTAAATGACTACTAAACAACAGCGCTACTCTGATCTTGCGCCCGGTGCTAACTCACTTCACTAGCAAATAAATCCAACGTTTTATTGACAGCAGATAGCACGCAGGACTTAATTACAGATGGATTGATTTTGCTCCATTTGCCTCTTTGCTTGCACTTAATTGATTCATTGATTTTGCACTATTGTCTTAATGCACCTGATTCACTTGACTAGAGGAAGAGACTCATTATTAAGTACTTCAGCTCTGCAGCAAGATGGGTGAAGGGGAGCGCTTGTTCTTAGCTTCTGTTCTCATCTTTACTCCTCCCTTTTTCCTGACCAATTGTCTCCCTTTCTTGATTATCTTCCCATTAGGGGCAGTTTCCGGACAGTTGCCCTCCAGTGCCTGACCCTACTAGCCATTAGTCATGTGTGAACCTAGAGAGTGAATGTCAGGAACTACACAGAGATAACGTGGAAACAAGTCTGTTCATCCCGACCGGCCCACGTTGGTATTTATCCTCTGCGGAGCAGTCCTAATCCCATGTACCTGTCCCCATATCCCTTTATCTCCCCTTTCCTTCAACCACCGAGCTAACCTATTCTTAAATGTTGACATGTTCGCTGCTTCAATCACTAGCTCCACTAATTCCACAACCTCGCAGCCTTCTGTGTTAAAATAACCCTTCTCCTGTGACGTAATAAAACTCACTACACACTTGGTTTGAGCAAAAAGCAAGGCTTTAATCAACTTGTTTCAGAACATGGAGGTCTAGTTGTACTTCACTAGTTCCTTGTCTTACAAAATGTCCCTGGCAAGCTGGGCCCACGCCCGATTATTTATACTCCTTGGACGGCGCCACCAGCTGGCCATCCAGCATTATTTCATGAGTAGTTTCTTGATAAATGATGAGATTTATAACATCCTGCTCTCTGTGCTAAATCTCTTGCAGTTAATATTTTATCTAGTTCCCCTTGTTCTAGACCCCTCAATCTGGAAACAGTCCGTTTCTATCTACTCTGTCCCTTCCCTTCATAATTTCAAACACTTCGATCAAATCACCCCATAATCTCCTCCATTAGGGATGGTAGTGTAGTGATTGTTATTGGACTAGTAATCCAAAGAACATGAATTCAAATCTCATCATTGCAGTTTGAGAATTTGAATCCAATTTTAAAAGATCAGTAAAAGTGACCATGAAGCTGTCAAATTGTCCTCACAATCCAACTGGTTCACTCATGTCCTTTAGGGAAGGAAACCTGCCGTCCTTACTCGGTCCCACACCAATGTAGTTGACTCTTAACTGCCCTCTGAAGGGGTAAACTGCTAGCAGCAGTTCAAGAAACCCACCTTCTCAGGGCAATAAATGCCAACTTTGCCAGTAACATGTGCACCCTAAGAATTTTTTTTTAAGTTCTAATGAAAATAGCCAGGCCGTCGGTGGTTTGGTCACAGGAGCGTCTCCCTCCGACTTTTGCTGCGATGTCAGTCAGACAGCATCTCACTGCTGGCCATTTATTACAGCCGGCACTTACGTCTCAAATTCAACAACAGCTAGTGTCTTTACACACTGCTTCAGCAGACATAATAAGCTGGTTCCAAATCGACATCCTGAAAATTACCACCTTTGTTCCAATAGACAACTATTATCTGCGGAGTGACCTCGGAGTCCAATCGCTATCTTGACCTTTAATTGTGACCCCCTCAACAGCATCATAGGCCACACTGAGTGCTAAAAGTTCGGATGACAGCCATATCGCAAGGTCTTGTTGGGCATCAGTAAAAGGAGATGCACAGTGTGCAGATGACACAGATGGACAGCACGATTAGCAAGAAGGAAAGGAACTTTCTGCATTTTGGTGTCCAGGTGCTTGTCATGGATATTGCTCAGGTCTGTTGTCATCTAGGTCTTCATATTTGCACAGTTACTCACAGAAACCTGCTGCACAAAATGGAAACGAAACGGTTTTTGACGTCCCAAACAAAGCGAGACTTTATGACCAATGTTCCCTCCAATTTTATTTGGGGGGGGTGGGTACGCAGCCCCTTTAACCGGCTACGCGGCCCATTCAAATTTCCGCACATGGGTGGTTTTTCCATTTAAAAGCCGGTGAGCCAGCTGCGCGGGATATTGCTCATGACTGCAGGTCATGTCTACACACAAAAGCACAAACAGTCTCTACTCAAGTCATTTCGCCACCTACCCTGTTCTCTCCAGCGAATCACATAGACTTTACAGCACAGAAATAGGCCCGACAGGTCTCTGCCAGTGTTTATGCTCCACACGAACCTCTTCCCACCCCTCTTCATCCACCCCTACATCAAGTTAGCCTTCTATTCCTTTCTCCCTCATGTACTTATCTAGCTTCCCCTTAAATGCAACAATGCTATTTGCTGCAACCATTCCGCATGGTAGCGAATTCGACATTCTAACCACTCTCTGGGTAAAGACAAATCTCCCGAATTCCCTACTGGATTTATTTGTGACTATCTTATAATTATGACCCCCTAGTTTTGGTCTCCCCCCACAAGTGGAAACATCTTTCAAGTTTAAGGCCTTCTGGAAGCACCATAAACCAAAAGAGGCCCGTTTCATCGATGGGAAAATGTCCGACGGCTACACAGAACAGCAGCCGTGTCCTTTCTCACTTGCCATTATCTTATAACTGTCTAAACACGAAGCGCACAGCTGTGCGGGTATCTGTGGCTCGTTTCTACTCAGGTGGCATTACGTATGCAGGAATTAAAACTATCCTGCCATACATACATGGCATCGCTTTTTTCAACAAGATAGGTGATCTGGATCCCAAATCGGAATGCAGTAGATTTATTGTGTGATTGGGAAGAATGTGTGTGTTGTTGTGTTTGATGTCTATGGGATAGATCGCCATCTTCACCTGCTGGCTGGTAACTTGACGGAGCAGATCCCTGGCCCTGTACAGCACCCGCCTGAGTTTCATCCCAGAGAGCTCAACGCTCCACCCAGGCGGTGAGTACACAGATCGATCCCAACATTCCTGAAGCACAACCCTTGAACACAGGCTTCAACCTCACTTGTTAAACGCAGAACAGGGCTCACAGTTAATTGCTACATTTATGCAGCTTTCCAATGAGTGTAATAAATGGCTGAGTATTGGGATATGCACAGAAGGGTGATTCGGTACGTCTTCTAAATGGACCTCCCATCTGGTGACATTTTCTAGGAACATATACCATTCCATCCATCTGGCTGGGCCCAAAGCCCATAAAATACCCCACATTCTACCACTTTGTACCTTTCCATTATTTCACTGGTAACTGTCAATCCAGGTTCTCATTGAATTTGCCGAAACTAACCACTGTGGTTGTGGACTCAAGGTCTGGTGATAACTGATGCTCCACTCCACTTTGCCACTGTGTGTGTCGAGTTCCACCAGCTCGTGGGTGCGTGCAAAAGATGGATTATCAGCCACATTACCGGATGGTTATCCTTGGCCCGCGCTTCTTTTCTGCCTCAGGAATGATGCCCAGGTTCAGTTGTAGGTCAGTGTTATGTCATAGAATCATACAGCACAGAAGGAGGCCATTCGGCCCATGCTGCCTGTGCCGGCTCTTTGAAAGAGCTGTCCAATTAGTCCCACTCCCCCTGCTCTTTCCCCATAGCCCTGCAAATTTGTCCTTATAAAACTGTCCAGGCCCAACAAGAAAGTGCAAAGAGATTCCTCAGCTCTCGAGTGTCTGATTTCCATGATCATAAAGTCCAATGGAATTTTACAGCCTACTTAACTTTATAAGCTGGCACAGGTTTCTATCTAAGTGTGTGTATATAACTCTTTGCTGCTATTAACCACACCACATGCACAGAGGAATGCCAGTGATTTGTCTCCAGTATTAGTAACGACTGAATGGCGGATTTTCCGATAGGGAGATGGGCAGAAACATTGGTTATATGTTGTTAAAAGAGGTAAAAAGAAAAGAAAGAACTTGCATTTATATAGCAAGTATAGACCTCAGGACATCCCAAAGTGCTTTACAATGAAGTACTTTTGAAGTGTAGTTGCTATTGTAATGAAGGAAACGCGGCAGCCAATTGTGCACAGCAAGCTCCCACAAACAGCAATGTGATAATGACCAGAGAATCTGTTTGTTATGTTGATTGAGGGATAAACATTGGCCAGGACACCGGGGAGAACGCCCCTGCTCTTCTTCGAAATAGTGCCATGGTATCTTTTACGTTCACCTGAGGGGGCAGACAGGGCCTCGGTTTAATATCTCATCCAAAAGACAGAACCCCCTCAGTACTGCACTGGAGTGTCAGCCTAGCTTTCTGTGCTCAAATCTCTGGAGTGGAAACACAAAACCATTAGTTTATAAATGCGCAGCAACAGAGAAAAATCAATAGAACTCCAGAGGCTAGTCAACAATCCAGTTACATTTTCATCAGAGATAAAAACAAACAGGGAACACAGCAGGTCAATCCGGATCTGAAGAGAGGAAGTCAGGCTAACATTTCAGAAAGAGCTGAAAAGGGAAGACAGGCAAAAATAAATGTTAAATAATCGGGCCTTGAAATTCCACAGCCTTTCTCCAACACTCTCTTCCCACAACTATTTCAGGGCGGTTGCAGGAACGGATTTGTGCAGCACTGTCAATAAGTGGTTGGGCTGCTATTTAAATGTGGGCAGATGGGATTTTCCGCCAGCTGGAGTCTGCCTAAATGGCAACAGGTAGACGCAGGACAAAGAGGCGAGTACAAGAAGTGCTCTTCTGCATCTAAATAGACAAAAATACAGAGCTTCTTTCATTTAAGAGGGCCCACCACCGCATTCTCAAGGGCACCTTGGGATGGGCAATAAACGCCGGTCTTGCCAGTGACGCCCACAACCCGAGATTGAATAATAAAAAGACATGGCCTCTAGCTTGCACAATGATCAAAAATGTAAATGCCAGCCCACAAATAGACCCTGAAAACATAGATTCCTTGTAAGGGAATGGCTGCACGTTGGCTAAACATGACCCCAAACCAGTTTGACCTCATGTTAGAATTTGGCTTCGTCAGATTTGACTCACTTTACTGACCAACACACTGATTCCTCCAACCAGACACCCGTGGAAATTGTGACCGTTATCACATTCTGGCATCTCTGCACTGTCTGGGACAATTTGTGGTCAGGTTTTTTTTTTCTACAATGCACCATGTTTGCAGTTGTGTGCGTAGTCGGAGGAGAAAAAAAAATATTTCTGGGCTGTTAGAATTTCAGCCTTTGGCCTGCTAAGGCTGATTTTAAAAAAAAGAATCCTGTAACTATGGAACCAGACATCAGGATCTTGCACTTTAATCCGAATACCTCTTTAAATAGATGCATGTACAACCAAAAATCCAGCTGACTGGAAGTCTCAAATCCGATACAAGATCCAGTGACTTTTTTTTCCATTCACGACTCTCATCATGGGTGATTGAAAAATGGTCAGGCACAAGCTGTCAGCTACAGATCATCACCAGGTGAGTTCACCGTCTCAGCAGGACCACTGGGAGTAGGCGGAGGGGCGACACTGATGAGAAGCCGGACATCTCCCTCACAGGAAGCAAGGGAAGTCAATCCACGCACTTCGTTTCAGTTTTATTGCGGTATATCAAGACCGGATGAGGGTCATGGGTCACTGGGGAATACTGCATGACCAGGGTGAGACGAGGAAGTAGGGGCTTGGAGGGAAGAGACCTATGGGGGCTGGAAGGGAAAGAAGGGGGTTGTATTTTTTTTAATTTTTTTTTTAAAAGGTTCTATTTAATTAAAAGTCTGACAGGATTTGGGAGGGTAAAATTAACGGATTGTTTCCATTGGTTGGTGAATCAGTAACAAGGAGACACAGACTCAGGATTACCAGCAGATTAAAGGGAGAGGGTCGAAGAAATGTTTTCGCACAGAGGCTTATTAGAACATGCTTTACCACAAGTGGCCACTGAGGCAGAAAGTATAACCTTTAAAAATGGAAATGTAGAAAGGGCAAGGAAATGGGATTAAGAGCAGATAGCGCTAGCTGTCCAGCTAGCAGGAAGACAGACTTACATTTCTATAGCGCCTTTCACAACCTCAGGACATCCCAAAGCGTTGCACAGCCAATGAAGTACTTTTGAAGTGTAGTCACTGTTGTAATGTGGGAAGCACAGCAGCCAATTTGCGCACAGCAAGCTCCCACAAACAGCAATTAAATAAATGACCAGATCATCGTTTTTTTTTAAAGTTTTGGTTGAGGGATAAATATTGACCAGGACACCGGGAAAAACTCCCATGCTCTCCTTCAAAATAGTGCCAAAGGATTTTTTATGCATACCCGAGAGGGCAGATGGTGCCTCGGTTTAACGTCTCATCCGAAAGACGGCACCTCAGACAGTGCAGCGCTCCCTCAGTACGGCACTGGAGTATCTGCCTGGATTTTGTGCTCAAGTCTCTGGAGTGGGACTGCAAACCACAACCTTCTGCCCGAGAGGAGAGAGTGCTACCCACTGAACCACGGCTGACACGATGGGCTGAACGGCCTCCGCCTGTGCTGTAATTTCTATCATACTACAATTTTATCGACAAGGATGTTCAGGTTCACCAGGTGATAACTAAAAATTAGAGGTAGAAAGAAAAATTGAAGACAGCAAGAGAATTACTATCAGCTCACAAAATAGTCCACTGGGGAGTGAGGATTGGTTGGAAGGAGTGGAGGTGGGAGGGGGGGTAACTGATCTGCTAACTACTCAAGGGTTCTAAAAGATCAGTGATTCGTCACCTAATATCAAGCCTGAGTGCAAGAGCGAAGAAGATGGCTTCGTAAAGATTATGTCAGAGTTCAAAGATAACAAGGGCCAGGGTTCAGAAGGATACTGACCCTGCACCCACATTCTGCAAGACAGCCAAACAGCAGAAAGTATGAAAGTAGTGAGGCGTAAGAGAAGTCTTTGCGGCTTCCTTTGAAGTTGTGCACCGAGGAACCTCCCTGTTCCAACGACACAAACTGATTGTTTAAAAAAAAATAGACTTTGAAGTCTTCGAACTTTAAAATGGCGCATTATTTTCTCGACTTTTATGAATTTCAGTACTGATACAGGGTTACTGATGTACTTCCCACTGCACACTACAAAGGTGAGCTCCATGCTCGACCTCACAGTTATCACTATGGAAACAAACCAGGGCCTTGCACCAGAGTGAAAACAAATTAGTCTGTAATTTTCAAAGTGGCGTTTTACTATTTCTTCCCCCCCCACAACCCCCAGTGAAATCATCCCTGGAGGGCTGTTCCTAAATGTACAATGAAACAGGCCAAAATATTAGTTAGACTCAAGCCCACGAGCAAGTGCTCTTGTAATTATAGCAATAGATGCCAGGCAAAGTATTGACAATACACAGGGCGAGGGAAACGTGCTCATAAAATAATGATTGACGCCATCTGTAAGGAAGGCTTTCACTGTCACTCCGCTGAGAAGGCCTCATTAATCTTGCAGTGAACCAGCTGACAGCTGAGTGACGGGGACAAATTTTCTGCTGAAAGACTTTGTGCACGAGCAAAGATCTGGCTCAGGGCCATGGAGCCACAACTGGCCAGCCAGGCCCTTCGCATATTAAAAAGCATTTAATCAGTCCAGCTGAGGCATACACGAGTGGGCGGGTGAGACCATCGCTGGAGGCCTTGCGTCTGGAGAGCTTAGCCTGCCCGAAGAAGGTGACAGGGTCTTCTTTACTGAGAACTCAAGGTTTGCTTTGGGGGAGTGAAGCGAGTGTGGGCCTGTTTAAAAAAAAATAAGCATGTTTTTAGACAACATTTCAGCCACCTTGTTCAATATTTAAGTAAGATGCCGACCATGTGACCTTAATTTTATTTCCCCCAAATTATTCTTTTATTATCGAGTGCACATGAATTTACACGCACTTTTTTTTTTAAAACATGGTGTCGAGCACAGAACATCAAAAGGAACTTGTGCTTGCAGATACATGTATACAAGAGTTGGCACTGCATAGGTCTTATGAAGGGTCACATGGGTACTGCGAGGTGAGGGATCATAGGGCAAGGGTCTGTCCTTTCAGGAGTCAGCTTGGGCATTCCCCATGTGGCCTTCAGTTGATGTCATTGTTTAAAAGGATAAATGTAATCTATTTCAAGACATCCAACTGAACTTTGAAAGGACGTTTAGCAAAGGTGTGGAGAGATGCGCATCAGACAATTCGGCAGAATCCCCCCTCTCCCCCCAGGACTGTACATGTACAATAGGCTGACACAGGAGGGAGAGGAACAGCTTCTGCGCAGTTTCCTGGACATCTAACTAATCGACAACGGATGCTGCATGGCTGCTTCCTGTCAGGTGTTCTCTCGGTGTAAAGGGTCGGGTTTATCACATGCCTACGGTGAAATATGGCATCGTGGTGTTTGTTTGGCGAACCCTTTTGTCGCGACCCCCAAACGATTCAGCCACTCTTGACACTGCTCGGTAGGCAGATTATACCAGTCAATAGCCTGTCATCTGCAAGACTCAAGAAATGGCCCAAGAAAAGCCTATCTCTCTGCAGTCAATCACCAACGTATTTGACCTCGATCCTGAAACCCAACAGCAAGTACGATAACTAGAGAAGCGGAATTTCCAAGATCCCACAGACTGTTTCTGTCGCAGAGATTCTGACCTCCATCGTGCGTTAGAAAAGTCGGGAGATGGAGCAGGTGCAGCAAGCTCCCTCCCAGCGATCTATGGCTCATCGCTGGCACCAGAACATTCTAGCAGGCAACTGTGGAATTTCTTTTACAGGTGTGCAGATAAAGATCCAAGAAGTTTCCAGAAACATACATAGTAACCTGTGAATAAACTACAAAAATGTAACCTGCTTCATCTGGTTCAGAATTATAAACATGCCCTTCAGAGTTCCATATAATCTTCATTCTTCACCAACTTTGTCCCCCTTCTTCAGCTGTGGCTCAGTGGGTAGCACACTCGCCTCTGAGTCAGAATGGTCGTGGGTTCAAGTCCCACTCCAGGGAACTTGAGCACATAAATAAAGCTAGGCTGACACTCCAGTGCAGTGCTGAGGGAGTGCTGCACTGTCGGAGGTGCCGTCTTTCGGATGAGACATTAAACCGAGGCCCCGTTTGCTCTCTCAGATGGAACGTAAAAGATCCCTTGGCACTATTTCAAAGAAGAGCAGGGGAGTTCTCCCCGATGCCCTGGCCAATATTTATCCCTCAACCAACAGAACAAAAAAACAGATTATTTGGTCATTAGCACACTGCTGTTTGTGGGAGCTTGCTGTGCGCAAATTGGCTGCCGCGTTTCCTACATTACAACAGTGACTCCACTTCAAAAGTACTTCATTGGTTGTAAAGCGCTTGGAGACGCCCGGTGGTCGTGAAAGGCGCTATATAAATGCAAGTCTTTCTATCTTCCCTGAGAGCATCGTGTCCTTGCTGTGGCGCTGAGCCCACACGAAAACTATTCGCTCTAAAGGCTCGGCAACGGGTGTCCACTGGTCATTCAACCGCAGGGGGCATCACAGCCCTATGTGCTCTCAGCTGACACCCAGCACCCATTCAATTCCAGCAGGTGGTCGCTGGTCAGGGTTCAGGAGGGGAAGAGCCCAGGTTGAGTTCCTATCGCTAACCTGGGATACTCCTTTCCATCCCCAGCACAGGGCAGGGATCAAACTGGGTCTCACCTGATCCGCAAGTCTCGGCGACTCACTGGACAAACTTAAAAGTGAGGCTTTAGGGGGAACGGTTCCACGACAAACACAGAGAACGCATTCTTCGCACTCGGCTGGAGATTTGAGTTTTTATCCTAAGCCTGGATTTTCTTTGGAAATGTTCTTACAACATATGATTCTTACAAAAAAAATATGAAAGTGTGTGTTCCGTTTCTGCTGCTTTGGGTCAAATGTATCTGCTCAAACACACTTGCCTGCAGGCTATGTCTGCCCTCTCCTGGTGCTTTTAAACCATCACATTTGCTGCACCTGGAGGACACATGTGCATGTAAAGCTGCATCAAGAATGTAATTAAATACTACTCCAATTCCAGTAATACACAAACAAAAAAGCGGCACATTTTACTTCAGATTTTTAGCAAAGAATGGGTAACGGCATCGGTTGGTGTAGGACTGAGCCAATCTCCGGTCTGCGCTGAGCTTGCCCATCTCAGTCGGGATGCTACAAAGAGTGGCCCCGAGCTCGGGAGGAGAAAAGAAGAACATATATATGTATATCCAAAGCTTTCTGTTCAATTCTGCTGGAATGCGCAGACGTCTAGACACTGGGTGAAGGGCTTGGTTAGACATGGCTGTGATGCCATTCACGGCCGATCTGCCTGCCGACATCCGCTGCCTCGACTCGCGGGTGAAGAATGGTCGCGAGTTCGACATAGCAGAGCTTCCAAGTGTTGGTGGGTCTGTACACCCACAAGGTTCACTGCCTTCAGGAGAGTAACGCAGAAAACGGGAGAAAAAGAATGCAAGTTAAAAACTATTTTGCTCTTGCAGTCCTGAAATTACTGATTCATCGGCGTGACGAGTAATCCCATCACTTTCAGTATCTGTGTTGTAAAAGCTAGCCAACACGAAGGAGATTTTGTGGATCGTCGACAACTTCTTGCCGAGGTGGGTCAGTACCAGTTGTCCGTAGGCAGGGGGCGATAGTGCTAGACAGTATGATTCACTGCCGGCAACACTTGGCAGGGCTACAATTCTCCCTTGCTGTGCTGTGGATATTGGTACTGGTGAAAGAGCCACTATTTCTCAATCACAGGTCGAGGCATTCGACACTGTTCCCAAATTTCCTCCTTCCAATGAGGCACTGCTTACTAAGAATCAGGTTCCTCCCCCTGGCAGGAGGGAGCAGGTTTATACAACAGCAACAACGTGCATTTATATAGCGTCTTTAACATATTAAAACGTCCCAAGGCGCTTCACAGGAGCATCAAACAGAATTTGATACTGAGACACATAAGGAGATATTAACACAGGTGACCAAAAGCTTGGTCAAACGAGCGTGTTATGGAGCGAATTAAAGGAGGTGAGAGAGGTAGAGAGGTTTAGGGGAGGAAATTCCAGAGCTTAGGACAGGCAGCTGAAGGCACGGCCACCAATAGTTGAGCGAAGAAAACCGGGGATGCGTAAGAGACCAGAACTGGAGGAGCGCAGATATTTAGGAGGGTTGTAGGGCTGGAGGAGGTTACAGAGATAGGGAGGGGCGAAGCCATGGAGGGATTGGAAAACAAGGAGCAGATCAGAGCTGTCCATGTTGAGTTGGCTGATCTCACTGGGGACAAAGGGGAGGGCCCTACAATTGGCCGCAGTTCCCTGGGTTAAGGAGCGTACAATAGACAGGATTCCCAGTCTGGATTGATACTCAACGAGGCGCACAGACGAGGAAAAGGACCCATTTGAATGGCTGGCGACGATACGGTTGGGCTTGGCCGTGAGGCCCCTGGGTGTCGAATAGCCCGCCGATACCGCCAAGGCTCACACATCAATAATGTCCATGTCGGGCGAGGCACAGGAGGGCACCTGGCGCACGGGTTCAACAAGGGATAAAGATCTTCATGGGCTGGGGGAACTGCCGCAAAATTAAACCCCAAAACATAAACACCCCTCTGCCAACCGCCATTGTGGAGGAAAGTGGAATCACTGCTCACAAAGGGGGATGTATATCCCTGGAGTTTTACAGCGTAAAAGGCTGACATTCGGCCCATCATACCCGAGCCAGTTCTCCAAAACAGCGCTCAACTTTCACCCTTCCCCGTTTGTTTTTCGATTTTATATCCACTTCCCCTTTTAAAAACTTTCATGGGTTCTATTCCCACCACTGTTTCTGGTGGGGCAGCCCACGTCCCAATAACACACTGTGTAAAAACATATCGCAGAACCTCTCCCAAGCTTCTAATTGTCCGGAACTAGGTCAAACTTGGAATTTACAGATGTGATAATCTCCAAACGGGGGCCAGTTAGTGTTTTCAGTTGAGCTCAGTTTACAGTGCTCATTCCTCCTGCTGAATATCCCCCCCGTCCCTGCCCTCCAGGCATGACTGACTACATGCAACTCCCTGGGTAATATACTGCTGCGGCCAGAAAGACCCCCGACAACCATGGAGTCTCAATCAGCTCATGGTGCTGCCTGGGCAATGCATCGTGCATCCCTCTGGGGTAACATGCTTCTCAGTTGACACAGACTCTTGGGTAATGTAATCCCAAATTCACACAGCCACCTGGACAGTGCACTGCTCACATTACAGAGCCCAGGGAAATATAGGACCAAGCTCACAAAGCTGTTTTCCCAAGTTTATTTTTTTAAATATTTTATAAATATAATACAGCCATGCTTGTGCTTATATACAAAATGCATCTCTTTCTCAAAAACAATAAGGGAGAGCCCGAAGGCGATATTGGGACAAAGGAAAAACATTTTGCTGAAGAAAAAATCTGTTTGAACACAGTACAGTTTATATGTAAAGTATGAATATTGCAGAAATATTGATCCATGTGTTTTTAAAAGGTGAACTGTCCTAATGAGGAAGTGTTTGGTGAACCTTTGGACCGCCCCCATCCCCCATTTCTTCACTAGTGACTAATACGAATCACGTTGCCACACAGGAGGACAATATTTGCATATGGCCACATGGTGCGAGTACGGACTCGAGGACCTTCTGGCACTTTCCCTCTCTCGCCGCCATTTTTCACACAGATAAAGTTCCCTTATGAGATTATTGCACTATGCGGTTTTGAAAGAGTGCTGCATTGTCGGAGGTGCTGTCTTTAAGATGAGACATTAAACCAGCCCTGTCTGCCCTCTCAGGTGATCGTAAACGATCCCGCGGCACTATTTCAAAGAGCAAGGGAGTTCTCCCTCGTGTTCGAGACAATATTTATCCCTCAACCAACATCAATAAAACAGATTAACTGGTCATTGCTGTTTGTGGGACTTTGCTGTGCGCAAATTGGCTGCCGCATTTCCCTGCATTACAACAAAAACTACACTTCAAAAATACTTAATTGATTGTAAAGCGCTTTGGGACGTTCTGAAGTTGCAAAAGGCGCTATAGAAATGCAAGTCTTTCTTTGCTTTCTTTCTTTCCTTCTTACTCTGAGTCAGAAGGTTGTGGGTTCAAGTCCCACTCCAGGGACTTGAGCACATAAAGCTAGGCTGACAATAGAGTGCAGCGCTGAGGGAGTGCTGCACTGTTGGAGGTGCCATCTTTCGGATGAGACATTATACCGAGACCCCGTCTGCTCTCTCAGGTGGACGTAAAAGATCCCATGGCAGGGGAGTTATCCCCAGTGTCCTAGCCAATATTTATCCCTCAACTAACATAACAAAAACAGATTATCTGGTCATTATCACACTGCTGTTTGTGGGAGCTTGCTGTGCGCAAATTGGCTGCCACATTTCCCACATTACAACAGTGATTGCACTTCAAATAGCACTTCATTGGCTGTAAAGTGCTTGGAGACGTCTGGTGGTCGTGAAAGGTGCTATATAAATGCAAGTCTTTCTTTTCTTTCTTTACAGCTGTTGCACCAAAGTAGCCATTCGGCCTGGCCTGCTTCGACAGGTAAGACACAGTACCTCAAGGATGTCTAAATCAATCTTTGAGTAACATTCATGGTGCTAAAGCAAGCTTTATTGGGTCCTTCTCCAACGCTCGGGGAATGCAAAACTGTGACCCTTCACGTCCTGGGTAGTTAAACAGGCCACAAATAGCGCCACATTCTGACATGTCACAGGCGGCCTACAAAGGTCAAAAAAGGCCTTTAAATTCAACGTCTGCAATGGTCTCTTCTACACGAGATGGCTGAGTTTATGAAAGGAGAAAGTTGCTTTCAACCCTGGAGGTCCAACATCCTCCTGACTGACCACCAATTACCATCATTTAATCTATGGGCGAGCACACCGAGCTGAGAAACTAACACAACTGGAGTCGTTTGCACTCATGCATTTTGATCTCAGTGGAAGGTCACAAAAGAAGGTAATTCTTTATTGTGCAATGTGTTGAGTACACAACATGATTTAAATGACTGCCTGGAACCCCAACATTAGGTAACACAGCCTTTTATTACCAAATAAGTACATGGTTGCACGCAGCGCTGACCATATTAATAAGAGGACATGCTGCTCCAAGCTCAAAGAATGAAGGAATCACAGCTTGCTTTCATTAGTTACCCATTTTGTGTGTTTAGGTTTAAAGTGGCAAAATCCAGCTTACATGGGAAAGGAAGTTCAGAGAAAACATATACTGGATTTACTTGCAAGGAACAGAGAAAACAGTCCTTCACAGCGAATGGCTGTATTTTCACACGTACAAACACTTTTCACCCCACTCCTATGGATGCTGACTCTTGCTGGAATACACTTCCATAGATGCTGGTAGTCCTTCAGTATCCCTTCGCCCCACCTCAAGTGGTAGTCTTCGTATGGGAGCCTAGCCAGTATGGTTTGGTGGGTTATTTGACTGCAGAGGGCATCACAATCGCCAGCCTGTCCTCGCCATACATGCACTTGCCATCAGAGGTGATTGGATAGCAATCAGGAGCAGGTACCCTGCTGATTGTACCCCTCCCTTACCCAGCACTGAAGCCAGTGGCAACATCTCAAATGCTCGGTACCTCAGATCAGCTAACTCAACACAAGTGGGTATCAAACATGGGAAAGTCAGGTTTGTATTGTTCAGTGGAATGGTGTATTTATCCATTGGTCACCATGGGAGGTCCAGTGGAGTTTACAATTTGTCTAAAATGGCATAATGTGTGACGGGCAAGAAAGCTGTAGTCCATCCCGGATCTCGAATATAAACTGCTTTGCTGAAGCAGCCTCCATTCATCCCATTCCTTTTCTCCCCAACAGCTGTTAACTCTCTATAAAGCCAAGGTCTGTCCAAGACTGAACACTACTATCGGAACTCGGAGACTCCTCCAGCACTTCTTTCATAATCTTGGACAGGAAACAAGAAGAAGCTCATTGTCCAATGGTGACCCCCTTTCACCTTTCAGTTGCAATTTCTCTCTGTCTCTTCGCCCCCCCCCCACCCCCCCCTCCTACAATTTACCTACTTTCTTCTCTCTCATTAAAGCAGTGACGACACTTCCAAAGTATTTAATTGGCTGTAAAGCACTTGCGGATGTTCTGAGGTGGTGAAAGGTGCTATATGAATGCACGTTGTTCTTTCTTTATCAACACTACCATCAATTAGTTCTCCTCTGAACATTGCTCCCTTCTTTCTCCTAAGCTGTAATTACACCATCTTACACGTTCTTCCTCTACTCTGCATCCTCACTATGTTGAAATGGGTCCCATCACACAGTCTCATATCTCATTTGCTCCCAGGACGCTCAAAACTATGGAACTCTTTACCTTCCTCAGTCTTTCCTTCTTCCTGCAATCTGCAAACTTTTACAACCCAAGTTTTGACATCACTTAGTCACTACTTCCCAATTTACCTCATCTCTCAGACTCTTCCCAATGTTACTGTGCTCTCGGTTTGACCCTCATCTCAGTAGCTAAATAAAAATAGCACCTTGCAAGAACCAACTAAATCTAGGATCCAACTTTTGAATGCCAACCAATCCATGTTCTTCCAATCTGATCAACAATACGTTTAAGTACCACTGATACTCTCATGCATGGGATCCCACATGAGTACTCAACAAACCCACTTCAACTTTTCTTAGATAATCAGAGTATTGATTGATTAAATGATATCTCAGCCAAGCTACAGATACACCCTGAATATCATATATACTGGCTGGTGTAATAAAAGATAAATAACCTTGAATAACATGAAGAAATGATGAAGCAAAAGCAAAGTACTTGCAATTCGATAGCCCCTTTTACAGCCTCAGGATGTCCCAAAGCGCTTTACAGCCAATAAAGTACTTTTGAAGTGTAGTCACTGTTGTAATGAAGGGAAACGTGGCAGCCAATTTGCCCACAGCAAGCTCCCATAAACAGCAATAAGATAAATGACCAGATATTCAGTTTTAGCTGTTGGTCGAGGGATAAATATTGGCCAGGACACCAGGGGAACTTCCCTCTCCTTCGCAATAGTGCCGTGGGTTCTTTTATATCCACCTAAAAGGGCCTCGGTTTAACATCTCATCACGACACCTCCGACAGTGCAGCGATCCCTCAGTACTGCACTGCAGTGTCAGTCCAGATAACATGCTCAAGTCTCTGGAGTGGGACTAGAACCTACAACCTTCTGACTCAGAGGCGAGAGTGCTACCCACTGAGCCGCGACTGACACCTGCAGGAGAATTAATGCAACACTGTATAACGTTATAAACTGGGCGCAGCCTGTGAACCAACTACCAAGTATTTCTTGTTAGGTTTGCAGTGATTACATTTAGTTTGCAATCATCCTACATAGCACCAGTGCGCATCAAAAGCATGGATTAGACTGGCAAATGGAGTCTGAATGGCACAGCCATCCAAAAGCACGATAAATTCTCCCACATAATAGTACATAGAATGGGGGATAAAGGAATATGATTTGAATCTAGTCTCCGCAATGAATCAGAGATCTTCATTGCTGTCGGAGCTCCGACAAAGTGTCTTCACTCAGAATGTTAACCTGCCCTTCCTCTCGTCAGATGCTGATGGGCCTGCTGGGTATTTTCAACATTTTCTGTGTTTTTTTTCACCCAAATTTCCAAATTCTAATCTCAATTGACAGTTATAAACCACTTGAATGTCTTTCGAATAGTTTTTAATTGAAGCATCTGAATCCCTCGGTTAGATTGCTGATTGCTCTCAGATATCCACTCTTCTCCATTCCAGAGAAGTCACAAATTTAAACACATTTGCTTCACTTGAACCATTTTAAAACAACAAACCCAGTTCATCTCCCACTCTTAAATATATCGTAAAACGGGATGATTTAGCACTTGTTCTGCCATGTCCTTAACAGCCATGTCACTGGGTGGGGGTAACGACCTGACATTCCGGATAGGGGTCATCGTGCCAGACAGGCACAGCAGCAGGAGACTGACAGGGACGTGTGTCCAAAGGCACAGGGGGTCACTGTGTTGTTTAGTTTGGGTTTACACGATTTAGTGTCCACACAGCAGTGATGTTAAGATACCCAGGGGGTTGAAACTTCATAATGATTATCTATGCAGCTGATGTACTATGTCATAATAAATCACCAATTTTCCTCAATATATGTATATATATGTATTTTTTTTTTTAATTCATTCTTAGGATGTTGGTACCGCTGGCAAGGCCGACATTTATTGTCCATCCCTAGTTGCCGAGTGTCTTGGTTAGCCACTTCAGAAGGGTTAAGAGTCAAAACATTGGTGTGGGACTGGATCACATCTAGGCTAGACTGGGTAAGGACAACAGGTTTCCTTCCCTCAAGGAGATTAGTGAACCAAGTTGTCTCTTCATGGACAGTGCACTCATTATCTTAATGGAGGAGACCCGAAGGTGGACAATTGACGGACCCCTAAATTTTGTCCTTTCATGCTCGTTACATCAATACCCTTGACTGAGTACAGTACAAATACCTTTTCATGTAATTCATCTTGTTCTTTCAGGGCGGTTTGCCTTGCCAACTGCACCAACATCCTGAGAATTACATAGAATTTACAGCACAGAAACAGGCCATTCGGCCCAACTGATCAATGCCAGCGCTTATGCTCCACACGAGCCTCCTCCCGCCCTACTTCATCTAACCCTATCAGCATATCCTTCTATTCCTTTTTCCCCTCAAGTACTTATCTAGCTTCCCCTTAAATACATCTATGCTACTCACCTCAACCATGCCATACGATAGCGAGTTCCACCTTTCTCACCACTCTCTGTGTAAAGAAAGTTTCTCCTGAATTCCTTATTGGATTTATTAGTAACTTTCTTATATTTATGGCCCCTAGTTTTGGACTCCCCCATAAGTGGGAACTTCCACTCATCGAACGCCTTCCTAATTTTAAAGATCTCCCTTAGGTCAGGCAGGAAATCAGTGTTGGTGACAATGCAATGAGGCATATGGCTTTGTCCCATGAAAATTATCACGGAGAATGGGGGAGGTCAGATAACTGGAACCAGGATAATGAAGGTTCCACTTTAGTAGTGTAAAGAGCTAATGGGAATTAATTTAATAAGAACCAGAACAGCAGCAGGATTATCAACTGCATGTGGTGTCCTGTGCTACCCAGTCCAATTTCTAGGCTGTTGCCTATAATCAAGCAGTGTAATGCATCCAGAAGAGGCCAATCTCTCCAATCTGCTTACAGAAAAGCACAGCGTTGGTGGCACTTTAAATCAGAACATTGCGAGTGCTGGATCAATCAGACTGGAACAGACTCCGAAGCAATCTCTTACATTGGAGTACTGCTGTTTTAAAAAAAAAAATTAAAATCACAAGAGAGGAAACAAAAACAGGGTTCGAGCTGCAAGAAGGTTGTGCGCAGGGGCCCTAAAACCCAAGAATTTAATCGAGATTATTAACTGACCAGAATGCAATGAAGTAGAATAGAAGTTTAGCAAACGTTCTGATACAAATAACAAGACAAAGTCAACTAAAAGATCACATTGTACAGGACAGGGAGATATCAGTAACAGCGGAGGGGGTTACATTGTTTTTGTCCTGTAGGTTATACAAAGGAAGATTTCAAAATCTGACAAGGTTTTCAAGGCAGTTGCTTGTTTTCTGTCTTTCTTCACGAGAACGCAGTGCGAAGCCTTAACCCCGGGTCTCGACATTCCAAATCCAACGTACAGAATAATTACATCCTCCATTAGGCTCTGATGCCAGATCTCAACTGTGCCTCATCACTACACATCAAAACAGCCTCCAGAAACTGTTAGCAGGGACAGGGAGGGTTAAGAATATATTTAAACTGGAGCGGGGCCCAAATCAGAATGTGGTTTTGATTTTTTTCCTTCGAACTGTAATTTTTTTTATTACAACTCATAGCACAGGCTAAAACTGGCCAGTGTGGTTTGGTCCAATTTCACCATTTATCATTCAGAACTACAGAAAAAAAAACAGTAATCACAGAGGTTTTTTTTTTAGGTTTAATCTCTATAATCCATTACTTGATATCATTTTAACAGTCAGCAAGTTAAAAAAGAAAGCTGCAAGTTAAAGGGCTACTGTTGGGGCAGTCTATTGGACAAGCCATTGATACACCAATCAACCGTGCCCTGACCGTGCCCTGGAGTGCTAGGCTGTGGGCCTGCGATCACCATTTGCCTTCCTGTCAATTCCAATCTCAGCGAAGCAATCTGTGCAAGACAGCAAAGGCAAACTATCGCGCCCACTGCGAAGGAGGGCGATTGAAAACACACAGCTCTCCCAAATCTCCAGACAGCTAGTGACAGAAGTGGCAGTGGGAAAGCCCAAAAAGCGGGTTGACTGTCCATCTTTTCAGGCAATGAGTGATGCGAGTGTCAGCTTGGTTCAGTGGTAGCACTCTCAACTCAGTCGGCAGGTCATGGGTCCAAGCCCCGCCCCAGAGACGTGAACACACAAGGGTGCAATTGATCTACGCCAATAGTGAGGAAACGGGCGATAGCGAATTTCACCCCCATCTTCTAGACTAATACTTGATGCGGTACCGAGGGAGTGTTGCATTATCGGCCGCTGGCTTTCGGATGAGACGTTAAACCAAGGTCCCATCTACCTGTTCAGGAGGATGTACAAGGTCTCACGGCAATATTTAAATGAGCAGATGCATTCTCCCGATGACCTGGCCAAAGTTTCTCCCTCAACCAACATCTCCAAATACAGATTAACTGGGCAATTATCCCACTGCTCTGAGGAAATTTGTTTGCGCACAAAACATAAGAAATAAGAGCAGGAGATGGCCCTACGGCCCCTCGAGCCTGCTCCGCCATACGGCCCCTCGAGCCTGCTCCGCCCTACGGCCCCTCGAGCCTGCTCCGCCATACGGCCCCTCGAGCCTGCTCCGCCATACGGCCCCTCGAGCCTGCTCCGCCATACGGCCCCTCGAGCCTGCTCCGCCATACGGCCCCTCGAGCCTGCTCCGCCATTCAATAAGATCATGGCTGATTCAAACAACAGTGACTACAGCGAGTAATTAATTGGCTGTACTTTGGGACATCTTGAAAGGCGCTATAGAAATGCAAGTTCTTTTTTTTTTGGTACTGTATTGGTGGGTGTGGAGGGGGTTGGGTGTGGAGTGATGTGTGAAACCCACAGTGTGGGCAGAAAATGAAGATGGTCGGAGAACAGGAATTCACGACGGCAGTTCAGTATCCAGTACAGTGCCAACCTTGGCTTTTCTATCTCAGGGACTTGAGCACATCATCTAGACTGTCACCCAGTGTGGTAGTGAGGGGGCGCTGCACCGTCAGAGGGGCCGTCTTTCAGCCGAGCTGTTGAACCGA
This sequence comes from Somniosus microcephalus, assembly GCF_052327205.1. Taxonomy (NCBI): domain Eukaryota; kingdom Metazoa; phylum Chordata; class Chondrichthyes; order Squaliformes; family Somniosidae; genus Somniosus; species Somniosus microcephalus. The sequence goes on along the minus strand of NC_141002.1, from coordinate 23,009,772 downwards.
GGCCCCGTCTGCCCTCTCAGGTGGATGCAAAGAATCCCATGGCACTACTTTGAAGAGGAGCAGAGGAGTTCTCCCTGGAGTCCTGGCCAATATTTATCCCTCAACCAACATCACTGAAGCAGATTATCTGGTCATCATCACATTGTTGTTAGTGGGAGCTTGCTGTGCGCCAACTGGCTGCCGCGTTTCCTACATTACAATAGTGACTACACTTCAAAAGTGCTTCACTGGTTGTAAAGCTCTCTGGGGCGTGCTGAGGTCATGTAAGGCGCTATCTAAATGCAAGTCTTTCTTTTCTTTTAAACATGAAAAATTCAAACAGTGCACCCTTCAGAGGTACACTGCACTTGAACCTTTCAAAATTATTCATATTAAAAGATCTGGTAGAGACATATTCTGTCACCGTTTAAACATGGAAGCTACCTCACTGTGTAACGCCGCGATCCCTGTAAGTTATACAAGATTCTTTAACCTATTTGACAGTGATGGCAGCAGTGATTTTTTTTTACGTGTTCCATGAGATCTAGATATATTCTGAGCCTTAGGGAAGCCACTTTAGAAAATCATCAACTGCCAACATTACGCACCTCTGTTTACCTCCTCAGTAAATGCATTCTGGGCTCGCAGTGAGCTGGTTGTTTAGAATCAGGTTTTTAATGTCTCAGTGAAAGGGGAACCGAGCTGGAAAAGTGATTCGGAACAAATGTGTGGAAGCAGCTGTATCGTTATATTCTCTCATTCGACATGTGTTTTGTATCAATTTGCAACCCTGACTTCTCAGCATCACTTCCGGCCCTGTTCATCTACTGGATACGTTAGCTCTAAGTGCAGAGCTGGCAGGTTGTGCAATGGGATTTGATTCTCACATTTTCCACCAAGCGCTGTTGTAAGTTGAGTGTGTCTTTAATAGTGCCAGCTCACTGTTATTCATTCATATTCTAGTCTACGAGCATTACCCACATATCACTGGTTAGTTTATGACAAGCGAGACTACTGATTAGTGGGGGGTTACTATTAATTTTCCCACAAGTTAAAAAAAAAATCTAAAATATCCTAGAAACCATTGTAATAAAAATCTGACTTCGTCAGTCACTATAAGACAGTGGCCCTAATTATAAACATGGAATATGGGGGAGAATTTAGACCTTGTCATATCTGTTTTTTGGGTGAATGTTGGGGTGGGGGGGGGGGGGGCGGGGGTTGCAGGAAGACAAATTTATGGTCACGATCTCTCGCACTCAATCTTCCCCGAAGTGCGCTGGCTACCAAATTAGAAGTTGGCAACTTTCAAGTGTCATGGGCACCTACCCAAAAACAGGCATTGGGCGCTTTGAATATGGTAATCAGGGTCCTTTGCGCCTGTTTTAGGACCCCACTTAAAATTGGCCATCGTGCTCCACTCAGCGATTCCGGGTCAACTATGTCCGAAGCAGTGGTCCCTGAAGTAGCCTTTTTGTAGTTCCGGATCAGTGGAGCCAGGAGCAGCAGGAATACTGCCGGCCTGATTCAGGTTTGCTTATGATTGACTTAGCCTAATGGCTCTCACTCAAACATAAAGAACAACCACTTGAACAAAATAGAGCACACGGCGAGAGTCTTCTTTGGGAGAAAGTGGAATAAAGGGAGAAAATTGGGAAGGGGGGTTGTAAGAAAGCTGCCACACACAAATCTCAGCTAATAGACTTCAACAGCTGACATGGAAAAGATGCGGAAGTGAAATCACCAGGTTTTTTTTATAACACTAGGGTAATAGGACACCGGTTGCAAGACCAACTACCCCTTGTGTTAAATGAGTTTTAAGAACAGCTATTGCCGAAACTGAGCCAGCCCACAAATTCCCCTTTGAGGCAGCCTCAATGCTTATTGTCCTCACATTACCGCTCAGCGAACTGTATCGTGAAACCGTCACATCACTCCTTCAACTGAAAAGGAGCCAATCTCCCCCGGGAAGTGCGCTGGTTGCCAAATTAGAAGCTGGCAACTTTCAAGTGTCATGGGTGCCCACCCAAAATACAGGTGTTGGGCGCTCTGAACTTGGCTCCTCAGCAACCCATTCTAAACTCTTTTCTTCCTCTAGACGTGGCAGAGGAAGCAGAACCGGCCAGTAGTAGGTTCAGCGCCTCCAGCAATTCGGAGCAGGTTCCGCCACTCCCTCTCCTCGCAGGCACCAAGCTGAAGATGTCCAGCACAGGGGAATCAGAGAGAGTGAGACAGACGGAGTGGCACATTGAGCACAAGGGAGCGGGAGCGGTTGGCGGTGGGACCCGAGGAGGAATCTGTTGCCGATCAGAGAATCACCACGGCTTCCTCGCACAGGCCTCAGGTTAAGATTGCAGTCAGACCGAGAACGTCATCTGCCTCTTTAAAGAAGGCCCCCGCTGCCTTCTGGCGGGTGTCCTTTTCGACTGCTCAAAAAAGCAGGTTAAAAATGCAACCCATTGGAAGGCAGTGGGATGGTTGAGGGGTAAGTTGACGTGGCCATTTTAACTGCCCACCCACTCGGTTTCTGCTGGGGTAAAAGTGAGGGAGGGAGGGGGGGAAGAAGGCAAAAGGTACTTTATCTCGACAGTAGACAAACTTTTAGAGTATCAAATGCTGCCAACTACTGTTGAGAAATAGGACGGAGCAGAATTTCCTGTCACTGGTAATTTCCATTCTGCGCTGCACATTTCAGCTTGAAAGCTGGAAAGCCTCTTCGCAAGATCTCATTGCTCGACTTCCCCCCCTACCCCCCCTACATCCAAGAATGCAGATCATTTCCCAGCTGTTAGTGTGTTGGATGATTATTCTAGGCAAAGCATGTTATCCCAAGCTGTAAGTCAGCTGTCAAAGAAGCACTTTGCAATAATTAACATGAAAAAGACTCCAACCCATACATTTCTCCTAACGCCTGTTCAGCAGATTGATCTCTCCCGCTTGCCGTTCAGGTTTACATTGCAAAAGGATTAAGCCTCGAGTTGCCACTCATGTAGTGTTTGGTCACTATTTACAACAGCAGACTTTAATCAGCAGTTACATTTACAGCCTGGGGAGACTCTCCCCCACCATGCACAGAAATTAGTGAAATATTAAATTATATTTGCTGAGTGTTTTCTGCCGCTGGCTCTCTCCAGTGCTATCCAGTGTACACAAACGTCCCATGGAGATCTTCCACTGGATGAGTATACTACTCTAGCAAAATCATGTGGCAAAATATTTTAGCTTTGAAAGACGGTATGAGAATAACGTTACACCGAAATTCTTCATCCTGCATAAGTCAAATTGAAATAGTTGATAATGGGATGCCCAATGGAATTAACAAATTAGAAGAGACAGAGGCAGAAAAGGAAAGGACTTGCATTGATATAGAGCCTTTTATGACCCCAGGACATCCCAAAGTGCTTTATAGCCAATTAAATACTTTGAAGACTGTTGTAATGTAGGAAAATGCGGCAGCCACTTTGAGCACAGCAAGGTCCCACAAACAGCATTAAAATACATGTCCAGATGATTGGTTTTCGTGATGTTGGTTGAGTGATAAATATTGGCCAGGACACCAGGAGAACTGGTCTTCTCCAACTAATGCCATGATGTCTTTTATGTCCAGCAGACGGGACAGATGGAGCCCCAGTTTAAAGAGGTGAGAGTGCTGAGCCACGACTGACAACTGGAGGACTGCATCGAGAAACAGGCTTGATGTAGCAACATATATGCTCACTGATGTTCATCCTGACGCTATCAATTCAGCTCAACGAGCAGTTATTAAAAGAAAGTTACATGCTCATTAACCAGCTAGTAAACAGTGCATTAAAAAAACTAATTGCTAGTGTCATAATCATTCCTCGCAAATCTTCAGTTTTCTGATAAGTAAAGTGCCAAGATGTCATGCATACATGCAGAACATTACAAAATAGGTTGCACACCACATATCACATGCTAAGGTTTGATTGCTGTGAAACTCCTGAGTAATGTTTATACATAATTATATTCTCAATTACTGGGTTGAAGTTTACACTAAATTACTGTAATTGCCCTATTACAATGCTTACTGATGAGCAGATAATTACTGTTTACCTGAAGACAGAGTCCTATTTAGATATGTTACAGGTTCAGCATTCGATGAGCAATGTGTTTAACATTTGTCCCCTTCAAGACAATAATTTGCAAATCCTTACATCCAATGATATATAGAGTCATAGAGTCATAGAGTTTTACAGCACAGAAAGAGGCCCTTCGGCCCATCGTGTCCGCGCCGCCCATCCACCCCTGTCCTGTCTAATCCCATTTTCCAGCATTTGGTCCATAGCCTTGTATGCAATGGCATTTCAAGTGCTCATCCAAATGCTTCTTGAATGTTGTGAGGGTTCCTGCCTCTACCACCCTTTCAGGCAGTGAGTTCCAGATTCCAACCACCCTCTGGGTGAAAAAGTTCCTCCTCAAATCCCCTCTAAATCTCCTGCCCCTTACCCTGAATCTATGCCCCCTTGTTATTGACCCCCCTACTAAGGGGAAAAGTTCCTCTTTATCTACCCTATCTATGCCCCTCATCATTTTGTACACCTCAATCAGGTCCCCCCTCAGCCTTCTTTGCTCCAAGGAAAACAACCCCAGCCTGTTTAGTCTTTCTTCATAGCTGAGGCACTCCATCCCAGGTAACATCCTGGTGAATCTTCTCTGCACCCTCTCCAAAGCAATCACATCCTTCCTATAGTGAGGCGACCAGAACTGCACACAGTACTCCAGCTGTGGCCTCACCAGCGTTTTGTACAGCTCCATCATAACCTCCCTGCTCTTATATTCTATGCCTCGGCTAATGAAGGCAAGTATCGAAGTATATGATATACCGCCCATTATCGGGATCAGCTTTAAACAGTCTTCCACTGCAAACATGAGAAAGTAACGGCTCAATGGTTTGCCTGTCCTCTTACTGATTCTGCTGCCCCATCTGGTACTGATATTAACAGTGTTAGTGTTTCTGCTGGGATTCTGTGCTTCTCAACTGTACAGTTTTGGTGCAGGCTGCCTTTAAATTTCAAAGAGGTCATCTAAAATAAAAGTCAATTTTCCCCCACCCACTTCTGTGTCTCATTGTGGAGACATTAATCATTGGGATGATGAATGCTTTTTTCATTATGCATTGGTTAACAAATTGGCAGAGTTATACATCTTTTAAAACATGCCATTGCGCTGGGTCACTACAGTGGTGATGCTCAGGGTGGGTGACGGTGTACTCCCGTTTTCATTACTGAAGTTTGGCTGGGTTTTTTTCTTCTTCAGTAAAGCAAAACTCAGAACGCAAGGCATAATCTCACCAGCAGCCTCACTCATGTCTGATTTTTAGACACGGTAAAAGGTGGCAGCCATTATAATAACTCACTTGTTAAAAGCAGCAGCACCTCTTGTCCTTGTACTGTCTTCCATTCTTTCCCTCAGCCACTGCTGCTTGTTAACTCATCACAACTGAACAGCACGCCAAGATATTTGTGGATAGAATATATTCCACGACAGCAGCAGTGAACTGCCCAGGCAGCTGATGGGTTGCAAATCATCTCTGTTGGACTATTGTGGCAGGTTGCCTCAGTCGGTAGCACTCTTGTCTCCAAGTTAGAAGGCTACAGTACAGACTGATTCTCATTCCAATTATTTTTAACAACCATGGTTGTGAATGTAACATTGTCACTATTTTAAGTTTTGTTTTTCAAAAAAAGAAACTCCAGGACTTGAAGACATAGTCGATGCTGATATTCTGGTGCAATATTGAGTGCTACATTATCAGAGGTGCCATTCTTGGAAAGAGACTTTAAAGAGAGGTCCCTGTTAGGGTGGATGTTAAAGATCCTAGCGTACCATTTGAGGAGCAACAGGGTGTTCTTCTGGTGGCCAGCATTCCTCCTTCAATCAAGACCACCAGGAACAGATGAACTAGAAAGACTTGCATTCATAAAGCACCTTTCATGACCACAGAACATCCCACAGCATTTTACAGCCAATGCAGTACCTTTGAAGTGTAGTCAATTTGCGCATAGCAAAGTCTCACAAACAGCAATGACCAGTTGATCTGTTTTATTGCTGTTGATTAAGGATAAATATTGGCCTGAAGACCAGGGAGAACTCCCCTGCTCTTCTTCAAATAGTGCCATGGAACCTTCTACAGCCACCTCAGAGGGCAGACAGAGGCTCAGTTGAACATTTCATCCAAAAGACGGTACCTCCGACAGTGCAGCACTCCCACAAGTCCTCTTAGCTTGTTTCAGTTGGTAGTGCTCTCAACTCTGAGCCAGTAGGATTAGGATTTACGACCAACTCCAGAACTTGACCATATAATCTCTAGGCTGACACTTCAGTGCAGTTACTGCGGGAATGCCGCATTGTCAGAGGTGCTGTCTTTCTGTTAAACGGAGACCTATTTGTTTGTCCAGTTGGACGTGAAAGATCCCGTGGCACTATCCAAAGAAGAGCAGAGAGTTCTCCCAGTGCTTGGGCCAACATTCATCCCTCAACAAACACTACCAAATCAAATGCTGAGTCTTTGAGTATATTCAAGGCTGAGATAGATAGATTTTTGGGCTCATGGGGAATCAAGGGATATGGAGATCAGGCGGGAAAGTGGAGTTGAGATCAATGATCAGCCATGACAGAGGCCAGTGTCGGGAGCGGTGAGAGCGGAGGTTCGGTGAGTATTTAAACTCACTTTCGCGGGCTTTTTTACACAGGCTTACCAATCTCACAGACCGGCGGCGGCGTTCCAGAGCCTCGTCACGATTCAAAATGTGACGCGGGCAGGAGGAAGCAGCTGATTGGGTGAGTACTTATACTACTCTATAGTTTGACAGTTAAGGTTCATAGGCCTAGAAATTCGGTTGGTAGCGCCAGCGATTAGCGCCTAAAGAGCCCGAGAATTGGGGCGTTACCCAATTTTCGGGCGGGCGCAGTGAATATAGCGCCACCTCCCATATTGAGTAACTCTTTTCGCTCGCCCGCGGGCGCAGGCAGATCATGACGTCATTTCAGCGTGCAATGCCTTTTTGGCGTCCCGGACCGGATATTCGGTGGCGCCCGCAACCTTTTCGCCTGGCGCTATTAGTGACAGTTGGATGGAGCGTTCCCAGGCCCTTCTCGGACTCGGGGGGCGCGATTTAAAGGGGACAGCACTAGCATAAAAGCTGCAGCCATTTGGCCTGGCCATTCTGATCGTTGCTGGAGAGAGTTGCTGACCTTCTGTTGGACAGTAATTTTCTCATTGAGCCTTTGGAGGCACTGGCACTGGCAGCTTGAGGGCCCGGCTCCCGAACTGGTGATGCAGCATCTGAAAGCAGGGAGGTGGAAGAGTGGCTTTAGCAAAAGGACAGCTTGGCAGCAAGGGATGCCAGATTGCGGCAAGGCTATGACATGGGTCCACAGTGAGAAAGCATGCTGGCGGGGGGAACAATTGGAAGGAGACAGTTGTAATAGGTGAGAACCTTACCATCGCTGTCGACAATGGGGTCGGCAGCTGCAGTGGTCACAGGACCACTCAGACGTCCTCCAAGACTCTGGTGGACTCTCTCCTCGAGATCCGTGACAGTGACCACTTGTGGAGGTCCTCCACCGGTGCGAAGCTGGTCTTTGCCAATCCTCGCCAGCTTGGACTGCAGGGGAAAGGAGGGGAAGTTATGTTACATGATGCCCTGAGTGATCATCTCATGCCCCCCATGGTGCAAGAGCCCTTACATGACGCCTTGAGTCAAATGTGCATGTGTGTGCCCAGAAAGGGCCATGGGTGCTTGCTGGCAGATGGCCAATGGGGCACAGCCCACCCTGTAGCCATAAAGTCAGGTGCAAATGAAGGGATGCAGAAGTTTGCAGAAACAACACTCACCCTCATGACCCGAGTGAGGTCGTTGAATTTCTTTCTGCATTGGCCAGGGCTCCTGGTCACCATGCTGCTGGAGTTGACCCTCTGGCATACATCCCTCCAAGCTCGTCGGTAGTCCTTATGATTCGGCCTCGTGCCATTGTCTGGGTAGAGAACATCTCGCCGGCGTTCCACTGCGGCCACCAATTGCTCCAGAGCCTCATTGGTGAAGCGCTCTGCTCTCTGTCTCACCTTCTCCATCTGGTCCAAGTTTTTAGCACCAGAGAGGGGCCTGCACCGATTCTGAGGCCTGCAAGGCGAAGAGTGTGCATGTTGAAGCTGACTGACCCACCCCTTTAAGAGCTGGCCGGCGCCTGGAAGTCTCGTGGTCATCAGTAATAGAGAGCACATGCGCTGCGCCCGTCCGCTCCGATATTGGGTTGCGCCGGAAGATTAGCGCCTTAGGAGTCCCGTGTAATGCCTGAATTCGCGCCTCAATCCCCTTTAGGGGCGATGCAACCCAATATCGCGCCAGGCGGCGATAAGCTTCGTCTGGCTATAAACTTTGCGCAGCGCCAGTTCTAACGCCTCAAGCGGGGCTATACCCAATTTCTAGGCCATAGTTTATAAAGTTTAAAAGGTCTTAATTTAGTGGTTATAGTTTCTAAGGTCTCTGTTGAGTAGCGGGGAGTGCTAGGAAACAAGGGCCCTTGAGTATATCATTTAATTGTAGTATAATTGGTGGAATTGATTTAATTTAAACTAATTAAAGGGTAAGTCATGGCAGCAAAGCTCGGCCCCGTGGCATGCTCCTCCTGCACTATGTGGGACATCAGGGACACTTCCTGTGTCCCTGACGACCATGTATGCAGGAAGTGTATCCAGCTGCATCTATTGGCAGACCGCATTGTGGCGCTGGAGCTGTGAATGGATACATACTGGAGCATTCGTGATGTTGAGGACGTCATGGATATCATGTTTAATCAGTGTGATAAAAATGCTAACTTCCGGGAAGTTATGTCATCACTTCCTGTGAACTATGAACTATGAACTATGAACTGTGTACATACCTCACTTCCTGTAAATGTCACTTCCTGTTGGACTGGTATAAATACTGGTCTGTTCAGTATTGTAAGAGGCTTCTACCAGAGGCATGGTAAAGACCTCTCTTGTGTATATAGTGTGTTTATAAGTTACTTAAAGCTTACTTTAAAGTTACTTGATGGTAAGTCTCCTTTTTCTTACATCAATTTAAGTAACTTAGTATTTACACTGACAAATACTCGACCTTCAGACAAACTCGGAAGTTAAGGATCCAGGGAACCACCCATCATGGAGAAAATCCTTAGACCTATTCGTCTGGACTTGGACCCGAATACACCAGCAGCTGGCAGGGTATGGAAGCATTGGTATCGTACTTTTGAGAATTTTCTGGATGAATGTAAAGTGGATGCTCCTGCTAAATTGAAGATACTTGTCAATTATGTGACCCCAAAAGTGTTCGAATATGTTGATGACTGGGATAATTACGAAGAGGTGATTCGGGCACTTAAGAAACTGTATGCGAAGACCCCAAATGAGGTCTATGCTAGACATCTACTGGCCACAGCCCGACAAGGGCCAGGGGAATCAATTGACGAATTCCTGCAAGAACTTCGCAGGCTCAGCGTAGATTGTAACTTTCAGGCAGCCTCAGCTGAGCTGTACCGCCAAGAAATGATTCGTGATGCTTTCATCTGCGGGATTGCCTCTCCATTTATACGCCAGCGTCTACTAGAAAGTAAAACACTTGAGCTACAAAAAGCTTTTGACCTAGCTTGTTCACTGGATTTGGCAAAGAGAAATGCAGACCTCTATCAGCTGCCCAGATCTCGATCTGCTGCTGTAGCTGCAACCAGACAATTCAAGCGGTCTCAGGTGAACCCTATCATGGGGGAATCTAATTCTGATAATTCTGATGAAGAAGAGGAGGACGACCCCACTTTAGCAGCCTCTTGGCAATCTAGGAAGGAATGCTTCTTTTGTGGAGATGCTTTTCACCCTAGGAAAACCTGCCCTGCTCGCAATGCAATCTGCAGTTATTGCGGGAAAAAAGGACACTTTGCTAAAGTTTGCCTATCAAGGGCCTCTACGAGGGCCAATCCAGCTAAGACCTACCGAACTGCCCCAATTAGGGCCTATCAAGATGCTCCAGCTAGGACCTATCAAGCTTCCTCTCGAGCTCTCTCCCGAAGAAGCACACCGAGAGTTTTAGCCACTCTCTGTGCAACGACACCAATTACAGCTGCTTGCCCACAGAACCTGTCTCAGGCAGCCACAAAAATTTCAATTAAAGGGCATACCTTGGATGCCTTAATTGACTCAGGAAGTACTGATAGTTTCATTAAGGAACAGATTGTTGCGAAATTGAAACTACATGTCTTCCCATCGGACCAGGCAATTGCGATGGCCCAGTCATCACTTAATACCAGAATCTCCGGCTTTTGTGTTGTTGATATGACACTTCATGGTCGTATGTATCCCTCCACCCGACTTTCAGTGCTCAAAGACTTATGTAGTGATCTCCTCTTAGGGCTGGACTTCCAAAAACAGCATAAGAAACTCACCATTGAGTTTGGTGGATCCAAACCCGGACTTACTATTTCTAATATACCATCTAAATTACCATTTTGTGCATTATCAGCAGCTTCACTTGATGAACCCTCATTATTTGCCAGTATTCCGCCTCAATGCCAACCGATAATAACGAAATCGCGGCGCTTTAATCAGGGAGACCAATCTTTTATTGCGGCTGAAATCTCTCGACTTCTAGCAGAGGATATCATTGAACCATGTTCGTCGCCCTGGCGGGCTCAAGTCGTCATTGTCAAGAACCCTCTAAAACCTCACAAACAGCGACTATGCATCGATTATTCGCAAACCATCAATCAATATACCGACTTGGACGCCTACCCATTGCCACGCATTGATGATATGGTTAATAAACTGGCCGAATACAAAGTGTTCTCAACTTACGATTTAAAAAGTGCCTATCATCAGTTACCCTTGAAGGTCTCAGATAAGCAGTACACAGCCTTTGAGGCTAATGGACGGCTGTACCAATTTCGTCGCCTCCCATTCGGGGTTACTAATGGAGTGGCTGTCTTTCAACGGGCAATGGATGGCCTGGTTAAGCAGGAAAACCTAAGGGACACTTTTCCCTATCTTGATAACATTACCATTGCAGGTCACGATCAACAGGAACACGACTCCAACCTCCAAAAATTTCGGGATGCCCTCCATCGCCGTAATTTGACCCTGAATGAATCCAAATCTGTTGAGTCGCAACCGACCATCAACATCCTTGGCTACTGCGTAGGCAATGGTATCATTAAGCCAGACCCAGAAAGACTTCGCCCGCTCCAAGAGCTCCCGTCACCTAAGAATCCGGCTTCTTTACGTCGGGCTCTCGGTCTGTTTGCATACTACGCTAAATGGATTCCTCATTTTTCAGACAAAATCCAACCCTTGCTGCATGCTAGATCATTTCCACTGGGAACAGCGGCTGTTGCAGCCTTTAACCTTCTCAAAAAACAGTTGGAGAAAGCGGCTCTTCACTCCATCGATGAGAATCTCCCTTTCGTGGTTGAATGTGATGCCTCGGAGGTGGCGATCTCGGCTACTCTGAATCAGGAAGGTCGTCCTGTAGCATTTATGTCCAGGACCTTACAAGGTGCCGAGCTACATTATCCTCCGGTTGAGAAAGAAGCCACAGCCATCATAGAGGCAGTACGGAAGTGGAACCATTTTCTAGCTCGCCAGCACTTTACATTGATCACGGACCAACGATCAGTCGCCTTCATGCTCGATAATCGAAAACGAACCAAAATTAAGAATAATAAAATACAACTTTGGAGGATGGAACTGGCCTCTTTTGGTTATACCATTCTCTATCGGCCTGGCAAGGAGAATGTGGCCCCGGACACCCTCACACGGGCATTCTGCTCCACTATGTCATCCTCCACTCTCATGGATGTCCACAATGGTTTGTGTCATCCTGGCGTTACGCGCATGCTACATTTCGTACGATCACGGAATCTCCCTTTTTCCACTGGAGATGTAAAAAAAATATGCTCAGAATGCCGGCTTTGTGCGGAATTAAAACCTCAGTTCTTCCGCCCCTCAGATGGTATACTCATACATGCAACCCAACCGATGCAACGACTTAGCATCGATTTTAAGGGCCCAGTGCCCTCTTCAACTCGGAACACATATTTGCTCACCATGATCGACGAATATTCACGTTTTCCGTTTGCCTTCCCCTGCTCCAATATGCTGGCGTCCACAGTAATCTGCTGCCTTGAGCAGGTATTTTCTCTCTGTGGCATGCCGGCTTATATTCACTCAGATCGGGGTCCATCCTTTATGTCAAGGGAACTCAAGGACTACCTCTCAGAACGGGGAATTGCTACAAGCAAAACAACACCATACCATCCCATCGGAAATGGGCAGGTAGAGAGGTATAACGGTATCATCTGGAATTCCGTACGTCTCGCTTTAAGATCTCGGGGCCTACCAGACCAGCAATGGGAAACAGTGCTTCCGGATGCATTGCACTCTATACGGTCCCTGCTTTCTACAGCCACAAATACTACACCTCATGAGCGGTTCTTTGGATTCCAGCGTCGCTCATCTCATGGAACATCACTCCCGTCATGGCTAACTACTCCTGGACCTGTATTACTCCGAAGATACGTTCGGACGTCTAAAAATGACCCTCTTGTAGACGAGGTCGAACTAACCGATGCCAACCCCACCTATGCAAACATACGATATTCCGACGGCCGAGAATCTACCGTATCATTACGGGATCTGGCTCCCTGCCCACCAGGACCTAGTGGGACATCGGGTGATGGCATTTCACCAGGAAACTCTTGGGACCTATCGGCTACCCCTCTCCAGGATCCTGATCGGACACCAACTAGCTTGGTGCCGGTAGAACCCCGTGCTCAAGGTTACGACCCTCCCAGTACCGCGCATGAAAGTACTGATCCGCCACAGACCAGCTCTGCACCTCCCTCTGAACAGAGGCAGTCCGACTTTGAACCTATTGGGGCTCGTACTCGAAGCCATGATCTCCCCGACCCTTCACAGGGCAATCCAGGCCACACAGACTCTGACCAATGGCCAACCGCATGTAAGCGGACCAGCGACCCTCTACGACGGGAATCCAAACGGGTGCGACTCTTCCTTGTTCGGCGGCTACGGACCAAAAGGTAGACCACAGCCTCCTAATCCTGCAGGAGGGAAGAATGTGATAAAAATGCTAACTTCCGGGAAGTTATGTCATCACTTCCTGTGAACTATGAACTATGAACTGTGTACATACCTCACTTCCTGTAAATGTCACTTCCTGTTGGACTGGTATAAATACTGGTCTGTTCAGTATTGTAAGAGGCTTCTACCAGAGGCATGGTAAAGACCTCTCTTGTGTATATAGTGTGTTTATAAGTTACTTAAAGCTTACTTTAAAGTTACTTGATGGTAAGTCTCCTTTTTCTTACATCAATCAGTTGGTCACACCGCAGGTAAAGGCTGCACAGGCAGGAAGGGAATGGGTGACCACCAGGCAGAGTAGTAGGCGCCGGCAGGTAGTGCAGGGGTCCCCTGCAGCCATCCCCCTCTCAAACAGATATACCGTTTTGGATATTGTTGAGGGAGATGGCTTATCGGGGGAAGGCAGCAGCAACCAACTTCCTGGCACCATGGGTGGTTCTGCTGCACGGGACGGGAGGAAAAAGAGCGGGAGAGCTGTAGTGATAGGGGATTCTATTGTAAGGGGAATAGATAGGCATTTCTGCTGCCGCAAACGAGACTCCAGGATGGTATGTTGCCTCCCTGGTGCAAGGGTCAAGGATGTCTCGGAGCGACTGCAGGGCATTCTGGAGGGGGAGGGTGAACAGCCAGTTGTCATTGTGCATATAGGTACCAACGATGTAGGTAAAAAACGGGATGAGGTCTTAAAAGCTGAATATAAGGAGTTAGGAGGTAAATTAAAAAATAGGACCTCAAAGGTAATAAACTCAGGGTTGCTACCAGTGCCACGTGCTAGTCAGAGTAGAAATAGAAGGATATTTCAGCTGAATACGTGGCTAGAAGAATGGTGCAAGAGGGAGGGATTCAAATTCCTGGGATATTGGAACCGGTTCTGGGGGAGGTGGGACCAGTACAAACTGGACGGTTTGCACCTGGGCAGGACCGGGACCGATGTCCTAGGGGGAGTGTTTGCTAGTGCTGTTGGGGAGGGTTTAAACCAAAATGGCAGGGGGTTGGGAACCTGTGCAGGGAGACAGAGGAAAGGGAAGCAAGGATAGAAGCAAAAGACAGGAAGGAGAAAAGCAACAGTGGAAGTCAGAGAAATCAAGGGTTTAAATCAAACATGGCTGCAGTAAACAATAATTCTAAAAGGTCTAAGAGTGTTAAACATAGAAGATAGGAGCAGGAGTAGGCCATTCGGCCGTCGAGCCTGAAGGCTTTATGTCTTAATGCGCAGAGCGTTCGTAATAAGGTGGATGAATTAGCTGTGCAAATAGATGTAAACGGATATGATATAATTGGGATTACGGAGACATGGCTCCAGGGTGACCAAGGCTGGGAATTCAACATCCAGGGGTATTCAATATTCAGGAAGGACAGGCAAAAAGAAAAAGGCGGTGGGGTAGCATTGCTGGTTAAAGAAAAGATTAAAACAATAATAAGGAAGGATATTAGCTCTGATGATGTGGAATCCGTATGGGTAGAGCTGAGAAATACCAAGGGGCAGAAAATGTTAGTGGGCGTTGTATACAGACCCCCAAACAGTAATGCTGAGGTTGGGGATGGCATTAAACGGGAAATTAGAGATGCGTGCAATAAGGGCACAGCAGTTATCATGGGTGACTATAATCTACATATAGTTTGGTCTAACCAAATTAGTAACAATACTGTGGAAGAGGAATTCCTAGAGTGTATACGGGATGGTTTCCTGGGCCAATATTTCGAGGAACCAACTAGAGATCAGGCCATCTTAGACTGGGTATTATGTAATGAGAAAGGATTAATTAGCAATCTTGTTGGGCGAGGCCCCTTCGGGAGGAGCGATCATAATATGATAGAATTCTTCATTAAGATGGAGAGTGAAGTCGTTGATTAAGAGACTTGGGTACTGAATTTAAATAAAGGAAACTACGATGGTATGAGGCACGAGTTGGCTAGGTTGGATTGGGGAATGTTACTTAAAGGGTTAATGGTGAATAGGCAATGGCAAACATTTAAAGACCGCATGGATGAACTACAGAATTTGTTCATCCCTGTTTGGCATAAAAATAAAACAAAAAAGTTGACTCAACATTGGCTAACAAGGGAAATTAGGGATAGCATAAGATCCAAGGGGAGGACATATAAATTGGCCAGAAAAAGTAGCAAACCTGAGGATTGGGAGCAGTTTAGGATTCAGCAAAGGAAGACAAAGGGACTAATTAAGAGGGGGAAAATAGAGTATGAGAGTAAGCTTTCAGGGAACATAAAAACTGACTGTAAAAGCTTCTATAGATATGTGAAGAGAAAAAGATTGGTAAAGTCAAGCGTAGGTCCCTTGCAGTCAGAATCAGGGGAATTTATAATGGGGAACAAAGACATGGCAGACCAATTAAATACATATTTTGGTTCTGTCTTCACAAAGGAGGACACAAATAAACTCCTAGAGATGTCGGGGAACATAGGGTCTAATGAGAGGGAAGAACTGAATGAAATCAGTATTTCTAGGGAAATGGTGTTAGGGAAATTGATGGTATTGAAGGCCGATAAATCCCTAGGGCCTGATAATCTACATCCTAGGGTACTTAAGGAAGTGGCCCTAGAAATAGTAGATGCATTGCTGGTCATCTTCCAAAATTCGATAGACTCTGGAATAGTTCCCATGGATTGGAGGGTAGCTAATGTAACCCCACTATTTAAAAAAGGTGGTAGAGAGAAAACGGGGAATTATAGACCGGTAAGCCTGACATCGGTAGTGGGGAAAATGCTAGAGTCCATTATAAAAGATGTAATAGCAGAGCACTTGGAACACAGTAACAGGATCGGACAAAGTCAACATGGATTTACAAAAGGTAAATCATGCTTGACTAATCTACTGGAACTTTTTGAGGATGTAACTGGTAAAATAGATAAGGGAGAACCAGTGGATGTGGTGTATTTGGACTTTCAGAAGGCTTTCGATAAGGTCCAGCATAAGAGATTAGCGTGCAAAGTTAAAGCACATGGGATTGGGGGTAAGGTACTGACTTGGATAGAGAACTGGTTGGCAGACAGGAATCAAAGAGTTGGAATAAACGGGTCTTTTTCCGAGTGGCAGGCAGTGACTAGTGGGGTACCACAGGGATTGGTGCTAGGACCCCAGCTATTCACAATATATATTAATGATCTAGACGAGGGAACTAGATGCAATATCTCCAAGTTTGCAGACGACACAAAGCTGGGTGGTTGTGTGTGCTGTGAGGAGGATGTAGGGAAACTCCAGTATGATTTGGACAGGTTGGGTGATTGGGCAGAAGCATGGCAGATGCAGTATAATGTGGATAAATGCGAGGTTATCCACTTTGGTGGCAAAAACAGGAAGACAGAATATTATATGAATTGCAATAGATTAGGAAAAGGGGAAGTGCAACAAGACCTGAGTGTCCTTGTGCACCAGTCGCTGAAGGTAAGCATGCAGGTGCAGCAGGCGGTTAAGAAGGCAAATGGTATGCTGGCCTTCATAGCGAGAGGATTCAAGTACAGGAGCAAAGATGTCTTGCTGCAGTTCTACAGGGCTTTGATGAGATCACACCTTGAGTATTGTGTTTGCTGTTTTGGTCACCTTATCTGAGGAAGGTTGTTCTTGCCATGGAGGGAGTGCAGCGAAGATTCACCAGACTGATACCTGGGATGGCAGGAATGACGTATGAGGAGAGATTGGGTCGATTGGGCTTATATTCGCTAGAGTTTAGAAGAATGAAAGGGGATCTCATTGAAACTTATAAAATTCTAACAGGACTAGACAGACTAGATGCAGGAAGGATGTTCCTGATGACGGGGGAGTTCAGAACCAGGGGTTACAGTCTAAGGATAAGGGGTAAGCCAGTTAGGACAGAGATGAGGAGGAAGTTCTTCACCCAGAGAGTGGTGAACCTGTGGAATTCTCTACCACAAAAGGCAGTTGAGGCCAATTCATTAAATATATTCAAGAAGGAGTTAGATATATTTCTTAAGGCTAAGGGGATCAAGGGATATGGGGAGAAAGCAGTGACAGGGTACTGAATTTGGATGATCAGCCATGATCGCATTGAATGGCGGAGCAGGCTCGAGGGGCCGAATGGCCTACTCCTGCTCTTATTATGTTCTTAAACTGATCCTTCATCTCATTGCTGTTTGTGGGATCTTGCTGGGCACAAATTGGCTGTCACGTTTGCTTACATAACAATAGTGACTAAACTTCAAAAAAAAATTATTGGCTGTGGAGTGCTTTGGGATGTTGAGAATGTGATAAACTGTTAAATAAATGAAAGTTCTTTCTTAGTAATTCTGGAATGTTACTGAGGAGGTCCTCGAATCCTGCATGATGACATCACATGGTTCACTCCCCTGCACCGTCATCATCCACCTTGATTAGCACAGTTTATTTATTTTTTAAAAAGCTCCTCTTATTCTTAGGATGTCCCTCGGAACCGAGGATGACTTGCTTCCACACTAGAAATGAGTTCACAGGTGACTGATGAGTCCAATGCGGGACCTACAGGCTCTGTCACAGGTGGGGCAGATGGTGGTTGAAGGGGTGGGTGGGTGGAGTGCTTGGGTTGACGTGCGCTCCTTCCGCTGCTTGCACTTGGTTCCGCTTGCTCACAGTGAAGAGACTCGAGATGTTCGGCGCCTTCCCGGATGCTTCTCCTCCACTTTGTGCAGTCTTGGACCAGGGATTCCCAGGTGTCGGTGGGGATGTTGCACTTTTTCAAGGAGGCTTTGAGGGTGTCCTTGAAGCGTTTCCTCTGCCCATCTGGGGCTCTCGTGCCGTGTCGGAGCTCCGAGTAGAGCGCTTACTTTGGGAGTCTTGCATCGGGCATGCGGACGAGGTGGCCTGTCCATCGGAGCTGATCGAGCGTGGTCAAAGCTTCCATGCTGGGGATGTTGGCCTGAGCGAGAACACTGACGTTGGTGCGCCTATCCTGCCAATGGATTTGCAGGATCTTGCGGCGGCAGCGTTGGTGGTACCTCTCCAGTACTTTGAGGTGCCTGCTGTACATGGTCCATGTCTCTGAAGCATACAGGAGGGCGGGTATCACTACTGCTCTGTTGACCTGTGGAAGGAGGAGAGCATGCCAGGGGATCTCAGAGACCGTAATCGTGACCATCTTTTTAAAAAACTGTTAAAGTAGTGACAATGGTTGTCACAAATAATTGGGCTTGAGAACCAGTCAGTGGTGCTGGGATAGTGCGCCTCTCGCCCCACTGGTCAAAGCAGAAGGTAGCGGTGTCCTGCAGTAAGAAACATGACACGCAAACCCACACAGGGGGTACCATCACATCAGCATTTCATCTCTGGAACACAAACCCACACAGGGGGTACCATCACATCAGCATTTCATCTCTGGAACACAAACCCACACAGGGGGTACCGTCACATCAACATTTCATCTCTGGAACACAAACCCACACAGGGGGTACCGTCACATAAGCATTTCATCTCTGGAACACAAACCCACACAGGGGGTACCGTCACATCAGTATTTCATCTCTGGAACACAAACCCACACAGGGGGTACCGTCACATCAGTATTTCATCTCTGGAACACAAACCCACACAGGGGGTACCGTCACATCAGCATTTCATCTCTGGAACACAAACCCACACAGGGGGTACCGTCACATCAGTATTTCATCTCTGGAACACAAACCCACACAGGGGGTACCGTCACATCAGCATTTCATCTCTGGAACACAAACCCACACAGGGGGTACTGTCACATCAGTATTTCATCTCTGGAACACAAACCCACACAGGGGGTACCGTCACATCAGCATTTCATCTCTGGAACACAAAACCCACACAGGGGGTACCGTCACATCAGCATTTCATCTCTGCAACTAGCCTGCGGGATTTTTTAAAATTATTAATTGCTAACCTAATAAATGGACAGTGTCGCACTGCTCTAAATGTTTGAGAGTATGAACTACTCTCGAAAAATAGAATATGGCACATTTAGCAGCAGAGTCGAGGAAAATATTTTTCTGCTTTGCCATCCTGTTTCTCATTGTCCGTCTCCAATATTCCTGCCTCTTCTTACCTACTGAAAGTAACTTTAGGTCGCAGGATTCAGTATAGTCACAGATACATCAATAACCAGAGGGTGACGGTCATTAGCATACAGACATCTGACGAACTCAAATATGTAGATATATATTTGGTGCCCTCGCAGCATTCATTCTGAGCCCTCTTATATGACTTTCTGAGAATCACGCTGGTCTGATTGACTGTTGCATTATTCTGACTGTTGCATTATTCTGAGCTCTCTGAACTCATTCACGGTAGTCTGAAGACTTCATTTAAACTCACTCCTTCAATGTGGCTGATCCCAGACATAAATTCCCTGTACAATTCATATCCTGTAAAATTAGCACCACAATTAGCTCAGATCAGTAATGATGATGGAACGGTTGCACACCGCCAAGTCTGCTGCAATGCCTGCACAGAAGCTGTGCTTTTTGGACAATGAGTCTGTGAAGCAGGACAACACCCTGCAGTTAGACAGCACCTGTAATGCAGTAAAACGTCCCAAGGGCTTTCCCGGGAGCGTAATCTCACAACAAAACTGACACCAAGCCAAAGGAGGAGACATTAGGACATGTGATCAAAAGTTTGCTCAAAGGGGTAGGTTTTAAGAAGTGTCTTAAAAGGAGGAGAAAGAGGCAAAGAGTTTTAGGGAGGGAATTCCAGAACCTAGACAGCTGAAGGCATGGCCGCCAATGGTGGGGCGAAGGGAGTGGAGGATGTATGAGGCCGGAATTGGAGGAATGCAGAGTTCTCGGATGGTTGTAGGGCTGGACAAGACATAACTCAATCAAGGGTGGACTCAGCAGAGGCTGTGATTGGCACTCATTTCAAACTTCCTATTACATTCCGATATAACTACAGTAACAGATTACACAGTGGCTTTATGATACAGGGAGCGGTGCGGGATGCTGCACCACAGAATAACAGGAGCAGGAAGAGAGAGAGGAACTGGCATGATCAATGTTAGTCTGCAGCAGAGGATCTGTTTCTGCCAGTCACTGAGCATTATCGCTGGCAGTGGTGCAGCAACAGATGCCATGCTCCTCGTCTGGCTGACCCATGGCCTACCTCAGAAGGTGGCAGTGAGGAACTGGTCACGGAAGATGTACAGATTTCAAAGAGCCGTGGCTTTGAAGAAATCTTGGCTCCTATATCAGCCGCCAGCAGTCTTTCATATCTATCCAACTACATCTGGGACAGTTTCCCCAAGATCATTGGACATTCACAGCTGTCAGACATCCAACATCAACAGAAAACTTCCTCTTCAACTCATCATTGTGTTTAAAAAGACATTTCCTTCTAATTCAGTGTAAAATAAACACACACTAAGCTAGTTGGGGGTATCTAATCCAATCCGGCTCTCGGGGATATCTTCCATTATATGGCTCATTTCCTTCCTTCACATAATCATGCTTCTTCCAGAGAGAGAAAATACACTAAATTCCAATGGATAAGAATCAAATAGTTTCCCTCCCATAATTACATTTTAGGGATTCAAAGGAAAATGAAAACCCAATACACTCCTACCGCAAATCTCGTAATCTGATTGCATCGCATTTAGGATTGTCCTATTCTAACAAGGTGACCTTTGCACTGCACGCCTCTGTTCCACAAGCCCATGAGACAGCAGCTTGGAAGACAAGACTGGGTCAAAGCACCACAATGAATGCATCCAGTATAGAGGAAAACTTCCAGCTGCCTTCTTCAGACACTTCTAAACGTGTGCCAAAATAATGTTACCTTGAGGGGCTTGGTTTCAACAAGAACACAATTACTGGTGAATAATCAGTAAAAAGAAAATTGTAAGATCTTGGTGCGGAGCTCTGGGCCACTGATGTCATTTTCTGGTAATTTATTTTTGTTCTATCTTATCCATTCTATTGCTGCTCTTCTCTACGACTTTTGTTGAAAATATGAGACTTTTCCCCCCAAATTGTCTTTCCTCCTTTTCTGAAGGTTCGGACGCTTGCTGGGTACAGTTACACAGGCCACCAACAGCCTTCTGGTACCAGACCAAAGTGGTCATTTTCCACAGGTTAGTTTAGATAGTGACTATTGGCCGGCTAATCAACCATCAGGTACATCGCTGCCAAGTCCAATCAAGTCTTCAGCTAACATCCACACGCACCTTCCAGTAATAACGAGCAAGTACACTGGCTGATGTTCCCTGTCCTTAGCTTTCACAGGGCAATGTGAAGAGCTATTACATCCTAACTGCTGCCCTAATGCACACCAAGCGGAGATGAAACCTGAGCTGTCAGCCATGGCTCATTGGTAGCACTCGCTCCTCAGTCAGAATGCTGTGGGTTCAAGCCCCACTCCAGAGACTTTGAGCGTGTAATCTAGGCTAGCACTACAGTACTGAGGGAGTGCTGTACATTTGGAGGCGCCATCTTTCATTAAAATTAGGTCCGACCTGCCCTCTCAAGCGGCTGTAAAAGATCAGGAAACTGGAACCCACGACTTTCACCCTCCCCCAGGGGTGCTGAGGCCAATTGCAGCACGCTAAATGCTGCGCTGGCTGGGACCAGCAAAGTTGGCTCATGTCATAATGGGAACTGGGACCTTCTAGTCTGCATGACTCAATACCACACTGGGCCATCAAAGAAACAGAATGATATTGAAAACAGAAATCTGACATAAATTTAAGTTTGGTTACTATCAAAACACCAACCAGCAAAAAATAAGGTTTTAATCGTACAATTTGGGGAAAAAAATGTAGCAACAGCAACTTCTTTTTTGAAAATGTGATATTTACACAGCTTTGTAGTGCTGACAGACTAAAAACAACAACTACAGGCCAGTCAGTTTAACCTCAGTAGCAGGGAAGCTTTTAGAAATAATAATCAGGGACAAAATTAACAGTCACTTGGACAAGTGTGGATTAATTAAGGAAAGCCAGCACGGATTTGTTAAAGGCAAATCGTGTTTAACCAACTTGATCGAGTTTTTTGATGAGGTAACTGAGAGGGTTGATGAGGGCAGTGCGGTTGACGTGGTGTACAGTACATGGATTTCCAAAAGGCGTTCAACAAAGTGCCACATAATAGGCTTGCCAGCAAAGTTGAAGCCAATGGAATAAAAGGGACAGTGGCAGCACAGATACGAAATTGGCTAAGTGACAGGAAACAGAGAGTAGTGGTGAACGGTTGTTTTTCGGATGGGAGGAAGGTATACAGTGGTGTTCCCCAGGGGTCAGTTCTTGATATATATTAATGACTTGGATGTGGGTGTACAGGGCACAATTTCAAAATTTGCAGATGACACAAAACTTGGAAGTATAGTGAACAGTGAGGAAGATAGTGATAGACTTCAGGAGGACATAGAGGACAAATGGAATGGGTAGACATGTGGCAGATGAAATTTAATGCAGAAAAGTGCGAAGTGATACATTTTGCTGGAAAGAGTGAGGAGAGGAAATATAAACTAAATGGTACAATCCTAAAATATAAACTAAAATGTACAATCCTAAAGGAGGTGCATGAACAGAGAGACCTGGGGGTATATGTGCACAAATCATTGAAGGTGGCAGGGTAGGTTGAGAAAGCAGTTAAAAAGCTTACGGGATCCTGGGCTTCATGAATAGAGGTATAGAGTACAAAAGCGTGGAAATTATGATGAACCTGTATAAAACACTAGTTCGGCACCACTTTAGGAAGAATGTGATGGCCTTAGAGAGAGTGCGGAAAAGATTTCTGAGAATTATTCCAGGGATGAGGGACTTCAGTTACGGGGATAGACTGGAGAAGCTGGGGTTGTTCTCCTTAGAACAGAGAAGATTGATAGGAGATTTGATAGAGGTGTTCAAAATCATGAGGTGTCGAGACAGAGTAGAGAGAGAGAAACTGTTCCCATTGGCAGAAGGGTCGAGAACCAGAGGACACAGATTTAAGATGATTGGCAGAAGAACCAAAAGCGACATGAGGAAAAACTTTTTCACTCAGCGAGTGGTTATGATCTGGAATGCACTGCCTGAAAGGGTGGTGGAGGCAGGCTCAATCACTGCTTTCAAAAGGGAATTGGATAAGTACCTGAAGGAAAACAATTAGCAGGGCTACGGGGAAAGGGCGGGGGAGTGGGACTAGCTGAAGTGCCCTTGCAGAGAGCTGGCATGGGCTCAATGGACCGAATGGCCTTCTTCCGTGCTGTAACCATTCTGTAACCATTCTATGATTCTATGAAAATGCAAATTGTCCAAGCCTTCAGAACTGCTCGAATACCTGCACTAAAGCTCCGATCATGAACATCTTTAAAGCTCAGAATGCTGGTTTTAGTTCAGCATTACTTTCAATACACAATAATCAATATGTAGACATTTGCCTTCAGAACAGTTACTGCACTTCAAACAGTTACTGAAGCATTTAATTGGGATAGATTTCTGGTGCATAAAGTTTTCCTTTCTCTTCACTATTTTGCAAAATTACAAACTAGATTGAAGTATTTAATTCCAGATTACACATCAACTACCAATCCAGGCCTGTGGTGAGAGTAGGAGGGGAGAATTTGGTTCAAGGCTCCAAAACTTCAGAACAAACCAACATCCCTATATGGATGAGCAACTCGAGAGGCCCATTGCCAAATGGGTAAGTGAGGCACTTAAGATCCCAGGTTTTCTTTACATAGTGAGCCCCTAGACCCTGTAATCACTGAAATAAGGAACAGGTCCTTAGGAGGTACATAGAGGACATGTGATACGATGTGAAGGTTGTATTCTAAATAAAACAAGTGATGTTTGAGTTACTTCATGTGAATGTGAAGGATAAATGATATCCAGTTTAACAATGTCAGCAGGCTTATGTTCAACACACCACAACCTTAACATTCTAAGTCCTATTTGCTTTGAGTGTTACTACATGGAGTAATCAGTTAGACTAAGGTATTTTCAATTCATACGTGTTATTTAATAAAAGGCATTTCATTGGTGGATTAATATCAAGAGCTCAGGATGTTCTATGGTGCCAATATTCAGGCTGCTCAAGGTGGAAAAGTGGCTCTGAGGGGGAGATAAAGGAATGGTAAGATGGGCCAGTTTAATTTCAGATCCAAGAATGGCAGCCCTGCATTGAGGGGATAGCTTGCTTCTCATTGCCTATATTCCAATCCTTGAGGCCTATCTTTCCCCTGCTCATTGGGGGGGGGGGGGTTGCAAACGGTGAGGATGATACCAATCGACTGCAACAGGACATAGATAGGCTAGCAGAATGGGCAGACAAGTGGCAGATGGAATTTAATACAGAGAAGTGTGAGGTGATGCATTTTGACAGAAGGAACAGGGAGAGGCAATATACAGTTAATGGCACAGTTTTAAAGAGTGTGCAGGGACAGAGGGACCTAGGAGTTAATGTGCATAGGTCCCTGAAGGTGGCAGGACATATTGAGAGAGTAGTTAGCAAAACATATGGTATCTTGGGCTTCATAAATAGAGGTATTGAGTGCAAAAGCAGAGAAGTTATGCTGAACCTCTATAAAGCGCTGGTTAGGCCACAACTGGAGTATTGCGTCCAGTTCTGGTCACCACACTTTAGGAAGTACGTGAAGGCCCTTGAGAGGGTGCAGAGGAGATTTACCAGAAGGGTTCCGGGGATGGGAGATCTTAGCTACAAGGACAGGTTGGAGAAGCTGGATTTATTTTCATTAGAGCAAAGAAGGTTGAGGGGTGATTTGATAGAGGTGTTTGGATAGGCTATATAGAGAAAGGCTGTTCCCACTAGTTGATGGTACAAGGAGTAGGGGACACAGATTTAAGGTTTTGGGCAAGAGATACAAGGGGGGATGTGAGGAAAAACTTTATTACACAGCGAGTGGTGAGGACCTGGAACTCGCTGCCGACGGAAGTGGTGGAAGCGGAGACACTCAGGGGTCGATTTTAACTCAGATGCGGGGAATTGTCGGGTTCCCCGAATTTGGTGTTTCCCACACGAATCTAAATGGGTGTGTGAGACTGATGCAATTTTAACTCAATTGGCCAATTGATTTCCAACATATGGAAACCCTTGGCAAAGTCGCATAATATGACGTAATTATTGCTGCTGCACTTAGGGTCTGCAACAAGCCTTGCTTCTTCTGCAGGCTGCCAACCTTTTGTCTTTTGCTGATACACTGAGCTGGAAGCAGAATGGCAAGAGAAAGACCGAGGTCTGCACCCCGTTTTGACGACGTTGCCCTGCAGGCTTTAGTGGAGGGAGCAAGAGCTCACAAGGAGGTGCTTTTCCCTTCATCAGGGAGGAAGATGCCTCCCCAGCAGACAAAGGCTGCGTGGCTGCAAGTGGCAGAGGAGGTCAACTCCTTACCGGCTACCCGCAGAACCTGGATACAGTGCAAGAAGAGATTTCATGACCTTCAGCACACTGGAAAAGTGAGTATGAAGTTCCCATCACTCTCAATCTGATCTCCATTGCCTCTCCTCACCAGCACTCAGCTTTAGCAATCTCTTCCTCCACATCCCACTTGGCACTGACATCCATGCACCCTTACCCATTCCCTCTCTCTCTATGCTCACATTCACCTAACTATTCGACTATGCAGCCCTCACACTCCCTATCACTCTGATGCTATGAAAACAACTGACAACACACAGGGAGGGCCCTTGGTCTTGCCACCTCACTCCATCTTTGTCTCCTTCTAAGCATCTATGCTATGGATTCTCTACACTCACTCCTTCATTCTCACTCAAACTCCACTTGTCTCCCTCATTGCAGGAAAAGAGAGCTCACAATAAAAAAGAACGAACGAGGATAGGAGGAGGGCCACCCTCAGTAGCCCACCTCACCCCCTGGGAGGAGGCGGTCCTGGAGATTGTAGGACTGGAGGATGAGGCGCAAGTGGGGGGATGGACAGACGGGTGCATCACAGCAAGCTGGTGACAGAATAGTTTTCCATCTCATTGACATTGCATGAGTCGCTGATAATGATTCTGAAGCTATAACAGATGGACCTATGATCATCTGCAATATGCAATGTGCATGTAACCTTGACCTCACATCTCTAACTCTTTCCTTTACTCCCCCACAAGATCATCGAGAGACCCTGTCCCCACTGTCCAGGAGGACGAGCCTGAGATGCCAGACTCCTCAGAGGAATCTGCAACCTCTGAGGGCGCAGCATCAGCAGAATTTAGTGCACCCAGCGCCAGCGCAGACATTCACACCTCGGTGGGACCTTCGGGATGTAGAGTAGTGTTGTCACCTGGTGTATCACAGCTCACAAGTGAGCATCAGCAGATTGTGGAGACAGGGACAGTAGTGGAGAGTGCTAGTCGGAGGGCGCAGGACTCTGCCAGCTCGGCTCAGCTGCATGTCGAACCTCTGCCTCTAGGTCCATCCATAAGATCAGCGGGGCTGGAACTCCAGGAACAGATGCAGGAGTCTCTGGCAGGTTTTGTCTCCAAGGTCGATGTGAGTGTGGAGCGAATGGAGGAGTCCATAGCGACCATGAGCAGAGCCTTTGTGGAGTCATTGGCGCATGAAGGCATCACCATGGAAAGGATGGCAACCTCCATGGAGGAGATAAGTCACCAGGGTATGGAAAACATGGTGTGTGTTCATAATAGAATGACATCTCTTGAGGAGCGATGGGCATCTATTGAACAGAGAAACCAGACCTTCATGGAAGTCCTTCTGAGTAGGACTGCCAGTGCAGATACGGGTCCCCATGACCCGCTGATGTGCAGCCACTTCCAAGCACTGGCCCCTTCTGGCCTGTGCAGCTTCAGGTGGGTGAGCAGCAGCCTGGCGCTCCTGTTGCTTCTGCTGTTGTTCCTGGTTCTGCTGGTGCCGCGGCTGGTGTTCGAGCTCATCTAATGCCCAGAAGAGGAGGAAATAAATGGCTCCCATGCTTCTGGTATATGCCTCCGTTGAGGAAGCCCTAGTGAAGGTGGCGAGCGGGGTTTCCCAGGAGGTCACACGGGAGATGTGTGTGAGGCTTCAACCTTCCACAGGTGTGGTTAAGCCTGGTAAAAGTTGCCCTAGGCCTGAAACAACAAAGTCCTGCCACCTGCAAATGATGACTGATCAAATCTCCTCTTTAATGGTTGACCTGCAGCTGCTAGTCAACAAGTCAATAGTGCTCACGCCAGGTTTCACAGGCGTGATCCCCACCGGGCATGTTTTGCGTGGGAAAGGGGTTAAAAATGCAAGGGCCTGTTGAAATGGGATTATAAAGGCCAATTATTGCTGATTAAGGGCCTTAAAGACCAGTCCCGCCTGTTGGAGGTGGGACTGATTCGGGACCATCAGACACGCTTGGGTTAAAATGGCTCGGGGTCAGGAACCAGGCGGGAGGGGTCCCGACCCCCAGTTTTTGCGATTTTAACCCCCCACACGCCTCAAAGCCCGCCTCACGGCTGAGTTAAAATCGACCCCTCAATGTTTTCAAGGGGAGACTGGATAGTGACTTGAGGGAAATAAACTCGCAGGGCTACGGGGATAGAGCGGAGGTGTGCGACTGACTGGATTGCTCTGCAGTGAGCCGGCACGGACTCGATGGGCTGAATGGCCACCTCCTATGACTCTCTCAAAACCACGATGCCTTGCTACCACTCTTGCTTCCTTCAAATGCCTCCTTAAAACTTAACTCTTTGACTGTCTCTTTAGTTTTCCCCTCTGTTAAGTCTGTGTGTTATAATGAGAATTAATACACAGACCACAAGAGTAAATTTTAACAGGTCTTTACTCGTCGAAGGTCCGGGCTGAACTGCCCAATAAATCATTACACAGCACTTATATACCGGTGTGGTCACCACCGGTATTACAGTATACAGCAGCCAAGATAAAGTAGTGCAACTCTTAAAATAGTTCTCTTAAAGGTGGAACGGTTACATACACCACAATCCTCCCTTTTTAGCTTAACAGTATATATTCCCCATTAACATAACATAATAACATATATACACAACTTCATGTACAACAGTTCACAGATTCAGTCTCTCTGGAGGCTTCCTGACTCGGTCCGGATAACGCCTCGGTGGTGTAGTAGTTTTCGGTGGTGTAGTAGGTTCTTTTGGCAAGGTCGATTCGGCTTGAATGCCAGTGTCGGGTTCATCTGATTCCAGTATCACCGGATCGGAGGTAGATACTATGGGTATCTCTGCTTCATCATTAGGCGTATAGAGTTGTGGAGTAGGTTGTCCCTTTTCGGATGACTCTATGATCTGGTCAACATGGCGCCTTATTATGCTTTCACCAATGTCCACGGTATACATCAGCGGTCCTAGTCGTGTGCAAATAGTTCCAGGCTGCCATTTCTCGGTACGGTAGTCCCGGGCCAAAACTTGTTGACCTATCTGGAAGGTTCTAGTTGGCCTTTCATTCATGCCTTGAAATTGCCGGTTCTCTACGTCCCTTCTGATGTTTGGCTTGATCAAATCCAGCCGGCATCTTAGTCTTCTATTGAAAAACATCATGGCGGGAGTTTGGTTTGTAACCACATGTGTTGCATTCCTGTACGCCAACAAGAAGTTATCTACCTTATGTTGTAGATTTATGTCTTCATTACCCATGGCCTTTATGGCCTTCTTGAAGGTCTGGACAAACCTTTCAGCTAATCCATTGGTGGCGGGATGGTATGGGGCGGACGTGTAGTGCTTAACCCCATTGTTTTTTAAGAACTTCCTGAATTCTTCGGACACAAATTGCGGTCCATTATCAGAACAGATCTGTTCCGGCAGCCCATTCCTGGCAAATATGGTCCTTAATACTGTGATGGTTTTTTCCGTGGTGGTGGAGGACATCTTTATTACCTCCGGCCACTTGGAGTGTGCATCCACCGCGATTAAGAACATTGAGTCCAAAAATGGACCAGCAAAGTCGATATGTACCCTTTGCCATGGAGATGAGGGCCACTCCCATGGATGTAGAGGGGCTTGTGGTGGGGCGTTTTGGACCTTCTGGCATCCTAGACAGCTCTTGGTCATTTCTTCGATGTCTCCATCGATACCTGGCCACCACACAAACGCTCTGGCTAGGTTCTTCATTTTAACTCCACCCAGATTCCCCTCGTGAAGCTCCTTTAGCACTTTATGCTGGAGTTTGGGTGGAATCACCACTCTGGATCCACACATCAAAGTTCCTCGGCACACTGACAGCTGCTCTCTTCTTTGCGAGAATGCTGGCAACAGTGGTTCGCCATGTGCTGGCCATCCCTTCACCGTTAAATCGTAGACTCGTGAGAGAGTCGGGTCATTTCTCGTTTCCTTTTCGATGGTAGAATTTGTTACTGGTAGACATTCCACTATGGTTGAGTGGAACATCTCCACTGGGTCCACTGTAGGCGCCTCTTCTACCGTTGGCAACGGTAGGCGCGATAAACCGTCAGCATTCCCATGCTGTTTTGATCCTTTGTATTCTACGTCATATTGGTGTGCCCCTAGGAAAAGGGACCACCTCTGTAGCCTTTGCGCTGTCATAATGGAAACGCCCTTTCTAGGGTTGAATATGGATACCAACGGCTGGTGGTCTGTCAGCAGTGTAAACTTCTGGCCCTGCAGGTAATGATTAAACTTCTTTACTCCCCACACCAGGCTGAGAGCCTCCCTATCTATCTGAGCATAGTTGCGCTCAGCGGAGGTCAATGATCTGGATGCAAATGCGACTGGCCTTTCCAAGCCATTTGGCAACTTGTGTGAGAGTACTGCTCCAATACCATAAGGAGAAGCATCACAAGCTAAACGAATAGGTAGCGTTGGGTTGAAATGAGCCAACACTTCCTCTGAGGTGATCAATGCCTTGCTTTTGCGAAAGGCCTTCTTACAGTTCTCGCTCCACTTCCATGGTACTTCTTTCTGCAAAAGAGCATTCAGCGGGTGCAGCACCATGGATAGATTTGGCAGAAACTTATGGTAATAGTTAATCAACTGGGATACATTTTCCGGAGCGGGAGCCTTCACAACAGCTTCGATCTTGTCAGGTGACTTGTGCAGCCCCTCCTGGTCAATGACATGACCACAGTACGAGATCCGTTTCTGAAAGAACTCACATTTCTGGCGATTAACTCGAAGTCCATATTCCTTCAATCTGGTGAGCACCAGTTTCAAATTTGCAAGGTGTTCCTCATCATCATCTCCTGTAATCAGGATATCGTCCAAGTAACATTGAGTGTTTGGAATTCCCTGTAATACCTGCTCCATGGCCCTCTGCCAAATTGCTGGAGCCGAAGCCACTCCAAAAACCAGTCTATTATATCGATACAAGCCTCTGTGCGTGTTGATTGTGAGATACTGGCGCGACTCTTCCTCAACTTCCATTTGTAAATACGCTTGCGCCAGGTCTATCTTGGTGAAGTGTTTCCCGCCAGACAATGAAGCAAAGATATCCTCAATCCGCGGAAGCGGATATTGCACCGTGTGAAGCACCGGATTAACTGTGATCTTGAAGTCTCCACAGATGCGGACCTTCCCCGGTTCCCCTGGCTTGTTACTCGATGAACGCTTCATGACGGGAACAATGGGCGTGGCCCACTCACTCCAGTCCACCAGACAGTACTCCTGAACGTTCTAGCCCTTCCAGCTCAGCTTCCACAGCATGTCGTATCGCATAAGGTACCGGTCTGGCTTTGAAAAATTTTGGGTTTGCATGTTCTGCAATCTTGATTTTTGCCTTAATTCCTCTTAGTGTTCCCAGTCCCTGTTGGAACACCTTTTTAGCCTCCTCCAATATTCTGGACAATCGTTCAGGTTTGACATTTTTTTTTCCGGAATCTACCGTCATTGCTTTTAGGGAGTGCCAGTCCATATTTATTTTCCTGATCCACTCCCGTCCCAGAAGTGGTGGACCTCCCTCAGGTAGTACATATAAGTCCATTCCTTGGTGTTCTTTGCCCTTGTGTATCACCTTGACTTTTATCTTTCCGATGGGGTATACTCTTTGCCCCGTGTATGTCTGCAATACTATCTCCGTATCCCGTAGGGGAATATGTGTGAATAACCTTTTGTAATCTTGCTTATTCATGACCGTCAACGCCGATCCGGTGTCCAATTCCATCTTCACTTGGACTCCTGCTATCTGCAGTGTGACCCAGATAGTTTGTAGGTCAGCTTCCTTATTCACATTGTGAATTCTCAGACTACCCAGTTCCTTGCTGTTGGAGTCTGAATCCGAATTCTGTTCATCCGAACTCTTCTCAGCCACCTTATGTACCTTTCTGCACCTTTCCTGCGGTGACTTTTTGTTGCTGGTCTTCTTTCCTGACCGGCATACTTTAGCTATGTGACCAAGCTTGCCACATTTTCTACATTCCTGGTTTTTAAACCAGCATTGGTTCTGATCGTGTGTTGTCTTTCCACAACGATAACATTTCGTTGTACCCAAAGCCATTTGATCTACGCTGAGTACCGCTGCCTTCAGCTGCATTTCCGCAGTGCCTCTCGCTGCGGCTTCGTGCGATGCTGCAATAGTGACAGCCTTATCAAGTGTAAGATCATTCTCTTCAAGCAGCCGCTTTTGTGTTCCTTCTTTCGACAATCCACACACGAATTTGTCTCTCAGTGCCTCTGTCAGACTTTCCCCAAACTGACAGTATTTCGCTAGCTTACGCAGTTCAATTAAATACTCCGCGTTGCTTTCCTCTTTCAGTTGCGTTCTCGCATAAAATTTAAATCGTTCCGCTAACATCAGCGGTGTGGGGTTCAAATGATTTTTCAGGACAGCAACAATTTTAGCGAAAGTCTGATCCGCCGGTTTAGCTGGTGATAGAAGATGCTTCAATAGCCCGTATGTCTTCACACCCATTGAGTTTAGTAAGGTTAGTGCTTTATCTTCATCTGATATTTTATTTGCCTTACAATATATCTCTATGCGTTCTACATACGTGGCACAATCTTCAACATCAGGATCGAAATCGTTGATGTTACCACGCTTAGGCATCCTCGCAATCTTCTTGAGAAACAAAAAGAAATTTTTCTTTTATTTTTTTTTTCAAAATGGCGGTTTCCCGCGCTTGTCTTCTTCCCCCGCCTACGAAAATGGCGGCTTCTCGCGTTTGCCTTTCTCCCCCGCTGGCTGTAATGGCGATTGCCGTATTGCTGTGTTCGCCCTCCCCAGCGGTTTTCAAATCGTGCCTCCCAGCCCCTCTTGCAGTCCGGTCCTTTCCCCCGGCTGCGGCTGAGTTCTCCGCGTTTTTTATTTTTTATTTTCTCCCGCGCCTTACGCTGACCCGGTCGCTGCGCCTCGCGGCCTCGGTAGCTGCCCGGCCTTTTTCACCGGTCGCGGTCGAGCTCTCTCTCGACGCTGTTGCGTCTCCCAGCCCGCTTGCAGCCCGGTCTTTTACACCGGCTGCGTTTGCATTCACCGCGGCTCCCGTGCCTTACGCTGCCCCAGTCTCAGCGCCTCTGGCCCCGCCTGCTGTCCGGCTCTTTTCCCCGGCCGTGGTCGAGTTCTCCGCCCTTATATCCTCCGTTTTCCCCTCCCCTACTTCACAGCCAACGTGGCCGACTTGCTGCTCGTCGCTGATCGGCTTACCCACCACCGTGATAGAAGGGATGATCACTGCCTGTTGCTGATGGAAGACTTCGTGTCAGGATTCTTCCTTTGCTCTTCAGACCTGCGTCTTTTCTCAGCAGGATGATGAGGGCGGATGCCTCCTCTCAACGCCCGTCAACTGCCTTGGATGTATCTCTGCCGCAGGGTAAGATCGTACTCGTCGCCACTGTTAAGTCTGTGTGTTATAATGAGAATTAATACACAGACCACAAGAGTAAATTTTAACAGGTCTTTACTAGTCGAAGGTCCGGGCTGAACTGCCCAATAAATCATTACACAGCATTTATATACCGGTGTGGTCACCACCGGTATTACAGTATACAGCAGCCAAGATAAAGTAGTGCAACTCTTAAAATAGTTCTCTTAAAGGTGGAACGGTTACATACACCACACCCTCCACAGAATCCTATCTGTCTCCTTCCTCTGCACTACATATCTGATTAACTATGCAGAACCATCTCTGATAATCAGCAACACTATATGTTTATGTAACACCCTTTACATGAAAGGTCTTGGAGTCAGAAGGTCGTGGGTCTAAGCCCCACTCCAGAGACTTCAGCACATAATCCAAGCTGACCCTTCAGTACAATACTGAGGGGGTGGTGCACTGCGGGAGATGCCATATATCAAATGAGACGTTAAGCCAAGGCCCTGTCTGCCCCCTCAGGTGGATGTAAAAGTTCCCATGATACGATTCGAAGAGGAGCAGGGGAGTTCTCCTGGTGTCCTGGCCAATATTCATCCCTCAACCAACAACATTACAATAGATTCTTTGGTCATTATCACTTTGCTGTTTGTGGGACATTGGTGTGCACAAATTCCCTACTTTACAATGGTGACGGCACTTCAAAAATACTTAAGCAAAATACTGTAGATGCTGGAAATATGAAATTAAAACCGAAAATGCTGGAAATACTCAGCAGTTCTGGCATCGACCCGAAACGGTAACTCTGTTTCTCTCTCCACAGATGCTGCCTGGCCTGCTGAGTATTTCCAGCATTTTCGGTTTTTAACCTCAGAAGTACGCTCGAGGACGTCCTGAGGCCATGACAAGTGCTATATATCTTGCCTCCTTTCCCACTCGGTGTTATCCTCTCCTCTTGTAAAGTGCTGAGACATTCAACATGAAGGATACATAAACAGCATTGTGAGTCTGACATCCAGTACAGAGGAATGAGGAGAACAAGCCAGATAGCAGGAGAACTGAGACACAGGTCAAGAGGCAGACATACAGCACAGATGAACAAGAGACAGACTGGGAAAGAGTGGTGAAAGATGGAACTATGAATTGAGAGGCAGATTCGAAACATCGAAGGAGGCTGGTGATAATACAGGAGTGAAAAAACACAAGAATTAAATGCTAGAAGGAGCAGCATCAAGAGCATGCAAAGGGAGGGGGAGTCCAACAGTTGCAGTTGCCTTGGTACGCTTTACTAAGTTAAAGGCGCTATATAAATGCAAGCTGTTGTTGTTGTGAAACAGAGATACTTGGAAGGTGCTTGGGAGCAACAAGAATTGAACAGTCAATGCATGTGGCAGGTTTGAGCTGGGAAACCACAAGAAGTCTCAGCAAAACAAAGAAATGTCACAAATAAATTACAGCAGCTACCCACGGATTTGTGTACTGGTGGACTTAACCACGTCAGGTCCAAAGAAGCATTTCTGCTGCATAATGGAAAATAAGTCGCGAGGGTCAAGATTGGAGGTTACTGAATGACGCAAATAATCCACAGGTCATTTTCCAGAAATGCTTTGGGTGTAAATGCCTTTTCAATTCTTTTCTCTCCAGCACAAAACACTTTTGTGCCTTTTTTCTCGTCATTTTCAGATTCATGCCTGAGGACCTGCTATGTTCTTGTGCCGATCTTTCACCAAAGGGCATGAGTGATAAATTCAATAGTATTTTCTAAACATTTTTTTTGTTGCATCGACCCAATCATCCATCTGTCACCATTTTCAAGACTGGAATTTCAACCTGGCACAGAACCTAGCAGGGGATAACAAATCCCTTATTGTTAGCAACTTCTTTTTGTAAAATTAAGTGCTCTGTCACCTTGGTGGTCCTACATCTAGTTCTGGGACACAGAGATCCTGCGTCAAAACAAACTAAAAAGGAAAGAAACTTGCAGAAGTTTTTTGGCTGTGACTTGTACCTGGCAGGGTGTTCTGGAGAGGGGCTGTGTAATGTCTCTCCCTCTTCGCCGCTCCTCATAGGGTCACTTTCCACTAGCTGATCCATGCGCCTACACCTCATTTGTGAGCCTAGCTGAGGAATTGAAAGAAATTAGTATTCGTAAAAAAATAGTACTGGCGAAATTAATGGGACTGAAAGCCAATAAATCCCCTGGACTTGAGGCCTACATCCTAGGGTTTTGAAAGAGGTGGCTATAGAGGTAGTGGATGCGTGGTCGTCCTCTTCCAAAATTCCATCGATTCTAGAACGGTTTCCGCAGATTGGAAGGTAGCAAATGTAACTATTTAAGAAAGGAGGGAGAGAGAAAACGGGGAACTACAGACCAGTTAGCCTGACATCAGTAGTAGGGAAAATGCTAGAATCTATTATTAAGGACGTGGTAACAGGGCACTTAAAAAATAATAATAGGATTGGGCAGAGTCAACACGGATTTCTGAAAGGGAAATCGTGTTTGACAAATCTGTTAAGAGTTTTTTGAGGTTGTAACTAGAAGAATAGATAAGGGGGAACCAGTGGATGTGGTGCATTTGGATTTTCAGAAGGCATTCGATAAGGTGCCACACAAGAGGTTATTAAACAAAATTAGGGCTCATGGGATTGGGGGTAATATACTAGCATGGATTGAGGATTGGTTAACGGACAGAAAACAGAGAGTAGGAATAAACGGGTCATTTTCGGGTTGGCAGGCTGTAACTAGTGGGATCAGTGCTTGGGTCACCGCAAGGATCAGTGCTTGGGCCTCAGCTATTCACAATCTATATCAATGATTTGGATGAGGGAACCAAATGTAATATATCCAAGTTTGCTGATGATACAAAGCTGGGTGGGAATGTAAGTTGTGAGGCGGATGCAAGGAGGCTTCAAGGGGATATAGACAGGCTAAGTGAGCGGGCAAGAACATGGCAAATGGAATATAATGTGGAGAAATGTGAAGTTATCCACTTTAGTAGGAAAAATAGAAAAACAGAGTATTTTTTAAATGGTGAGAGATTGGGAAATGTTGGTGTTCAGAGGGACCTGGGTATCCTTGTACACTAATCACTGAAAGTTAACATGCAGGTACAGCAAGCAAATGGTATGTTGGCCTTTATTACAAGAGGATTTGAGTATAAGAGTAAAGACGTCTTACTGCAATTATATAGGGCCCTGGTGAGACCACATCTGGAGTATTGTGTACAGTTTTGGTCTCCTTACCTAAGGAAGGATATACTTGCCATAGAGGGAGTGCAATAAAGGTTCACCAGACTGGTTCCTGGGATGGGGGGATTGTCCTATGAGGAGAGATTGAGTAGACTAGGCCTATATTCTCTAAAGTTTAGAAGAATGAGAGGTGATCTCATTGAAACATACAAAATTCTTACAGGGCTTGACAGGGTAGATGCAGGGAGGATGTTTCCCCTAACTGGGGAGTCTAGATCCAGGGGTCACAGTCTCAGAATAAGGGGTCGGACATTTAGGACTGAGATGAGAAATGTCTTCACTCAGAGGGTGGTGAATCTTTGGAATTCTCTACCCCAGAGGGCTGTGGAGGCTCAGTCGTTGAGTATATTCAAGACAAACATCGATAGATTTTTGGATATTAAGGGAATCAAGGGATATGGGGATAGTGCAGGAAAGTGGATTGATCGTATTGAATGGCGGAGCAGTCTCGAGGGGCCGAATGGCCTACTCCTTCTATTTCTTATGTTCTTACAGTGAGCAGGCTATTTAATGGTGGCAGGGGGTGGGTGGGGAAAATCGTAGCTCAGCCATATCCCGTTCTCGTTCGAAGTCTGCGTACTTTCCAGCAGGTATCATTGGGAAGCATTCCGGAGCAGGAACCATTGCTTATTTACCCCTCTCTCCCGTGAGCCCAATTGGAGCTCACCAACAGCTGCCGAACAGGGACCAACTAAATCAGTACAGGTGTTGCTTTGTCAGTGCTGCTTATTGTATAACTAAATCCATCCGCATTATGTTGATAAAGTACATTGCTGGTAACGTGCCGACGAGCACAAGTTACCACAAGATCTCAATCCCCTTCCCCACATACTCAGTACGGTCTAGTTGCAGTATAATCATGTTCAACCATTCTAACCTTGATTGCAGGTAATAAGGGAAACCCGATACATGTCATCACGGCTACAGAGAAAACAGCACAACTCGTCACTTATCTTATCAACTGATCAAAGTACAGTTCAAAAATCCTGACAAAGTATCTGGACATTTTTCATTATCACAGGCAACAGTAGCACCTAGCTGAGCTTTCAGTTGATGAGTGAAGTAGGGATCAGGGATCCATTCTCCCACGTTGTACAGAGTCTTCATCGCAATGTCAGCCATGGTTCAGTGGATAGCACTTTTGCCTCGGAATTAAAAGGTTGTCAGTTCAAGTCCCACTCCAGAGATTTGAGCACATAATCTAAGCTGACACTTCAGTGCAGTGCTGAGGGAGTGCTGCACTGTCAGAGATACTGTCGTTCAGATGAAGCGTTAAACTGTTCTCTCAGGTAGATGTAAAAGATCCCATGGGACTATTTCAAAGAAGAGCAGGGGAACTCTTGCCGGTGTCCTGGCCAATATGTATCCCTCAACCAACATCACTAACACAGATTATCTGGTTATCACATTGCTGTTTGTGGGACCTTGCTCTGTGCAAATTGGCTACTGCGTTTCCTTTGATACA
The DNA here is from genome assembly GCF_052327205.1 of Somniosus microcephalus. Classification (NCBI taxonomy): domain Eukaryota; kingdom Metazoa; phylum Chordata; class Chondrichthyes; order Squaliformes; family Somniosidae; genus Somniosus; species Somniosus microcephalus. Next base: position 22,972,305 of record NC_141002.1, on the reverse strand, counting down.
ACAGTGACTCATTGACTATAAAGCACTTTGGGACATCCTGAAGTGGTGAAAGAGGCTATATAAATGCAAGCCTTTCTTTATTCCCTACTGGCAGTACATCACAAAATCTACTTCAATTCAAGTATATCAAGTTACTACTAGTAAAGGATAGATAGATGGACAAGGTGAAAGACTAGAAGACTGAATTCCTGTCCACTTTGCATGATTTCCCCTCCAATATTTTGTTCAGAGATGCATGGATTCTTCCTGAAATTTATTTGTTCATTCCTTTTTGACACAGGTTTGTACATATTTCAACACATTACAGTCGTGCAAAAAAAATATGGAATGTAATGACAGAAAAGCCAGCAAGTTACCAGTGAGTGTCCATCACACTGTCCCTTTTCATGAATGAGAGGGTTTTGTAAAACAAACATATTCTCTAGTTTCCGAGTGACATCTGTCTTGCCTGTGGTTCTAGAAACGAAGGGAGTAATAGGAAGCAAAAATTAATCGCCACAGCAACTGAACTATTCAACACCAAATATCTGCCATCTACAAAGAATTGTATTTCAATTGTGTTTATGTAACCTGCTGTCTTCATCCAGTGTAGGCCCCAGAGTTCACTAGTTTGAATCTTTAAAGTTGATCTGCGACTAGCGACAGGCTTGCGTCTTCTCTCTCTGCATGTTCACTCCAATTACATTCATATTTACTGACTCCTCTGGTCACTGAGATTTCATTTTGCTCTCTTTGAAGAGGGCAGCAGCCTGGCTCCATCTGTCATGGGGTTAAGTGACCTTCTGTTATTTCAGTAGATTCAATGATCTAGAAAATGTACCCCCCTTTTCAGATCATAATCCACGCACACAAAAAAACTTGACAAAAAAAAAATCACCATATCAAGGCAACTCTTTCAGGAGAAAACACTACGATTTTTCAGTGTTGCTGATTTTAACTTAGCAATTCCGTCTTAAACAAAGCCTTTCAGACCATACTGCTGATGATCCTATTTCAGAGCTTTTTTTGGACATAATTTTTTTCAATGCTTTCTGTGTGATGACAATACCATCGGCTTATCTCAGCCATATTTATGGGGCTCCCCCACCACCTAAAACCAGTTACATAAATTACAGCATTAAATCAAGGATATGCGGCAATGTCAAGGTAAATGGTATTCAAATTTGTCGCTAGTTTCTTTAATAATCCCAGGGCAATCACCTTTCTGACTGGAATACACTTTCAGAAAATCCTGGTGGGTTTCCTTCTTCCTTCGCTTCCTCACAAGTTAAAAGGGCAACTCCCAAATGTTTTCCAAGAGATGCTCGATTAACTGAGACTTTTAGAAAAAACACAAAGTTTTACTTATTCATCTGTTTGGGAAATTAAAAAAAACAATTTTCTACTTTTCTTCAACGCCATCGTTGAGAGCCGGCTGCAGCCTTCTGCCCAGGGCGCTCTCTGACCAGCTGCTAGAGGGGTATGTGCGAGAGCAAAATGGGCCACTTCTAACCTTTAGAGTCGCCCTCCTTCTGTTTGGAGAAGCGTCTCTGCCTCCCGTCTGTGCTTTGATGTGAAGGGCTGTGTGGGGGGACAACTGGCTTAAACACAGAAGTTGGCAAGAGGCCACCTGGCCACAGCCGAGCACAATTTGATTTTGGTGTCAGCGAGTTGGATAAGTTGAAGGAAGAAGGAACAAAAAAAAGAACGACCTGCATTTATATAGTGTCTTTCTCAGTAATATCTCAAAGTGCTTCATATACAATGAGATGATTGAACAGTTAGTCTGCTTTTGAGGGAATATTAGGCAGGGCACCGAGAACTTTCTGCTGTTCTTCAAAGAGTACGACCAAAACTTTTGCATTCCACACAAACCACTGGAGTAGGCCAATGAGGCTTGGTTTTAACATCTCATCTGAAAACGACATAAATCAATAAATGTTTTGATATTTGCATTGGACTTGAATTCATCCTTGTCCCTTGGCTTTTGCAGTGCTGCACATACAAGATGAAAATTTGGGGTCTCTCGATTATCCACCTCTTTCCATTATTCACTGGGGATGGGGGTGGGGGGGTGGAGGATAATGGAGGTTCCACTGTAATTGCTTGGTTAAGTATGCAATCCATAGTTTGATTCCCTCATGACTGTAATCAGGATAAGATGTAGAACAAGTATTTTTATATTGTCTCGGGGGATGTGGTTGACACTAGCAAGGCAGCATTTATTGCCCATCCCTAGTTGCCCTGAGGACATTGAAAATCAACCATGTAGTGTGGGACTAGAGTTGCATGGAGGCCAGAACAGGTATGGCTGGCAGTTTCCCTTCCCTGAAGGACATCAGCAAACTAGTTGGGTTTTACAACAACCCACGACTTTCATACTTATTTTATTAAATTTATAAAATCAATTTCATAATTTGCCATGGTGGGATTTGAACACTCAACCTGTCCAATACTATAACCATTAGATTATTGCACCCTAAAGCTTACACATGATGTTTTCGTGGACACAGATGATGTAGGTCAACTGACCAAGTGCTTTTTAGTTGTTGCTAGTGGGAAAAAAAATCAATTTCAGAAGCATATTATGGACAAGTCAGTTCTTCAAAATCGTGAAAGGTTTTGATAGCGTAGATAGAGAGAGAATGTTTCCACTTGTGGGGAAGAGCAAAACTAGAGGCCATCAATATAAGATAGTCACCAAGAAATCAAATAAGGAATTCAGAAGAAACTTCTTTACCCAGAGAGTGGTGAGAATGTGGAAGTCGCTACCACAGGGAGTGGCTGAAGCGAATAGTATAGATGCATTTAAGTTAGATGAATTGTTAGATAAGCATACGAGGGAGAAGGGAATAGAGGGTTATGCTGATAGAGTTAGATGAGGAAAGACAGGAGGAGGCTCGAGTGGAGCATAAACGCCAGCATGGAGTGGTTGGGCCGAATGGCTGGTTTCTGTGCTGTATATCCTAGTAATCCTATGTACTGCCACCAGTTTGGTGAAAGGAATGGGGAGAGGACCTGCAGGATACATCTTATCAGAGTGACACCGACTTGAAACGTGACTATTATTTTGTTGTGATGCAATGTGTGCTGATCAACATGCACCTGAACTTCCCACTAATGATGGTGATGTCCTTAAAAGATATCCTTCTCCAACATCTGAATTTATTAGAAAATAAAGCGATAAATCTAAAAATCCACCTAATTTACTAATGAGCTACCAGAGACCTGGATTTAAGCCAATATGTCTTATCTACCCCCTCCCAAATAAAGGTTGCCAAGTCACGTCAAACACAATTTACTGGGAAACAGATTTCCCACCTATCACCCTGTGCTACATTCACTATCCCTCTCAGTGAAGCTGCCCCAGGCTATCCAATACTCACAATTCACACCTGCACTGGTTTCTTCATTTCACAAAGCTCCACTGTTTAGTAAACTCCTAAACTGCAACTGAGGCGTTTGACCCAGCAAGGTTCATATCCTCACTTTCCCACGAACCTTTTAGTTTCAACTTAAAAACACCATTTTATTTATATGTGTCTGGTCTGGTTGACCTCCCACTGCCGTACCTTTTAATTACAGCTGGGATAGCAAAATGGGCTGGTCTGGACTAGAGAGTTCCTCAACCGTCATCGCCAATGTTGATTCATGATCACCCCTTAGCAACAGCTTGCATTGATATAGCGCCTTTAACGTAGTAGAACGTCTCAAGACGCTTCAAGGAAGCGCTATCAGACAAAATTTGACACCGAGCTACATAAGGAGTTATTAGGGCAGGTGACCAAGAGCTTGGTCAAAGAGATAGATTTTAAAGGAGCGTCTTAAAGGAGGAGAGAGAGGTGGGCCGATGGAAATCGAGGATGCACAAGAGGGCAGAATTGGGGGAAGGCAGAGTTCTCGGAGGGTTGTAGGGCTGAGCCCGCCATCGAATTACCAAATGAAGAGAATCGAGTCTGACTGTTAGTCAATGTTAAGATTCAGAGTTATGATATGAGTCGAGATTCTCACACTGTGCCGCCAGAGCTAAATGGCTACTATGGACTCGATGGTTTGCAAAAGGAAGGTTTGAGGCCGTTCTTCACCCAGTGGTGCAATTTTCCATCCCAGATAAAGCCTTGGGACCAGAAACTCCCAGTACTATGAGCTACCCTTCCTCAGGCCAGGCTGAGGGCCACTGAACTTCAGCATGCACGAGGCTGGTAGATAACCACACCAGCCAATCAACTAACCAAAGCATCATGAAATATGACCAGGAATTGCAGAAATATCAAGTCCATGTCTACTGAGATAGGATTAACGGAATGGGGCCTAAATTTATAGTGTTAGGGTGTATGGAGGATGGATTTTCATCCATATTGGCAGACTTTCTGCACAATGTCTCCCACTGCCATGGTATCATGTACCTCTATATTAGGTAACCGACGTACAAGATTACCCTCTAACCCATTTGCCAAGTAAAAACCGGAGTAAAAAAATTAAGACTTCCAAGCAGTCACCATGGCCTGGATCTTAGCCTGGAGGAGAGTTCTGCGCAGGTGGAAGGGCTGTTGTGAGGTCGAGAAACCCGGAAGAACGGGTTTCCCGAATGTCCTGCAGGATTTAACTGCAGGGCCCCTTTAAGTGGAGTTCCCGCCCATAGGCAGCCTGATTGACAGGCTGGAGGCCTTTCGAATGGGAAGCCTGCTTCCAGAACAGAAGTCATTACATATACACACAACCTGATTGCATCATAAATTCCCTTATGCCTTTTGAAATGTTAAACCCATGTAAAATTTGCAGATGTCTGTCAGGTAATCTCAGGTTGTTCTTGAAACTAAGCTATTTGATATGCAAGTCAGGTGTCAAAGGAAAACACAGCAGACAGCCAGCCAAGGGGCTGCTGTTCATGCTCTATCTACCTGGATGGTGGAATTGATGTTTGCCTGCCTCATGGGAAAGGAGTTTTTTTTATTTGTTCATGGGCTGTGGGCGTCGCTGGCAAGGCCAGCATTTATTGCCCATCCCTAACTGCCCTTGAGAAGGTGGTGGTGAGCCGCCTTCTTGAACTGCAGAGGGCAGTTAAGGGTTAACCACATTGCTCTGGGACTGGAGTCACATGTAGGCCAGACCAGGTAAGGACGGCAGATTTCCTTCCCTAAAGGACATTAGTGAGTGATACTAGTTTTTAATTCCAGATTTATTTTTAATTAATTGAATTTAAATTCCCCAGCTGCCTGTGGTGGTTTGTGTGTGCTTTGCTTTGAGTTCTTCAAAGAACCAACTTCCACTCAAAAGCAAACCACAAGGGTCTCTGTACAATGGTTTGGGGATGTGTAGTTGTCAGTTTGCTGTTTACCTGTCTGCAGATACTTAGTGGCAGTGGGGTGAGCTTCGTGGATCCTGAAACACCCTTGTTCCTTTCATTAAAGACTCAGTTCAAAGATTCTGACTTGCAGTATCGAGGGATATGGGGATAGTTCAGGAAAGGGGAGATGAGGTAGAAGATCAGCCATGATCTTATTGAATGGCGGAGCAGGCTCGAAGAGCCAAATGGTCATCTCCGGCTCCTATTTCTTATGTTCTTATGTTCACAAAACTGACGCCTACAAGAGCAGGCAAGTGTATTGGGGGAGTGAGAGAGATCACGGGGGGTGGTTCAGATGGCCGGGGGGTGGTCCCGATTATGGTCTGGGGAGTCCCGATTGTGGGGGGAGGGCGGGGATACAGATTAGCCATGCGCTAATTGAATGGCGGAACAGGCTCGAGAGGCTGAATGGCCTACTCCTGTTCCTATATTCTTATGCACTGCCTCTGATGAACATAGAGAGGGGGAAACTGGGAGTGGGAGCAGCAAGAGACCAGAAGCTTGAAAGAGCAGCGTGGGAGATGGGGGCCCAGAGGTGAGCAATGCCCGAGAGTGTAAAATGGGTAGGAAAGCGGGACTGAGAGAGCAGCAGACTAGCAGACTCTCCAGAGTGAGCGACACCACCATCCACAACAAATGATTCATATAAATCAAACCGCACCCCCCACCCTAATTTTCAACCTCAAATAGAGGAATTTTCTTTTTTTTTTCTCTCCCAGGAGATTACATGGCTCCTGGTGGGTAGGGCATTACAACTATGTGATGGGCTAGACAGACCAGCTGGTCTTTTCCTGTCTGACATTTTCATATGTCCGTGTATCAGATCAGCTTCGCAATCTCACCGTGGACCATACCTACTCCAGCAGGTAGTGTCACACTGCCTGGACTTCCCACCAGCTGCACTATGACTACAGGTTGGTGCGATACCAAATTTAAACACTCTCAGGCGGTCTGGGAAGTTTTCAAACTGCAATTTGGATGTGCGTGTCTGTGTGTGTGTTTTTTTTAAAATGAGAACATGCTCAAATTAAAATGTAACTGACCGCAGAGCTCATTTGTCCTTGGGCAGAATGCTGCTCAGAGCCAGGAGTGAGACTTGGTTCACACTGGCTGGGCAATCGACTGAGATCAGGACCCACTCTATGACTGGTCTCTTGTGATAAGCTGTGACACAGAGCAGGGTTGTCACAACTTCACTACCATGTCAAGCCCATCACAGAAGCAGGCTGTGGGTGGGGGTTTAATTCGACAAGTGGCTACTCTCATCTGGAGAGGGAAAAAAACACTGAAATAACTGAGCTATTTATTAGATTCTCAAAGTTCAATGGTGTGTGTGTGCTGACTTGAATAAATGTTGCTGATTCCAGGATTGTCTCATCTTTTATCGCAAATGTTTTGCGTTGAGTTGCTCTGTGGTTGAGTGCCAGATGGTCTCATTTCACTCGTGTGCAGGCTTTTGGTTTTGGCATTTGTTGACACAATAAACAAGGTTCCAATCCATTCAGCCTAAGTGCTGCAGGAATAGGTCCCAGGGTTGGTTGGGTTTGGCAGCTCCCAACATTTCTAGTTGTTTACTTTGCTCTGTACAGGGGAAGAGGTAATGCGAGAGGTGTGTTTGTTTTCCACCACACTGCATGGCTCAACACCAGGTTCATAACTCTGAAGGGGGGAAGAGTATAGAAAAGCTACAGCTTCCAAATGATAGGGGATAAAGTCCACCGGCACAAATAGCCCATGAGAGCAGAGCAAGAGAAGATGATACGAAAATGCCCTGCAACCGAAACATGGACATTCCTTGGGCGTCGTGTAAAGTCAGCGGCAAAAATGGCAAAGCTGCAATGGCAAATATACGCAGTGAAAAGGGGCAAATTTAGCACAACGGTATTTACATTGTGGCGCCGTTTCCATGAGCACTTCCATGATGTAAACATGGCATCAAAAATAGGGTATCGTTGAACTCATTCAGGTTCTATTCTTCAGAGACACATCCTGACGATGAGCACAGCTAAACCTTTGGCTCAATGCCCATAAAATGTTCCTTCAGTTCCCATCAACTCCCTGACTCTCAGTAACCATTGACACTCCATATGACTTGGCTCCGAGTACTAAACTTTAAAAAAAAACTTGGCTCCTATATGTATTTATTTATTCTTGAAGCCAATTTTACACAGTACTTTGAGGGTTCAAGCGTGTGTTGCTGAGTTCTATCTGCATTTGCATTGGTACAAAGAAAGACTTGCATACGTGTAGCACTTGTAAAAAATTGCCTCAAAGTGCTTCACACAATTAATTACTTCTGGCGTGCGGCGACTATTGACAACACGACGCCAACACAGCCAAGGTTAGAGACACACAATGAACTGTGAGCAGCCAGCTCAAGTGTTGACCCTCCTCGTTCAAGTTTTTAGATCAGTTTGAACTGAATTGACAGTGGCATCAATTTCAAGTCCATTCACTTCAGCAAATGATGTTTCCATGTGTACTGACTTTCAATTTGCCAGACCCAGTGTCAAAGTTAGCAATTTTTCACGGGGAGCTTTTGGTGTCAAAAAAATAAGCTCCAGGAGCCAAGTTAAATTTTTTTAAAGCCAAGTCATCAGAAGCACATGTTGTTGAGTCAAGAACCATATGGAAGCAGCCGATGTTAAAAGTTGTTAAGCACTAATGCCCAGTAATCTAATCCGATGCCTCCAGTGTTGAATTTGGCCTATTTATACTGTGAAGTGAATACGGCAGCACTGGAGTAACAGGGCAGGCGGGAGACATGGCACCAGCACAATTCCTGAAAAGCGACGCTCGCAACCTTTTGGTTCTGGCTGCGTAGCTTCTCCGGTGTCTGGGGAAAGTCAGTACAGATCAGCAATGTGGAAAGCTCGGCCTGCCCGCAATCGGAATTATTATGGTGGGCACAATGCCAAGATATACCAGCAGCGGGCGTTTGGTTTGGTTCCACTGGCAGTGGGTGGGTGTGGAGGGGTGAGGATGGGGGTGAGGGGGGGAAGCTCTGGTGCTGCACGGTAGGAGCCAACCTTGTAAAAAGTGAACAGGGCACGGAACAACTGACTTCAGCACCCCTCGAGGGCCGGGCGGGGGTGGGGGCGGAGAAGGGGAAACAAACAAACAAAAAGTCCGTGGTTCTTGTTCCTGTTTCCTGTCCAGTGACGTCTGCTAGAAAGGGTTCCTCAACACAGTAGTGAAACTCCATCAATGACCAAATGCCCATGCCCGCTGCTTGCAGTGCTAACGTGACGTTTGTTAAGGTGGCAGTGTTATTATGGTGGGCACGATGCCAAGTCATGCCAGGAGCGGGCGTTTGGTTTGGCTCTTCTGACAGTAGATGGATGTAGGGGGAGGGGCGGTCTGGTGCCTCTGGTTCTGCACTGAAGAAGCCAACCCTGCAGGGTGAACAGGGCATGGGCCAACGGAAATGGTATCAGGGCCGAGGTCGTTAACAAGAACCCAAGCCATCAGGCACTTCCCTTTATTCTGACTCGACTGTAAATTCAGATGTGATCCAATTTAATGAGCTCAGTGTAAATAGGCCTGTAATGTCATCTCTAGAGTGATGGAAGTGGGGGTGGGGGGGGGGGGGGTGGCGATAAGAATCAGGCTGTAATTTATTCACATCATTTGGAGAGATCACAGAGATACCTATGCTGACAAGGTATTTCAGCTGTCTATTGCAAAAAGGAACTAACGATGCATAGAGAGCTGGCCAGGTTAGCAGTAGCTGCGATTTGGCTTGTAACTCCTACAGTCTTTTTTTTCATACCACATGCTTTATATGACATCGGCAGCTCATAGATCAAGATTGCAGGCATGGTTTGTTTTCATCTCCTGCCTTTTCGCAAGGCTTTCATCTTCAGGAAGCATTACCTGGCACATCAGCATTCCTCACCGACAGTTCTTCACACACAAAACGCTGGGTGCAGTGACAGAAATGCGCACCATTTCGCTAAATTTGGTGTTATGTGAAAAAGCAACACACTGCTCTTTCAACTGTGCAGAAAGAGCTCACGAGGTGCTTTTACTTTTTGAACTTGTCCTGAGGATCCCGTTTCATGTGAGCTTTGGACGCCACTCTCCCCCCTCCTCGGGGATCTCTTCCCCCATCGGCCGCAGGTCTCTGCCAAGTAGCTTGAGGGACCCCAGAGCGCGAGTATGGGAGACTGGCTTGGCCTCTTTACTTAACTAAAACAGGTGGTCTTAACCCAAGGCACCACATTTTGAGAACTCCACAATGACTTAGAGACCATGGATTGTCCTGGAAGCTCCAGGAATTGAAGATTAATCTCCAGAACACTGCTGCGAGCAAATTGTGTTTTATTTCCCCATTTTCTTTAAACACTTTTGTTTATCAGTTCTAAAAATATTGGAGATGGCGAAGAAATGCTGTTTGACTGATAGTCAAGAATCACCCAATCGGGTAATGAAGAGTCTGTTCGCTTTCCGATTGGCTGTGGGAAGGCGGGGTGCTGTGAGGATGGGCGTGCTTGGCCGGCCAATGGCGGAAGCATGTGGGTGGGAGGTCATGTGATGAAACCTCTAGGAATACATCCAACCAGAGTTGGCAACCCTGGCCATGTTTAGACTGGCGAGGAGGACCACACCTGGCAACCTCTGGCTGTATTCCTAAAGCACCTTTAAAACAGTCGGGTTTACAGTCGATCAACACTGTGCTCGAGCTCCGCAGTTGTTCTCGCAGCATGCATCTCTAAGGCAAGGCTGCAATACATTTTCAGCTCAACCAAGACTCTTCCCTTCCAGGACACAGGTAAACCGCCCAAGATCAACGCAGCACACTCACAAACACAAGTATGACAACAGATTTAAAACAATACTGCCATGGCAAGTGCACATAGAGAGTCAAAGTCAGGTGAAGCAAGGTTAGATGGCTGGGGATAACCAGACCAGGGTGTGCAGACGAAACTCAGTCCCCATTTTAAAAAGTTATATATTCCTTAATTTTATATATCCATTATAAATTTCCATGTCCATACTTAAAATGGAAACTGCCTATGTAAACTCGTCACACTGTAATTACACCCTCCCTCCAGTGATGGTGCTGCAGTGCCTCCCCTGGAGAGAAGGTGTAATTGTAGTGTGACAAGTTTACATGGCAGTTTCTATTATAAATGCGGATAAAGGAATTCAGTGTGTAAGGTTTTGTCGACAGGAAGTGTGTGCAGACACAGTTGATATAATACAGATCTTTCAATCATATCCCTAGAGTATGCTTACAAAATATTACGCCACAGGAAGTCTCTTGTGCTCTTTCTCCCATTGAAAAACATGCTGCTCTCAGCCATTCCTTGCATTTCACTCACATACCATTGAAAATTAGGTGCAGCAATTTTTTTTCCTCTCATGTAAATCAGATAATCCTGATTTGTAGCCCATACACCAGAGGCTGATCGAGTTTATTGTAAATCAGTTACTGGCCTACTTTATACTGTCGGGAAAAGAGAGAGGTTGTTTTCACTGAATGCTCACTAGTGGGTCTTCAATGCAACGGTCCTGCAGAGGAAGGCCAGTGGCTGGGAAGGGGGTGGAGTTTTACGTAACAGAGTTGCCTTGCCCCCATCTGCAGTCATCACCCGCGATCGTTACCCATGCTCTGCCAATACAAAAAGATTCATTTTCATGAGGTTTTGTCACGTACTTTAGCTGTATCCACTCGGTAAGTCACTCCACAAACATGTTTCACTGGGGAAATCAGGTGAAGTGAAACATGTCGCAGTGTGTGCAGAGGAGAGCCTCACCCTTCACCTTCTCGTTAGGCGTTCAGAGTGCCTTTATACTCCAGCCACCGGTACCAGATTGGTAGCAACAGTATTATCTCCAGCCAGGCAGTATTTGATTTGGAACACTTGGCTCCAAAGGGATTCCTCTGTCCCCTCTAAACATTTAAATCATACCTGGGTAGATTTAAAAACGTACCCAGCACGGCCAATAGACCCCCCCCCTCCCCCCTTGGAGTCTGGTTTGGCATTGCACTGGAGATATACTCCACATGGTGGGGTCTCCAACCCCCACAGACTTGACTCCTGGGTTACACTATAACTTAAGCATCAGTGCCAAGAGGAAACCGCCAGGGTTACAGTAGAAATGCAGCCTAAGCTAGTTTGAAAGCATCCATTCCCACTGTTTACAAGAGGGCTTCCTCCAGGCAGACAGTCAAGCAATAAACGGCAGCTGACAAGACACTGGAATTTCTGTTTCTATAGAAACCCAAGCAACCAAGTTTGATCTTTCTTACTCTTGCAAGTTCATTCTTTTTCATAGAAAGGAGCCAGTTGGTGTTTAGTCCGATTTGTAGGGAAAGTCCTGCACTAGATTCATCAGCTGCTGCCTTGCTCACCTTTTTGACTCCCAACAGCAGAGAAAGCCAAGGCAAATCAGCTCCATTTTAGGTGCCCTTGACCGGCACATCACATGTCCCAACAGACATCCATCAGCAATGGCTCATGAGCTTATTCACCCTTAGACTGATATCGGGACAGTATGTAGGAGAACTAGACAATGTACACAAATAGATGCAGCAACTTCTTCCCTCACCGTCATTTATTTTGGTTGTAGGTTCCTGCATTTGTTGACTTACTAGAAAGTTGTTTCTTCCTGTCATTTCCTGTCTACAAGACTTTGCGTCCTGCTGTCACATTTTTGCCACACTTATAATCAACTTTTTTCGGTTACAAATTCCTATGTCCATATTTATAATGGAAATGGCCTATGACAATTTGCCACACTCCAACTAGACCCTCCCACTCAGCTTGTACTGCAGTTAAACTCCTGTGCTCCAACCAACGCTGCTTCCCAAATTGTTCGTTTTAAACAGCAAAAAAATTACAATATAAAATCAAAGCATTATACGACAAGAAGCTGCATTTACATAGCATTTTTAACATCAAAAAACGTCCTAAGACGCTTCACAACGGTAAAATAAGAAAAAAGTTTACCGAGTCAAGAAGGAGATTGGGGCGGGGTAACTAAAGCTTTGTCAAAGAGGGCTGTTCCATAAAAATAAGGACAAGATGTATGATTTGCGTACCCGTGCAGCCTGGTACAATTATCTCCTGCTCTCTAACCTTGCTTCACCTGAAGGCTACACTTAGTCTCGACTCCCCATGTGCAGTGTTCTCCTTTGGGTAGTTTCACAGATTAGAACAGAGGTGCTCGGGACTATGTCAAGATTTGCAAAGGGCCCCTCACAAAGATAAGTTTGAAAACCACTGGTCTAGTGTCAGTAATGAGACAGCATGTCTTGCTAGCACAATTGCTCTTTACCAATTTGTCTAGGGATAGGCAATTTTAGCAAGATCCTATCTAGAATAACTGATGGAACGATGTATGGATACATTCTAATAAGAGAATGTCACTGTACTTCAAGCCTAGACGGTTTCTGGTTAAAAAAAAAACACGTGCAGTATTTCAAAGTATTTTCAAAGTCTTATCAACATTTACTGATTATAGGCAGATTAGATGATGAGAACAGTTAACAAGCTCCAATATTAAACTCTGTCATAGGATTCAGTCTGGCTGGCTCCTTCATCTATTACTGCTGCAGCCTAGCCCATTGTCTGTCCTAAGGACACTCGGCACTGACAGTTATATAAATGTCACAGACATATTATGCTCGTGTAGGTTGACATCACAACGAGCTACAATTAACATTCCAGAAACCACTCCATTCAAAACTGGGGCACTCATTGTGCGTCATTTTGCTTGAAAGAAAACGTGCGCGTAAAACATGTGGCAGTAGATATCGAAATCTTTGATCATCGTGGTTTTGGTCTTATTACTATTTTGATCATTTTCATCGACAGCTAATATGAAATCATTCTCATCTGTTTTCGGTTGTGGGATACAGTGGCAGTGTACTGCTCTTCTAATACATCACACGTTTAGTACGGCACACATGAATCTTTGGGTTAGTTTTGGGTTTGGGATAGAGCATGATAAACAAATATCAAAAAGCTCTGAACTCCTACTTAAAATTCAGATGACTGACCGCAATCAAGATTTACATAGGAATCCCCACAGGTAGTGAGGGATTATATATAGATGGTAATTATCCAACAGAAACTGAGGAACACCGGACTCTCCTCTCTTTTCCCCTCCCCCAAACATTTGGACCTTACAACAGAGACAGACGGTACGGAGTAATCATACCTTGGGGCAATTCTACAATGACAGTTTTCACATCTGAAAGTCAGATCAGAACAGACAGTCAAAACACAATTGATGAAATGTATAAACCCCAGGCCAAATGTATCAGTTGATGAACAGTATGATGTGGATCTATATTTCAATGATTTACAAAACAGTTTTACTGTCACGTTTATTGATGTTAAAGCCTGACGAGTGGGGATTAGTAGCTGAAGGCAATAAATTGACATTTGCCTGATAAGACGCAGAGTATATGTAGTGCAGAGCAAACTTAATGAGATTAAACAAACGTGCACCATTAATATCAAACAAGCTTCTAGTTCCTGGATCAATACTGAAGTTAAGTCACTTGAGCCCCGAGTGCACGCTCACTTTAAAAAGTCATTATTGGAACATACATAAAATAAACTGTACTGTGTATTACTGATAACAAGTGAGGAGATTTCCCTCTTGTATCCAAAGAAGTGGCCTAGTGTTTAAATCCCAGCTGATGGGTTTAGCGTGATTTGACACAAAGGTTGGGCATATAATAATTACTCTTTCACCCATCACCTCATATAATGATTTTTTTAAACATAAACATTTACAAGATAGCAAAGGACAACATATATACGATAGAAAGGAATGTTTCTGTCAGGACACTGAATGCATGTTCCTTTGCTATATTAAGAGGCGTTAAGCCATTTATTTTCAAAAAACAGTTAAGCATTCTTATTGCAAACAGTAATCTGTAGACTTGTATATTATTACAAATAGACAGCTGGCAGCACATTTATGGTATTAATTCAATCTCAGGGTTTCTGTGTCATTCATAAAGCACACAGTTTGAGCACTGATTACTTCGGACATCAATGTCACTTAAATCAACCGTGACTTGTCGTGTATTATTCCATTTAGGTAATGTTGTATTAACTATTACATGCTGAATTTTCGTCAGTTTTTCTTTTTCTTTCCTCCCTCCCAAAGGCTCGTGAATGGTTCACAGATGCCAATGCCCCTCCAGTATCCCACTAAAGTAGCTATTTTCAGGTGAGAGTCCAGTCAGTGTTGGCAGGTGTACTCACACACAGGCTACCAATGAGACATTAAACCAAGGTTCCGGCTGCTCTCTCAGGTGGACGTAAAGGATCCCATGGCACTATTTCAAAGAAGAGCAGGGGGACTTGTCCCTGGTGTCCTGGTCAATATTTATCCCTCAACCAACATCATTAAAACAGCTTATCTGGACATCATCACATTGCTGTATGTGGGAGCTTGCTGTGCGCAATTTGGCTGTTGCGTTTCCTACAGCAACTACACTTCAAAAGTATTTCATTGGCTGTAATGCGCTTTGGGACACTGCAAGGTTTTGAAAGGCGCTACATAAATACAAGGCTTTCTTTCTTTGAGTCACTGGATGGCAATCCGGAGCGACAAGCCTGGCAGAATGTTCCTCCACCTACCTAAGATGCTGAACCAACCGCTGCAAACCATCTAGTGTTCCAGCTCACTCAACACTAACCGAGGATCAAACCTGGGGCTCCTGACCTGTATGGTTCAATAGCATAGAGCTCAACACCTTAGTCCATGAACAGATACAGCATCACTCTGAGAAACAGCAACCTCATTCCAGCCATGTCCCAGTTGCAGGGCAGTTCTTCAGCATGTCTGGTGATCTGTGAGAGAGCAGATCTTTGGCCAGCAGTGCGGGCAGTGGAATCCTGCATAATGGTTCTCTCCATCTGAAGTCCCAGCATGCTGAAACTCAGTAGAGGCAGCTCCTTGAAGATTGGAAGCCAAAGTGTCTACAGCAGCAGTTTGAGCATTCAGGAGGCATACGTGGACTGGGCTTAGGGAGGGGGCTCAGCTGCAGAAGGGCTTGGCGTTCCCTGCTGATCTTTAGTTGTGTTAAATGGCCATGCACAACTGCACAGGTGTAACGACTGGACACTCTCCACAGATGCCAGAAGATTCTATAAGGTGCTTGGCACGGCTTCTAACAACTGGAGAAACAGTTGGCGCTCAGGTAGCACCTGTCAAATGTAGATCCCGTGAGGTCCGAATCCCAGACCTCTGCAGCTGAGGAAGGCAGTGAGCTGTCCTTCCGACCCTTCACTGCTCACCCATGCTCTGCGATTCATCAGGTGTAGCCACCTCAAACTAACTAGCCAAATGTCCCAGGCTAGAAGTATCTGTGTTGGTGCTTGCTACGGATGAAGTGAATGACACCACGGGCTTTGAGGTACAGGTTGTACGTTCTGAATCCAGCAACCTTGGGACCGAGGCCGAGCCGGTTTTTGTGTTTTTCCAGACTTCGGAACGTGTTTCTAATGTCCGAAGTCTGGAAATATCACAACCTGGGCTCGGGCGTTTCCAGACTTCGGACATCAGAAACATGTTCCGAGTCTGGAAATGCCTGGGCCACTCACCATAGCGCTGACGCGTTTCTCCGCCCCTCCCCTTCTGTTAAAGGGGAGGGACACTGCGAGCTCTGCAGAGCATCCGATGGCCCACACTAGGCCACCAGGGCGGTGTGGTGCCATGGCCGCAGCCTGGCGGAAACACTTAGTGGAGCGGTGTAGATTAAGGAGGATAAAACACAACATTAAAGTTTTATTGCATCACTCACATTTTTCATCGGATTTTTCAAAAAAAGACAACAAAAGGTAATGGCTTTTTGAAGTACAGGTTGAGCGTCCAAAATCCGGAACATTTTACGGATTCTGGACGACCCTGCCACCAATCGTCCTGGAGTCCAGATTGCGGAACTCCGGATTTTGGACGCTCAACCTGTATTGGGTTTGTGGGCACCACTGCAACTTGTGGTAGCTTCTTCAGGGACACTACAGAAACAAATGGTGGCTGAAATGCCCAAGTGCGTCATGCTGGCTGGCAGTTGTGTGTAGACAGACTGGATGCAGGGAGGATGTTTCCCCTGGCTGGGAGGTCTAGAACAAGGAGTCACAGTCTCAGGATACAGGGTAGGATATTTAGGACGGAGATGAGGAGAAATTTCTTCACTCAGAGGGTGGTGAACCTGTGGAATTCTCTACCACAGAAGGCTGTGGAGGCCAAGTCACTGAATATATTTAGAAATCTATCTACCTCCTTCTTAGACACAAAAGGCATCAAGGGGTATGGGGAGAGAGCGGGAATATGGTATTGAGATAGAGGATCAGCCATGATCATATTGGATGGTGGAGCAGGCTCGAAGGGCCGAATGGCCTACTCCTGCTCCTCCTATTTTTCTATGTTTCTATGCACATGTAGCAATGAGCCAGTGTGTGGAGGAAGCATAACAAGAAAAGGGTGGTACTAGCCCTGAACTTTGAGGATGCCTCCAGCTCACCATGGCCCATTCCCAGTACATCAGTACCTTGTCCAGCATGGCCTGTTCATACTGACTGAGGGTTCTAAAATGAGGGGGACTCCCCTGTAATTCTGGTCTCCTTCCTCCTGTTATGTGGCACATTTTACTGCAAACAGTAAAATAATGCTGGAGCTTCGAGAACACGTAGACAAACAACAACCAAGTGGCCACCCTTCTTCCCAAGCTTGCGTGTGAGTAAATGAACCTGCATCATGCAGGGTACTTGTGTGGAGTCAACTTTCCAAACAGTCATGGGACAGCAGCTCCAGCTTGAAGCAGCATTCATGAAATACGTCCTAATGAAGTATAAACATGTATGTGAAGTTCACGTTGTTTTGTGAAAGCTCAGCACAGAGCCTCAGTCAGGCTGGAACAGAGTGAGAGGAAATGGTGAGTGGCCTGCGTACTGTATTTTTCCCAGCTACTTTACATTGTGCAATGTTGGCTAGCCTTACCTTGGCAGATTTCCTGAGGCTATTAACTTTTTTCCCCCCCTCATCTTACTCCCACGTTTACTGGATGTACTCATAGCCACATCCTGCCAAACAGCCAGGACATCTCTTCAATGAGGAGTGCACCCTGGATTTGCATCAGCGTCTCCAAAAAAGGTTCAATTGAAAATCGACATGCTCTGATTCTTTGTCCAGCTCCGACTCCTTCCCAGCACAGGCCCATTTAAATAGCAGCTGCAGCCTTCGAGAGCTGCATACTTCCTGCCCTTTGCTGACAGCTAGCTCCCACAGGCAAAACCAAACTAAGCCAGTATCTTGCTATGAATAGTTAAATGCAGTCGACTACAGAAAGTCCTGTGGGGCCGGCCCAGTGTGAGATCAGCAAGCAGCAAGTTCACTGCTCCATCATCTCAACAGCCACACCGGGCAATTCACCCTTACGCTCACATCACTAGTCGCAGGACCACAACAGGAGTACGGTTATATTAAAAGCACCTTCTACTGCAGTCACACACCCTCTGGGCTAACCATCTCACATGGGAGTCAAATCATCTTAAGCAGAAAATCCAAAGCAATAGAAATCTAAAAGAGTTTACTGAATGGACTTATAGTTTCAAAACTAAATACCATTGATCGTTATCTGAAGTCAGCAGTTTCTTGACATCTGTCTTCGACCCAATATTCACCATGTCAGGAGGTATCTGACACACAGCTTAAAGGGTTAAGCCGGCATGGATCTAAGGTTATGGCCTAGACCGCGTGCATTCTTGTTCTATGGAGATAAGCGCAAGGTCCCACGTGTCCAGGGCTGGATTTGGAAGAGGCCTGCGCTGCTTGAAGACAAAAGTTCGGTGCAAAGGTGACAGCCTACTGGAGAATACGAGACATTAGCATACACTCTTGCTGCTGGTCCTGTGTCACCTTAATTGCTGCAGTGCCTTATGGACATGCCCCAGAGCCACTGATTAACCCTCAACTGTAAACACTGGCTGAAGGCTTGGTCACATCACAACCCATGTTACCAGGCTTAGCAGCTCAGTTCAGCGGCCAAATTACAAGGCAGCTTTGGAGGGGAGAGGTGGTAAGGTGATAGTCTCGATGGGAAATTATTTTGTTTCGTGCAAAAGAAACACTATGATTCATAATTTGCATGTGCTTTTTTCCTATATTTCATGGTAAATGTTAAGTAAGGTCCAGATGTTCAAACTTTCTGGCCTAATAGTTAACTACAAAAGACAGGCAAATTACAGGAGTATTTAAAAACAATTTTTGTTACGGAGCCCAGTAAAATCAAAATTAATTGCATTTATATAGTGGCTCGTCAGGCTCTCTGAAACACCTCACAGCGCTCCACACAAAATGAATTATTTTAGAGCACAGTGACAGTTGTTACAGAGGCAAACATGGCTGCAATTTTGCACACAGCAAGATCCCACAAACAGCAGCATGATGAATGACTGCATGAAAAACTTGTTTCTAACCTCCTCCTTTATATTCCTAAAGTACTAATCCTGTATTTACACTCCTTTATTACTGATTCACCGACAAGTGGAAAGAATCTGTTATTTACCCTCTCAAAACTTATAATACAGCTTTCTCTGTTCCAGTGAATCCTGCTCCATTGCAAGTCTCTCAGTCTAACTATATCCTCTCATCACTGGTAACATCCTCGTGAATCTAGAGTGGCACTTTTTCCATGCCTCCAATGCCCTTTCAATAATGGGGTGCCCAAAACTGCACACAGGATTCGATCTGTAACCCAATCAATGCCTGGCACAGATTCATAATCACTTACATTTCCTCTTTATTGCAACGACCTTTACATAAAGTCCACAATCCCATTTGTTTTTGGCAATCCAGCAAATGTCCATTCAGCAGTTTGCTTTCTATCCATGCCACCACGTTACCTTTAAATAGCATAGGTCCTCATCTTCGCAATTGCTCTTATGCAGCACTTAATTAAACTCTTTTTGAAAGTCCAAATTTTTTTTTTAAATACTCGTTGCTGGGATGTGGGTGTCGCTGGCAAGGCCAGCATTTATTGCCCATCCCTAACTGCCGTTGAGAAGGTGGTGGTGAGCCGCCTTCTTGAACCGCTGCAGTTCGTGTGGTGAAGGTACTCCCACAGCGCTGTTAAAGAGAGAGTTCCAGGATTTTGACCCAGCGACGATGAAGGCACGGCGATGTATTTCCAAGTCAGGATGGTGTGTAACTTGGAGGGGAACTTGGAGGTTGTGGTGTTCCTGCTACCCTTGTGTTTCCTGGTGGAAGAGGTCACGAGTTTGGGAGGTGCCGCTGAAGCCGACTTGGCGAGTTGCTGCAGTACATCTTGTAGATGGTACACACTGCAGCCACGGTACACCGGTGGTGGAGGGAGTGCCAATCAAGCGGGCTGCTTTGTCCTGGACGGTGTCGAGCTTCTTGAGTGTTGTTGGAGCTGCACTCATCCAGGCAAGTGGAGAATATTCCATCACACTCCTGACTTGTGCCTTGTAGATGGTGGAAAGGCTTTGGGGAGTCAGGAGGTGAGACACTCGCCGCAGAATACCCAGCCTCTGACCTGCTCTTGTAGCCACAGTATTTATGTGGCTGGTCCAGTTAAGTTTCTGGTCAATGGTGACCCCCCAGGGTGTTGATGGTGGGGGATTCGGCGATGGTAATGCCATTGATTGTCATGGGGTGGTGATTAGACTCTCGCTTGTTGGAGATAGTCATTGCCTGGCACTTCTGTGGCGCGAATGTTACTTGCCATTTATCAGCCCAAGCCTGAATGTCATTCAGGTCTTGCTGCATGCGGGCATGGACTGCTTCATTATCTGAGGAGTTGTGAATGGCACTGAACACTGTGCAGTCATCAGCGAACATACCCATTTCTGACCTTATGATGGAGGGAAGGTCATTGATGAAGCAGCTGAAGATGGTTGGGCCTAGGACACTGCCCTGAGGAACTCCTGCAGCGATGTCCTGGGGCTGTGATGATTGACCTCCAACAACCACAACCATCTTCCTTTGTGCTAGGTATGACTCCAGCCAGGGGAGAGTTTTTCCCCTGATTCCCATTGACTTGATGCCATACTCGGTCAAATGCTGCCTTGATGTCAAGGGCAGTCATGCTCACCTCACCTCTGGAATTCAGCTCTTTTGTCCATGTTTGGACCAAGCCTGTAATGAGGTCTGGAGCCGAGTGATCCTGGCGGAACCCAAACTGAGCATCAGTGAGCAGGTTATTGGTGAGTAAGTGCTGCTTGATAGCACTGTTGACGACACCTTCCATCACTTTGCTGATGATTGAGAGTAGACTGATGGGGTGGTAATTGGCCGGATTGGATTTGTCCTGCATTTTGTGGACAGGACATACCTGGGCAGTTTTCCACATTGTTGGGTAGATGCCAGTGTTGTAGCTGTACTGGAACAGCTTGGCTAGAGGCACGGCTAGTTCTGGAGCACAGGCCTTCAGCACGACAGCCGGGATGTTGTCAGGGTCCATAGCCCTTGCTGTATCCAGTGCGCTCAGCTGTTTCTTGATATCACGTGGAGTGAATCGAATTGGTGAAGACTGGCTTCTGTGATGGGGGGGACCTCAGGAGGAGGCCGATATGGATCATCCACATGGCACTTCTGGCTGAAGATGGTCGCAAACGCTTCAGCCTTGTCTTTTGCACTCACGTACTGGGCTCCACCATCACTGAGGATGGGGATATTCCTTGCACCTCCTCCTCCCGCCGTTAGTTGTTTAATGGTCCACCACCATGCACAACTGGATGTGGTAGGACTGCAGAGCTTTGACCTGATCCACTGATTGTGGTATCGCTTAGCTCTGTCTATAGCATGCTGCTTCCGCTGTTTAGGATGCATGTAGTCCTGTGTTGCAGCTTCCCCAGGTTGGCACCTCATTTTTAAGTACACCTGGTGCTGCTCCTGGCATGCCCTTCTACACTCCTCATTGAACCAGGGTTGGTCTCCTGGCTTAATGGTAATGGTAGAGTGAGGGATATGCCAGGCCACGAGGGTATAGATTGTGGTGGAATACAATTCTGCTGCTGCTGATGGCCCACAGATGCCCAGTTTTGAGCTGCTAGATCTGCTGTTTTGAATCTATCCCGTTTAGCACAGTGATAGTGCCACACAACACAATGGAGGGTGTCGTCAGTATCTGCAACAAGTATGTTGGTTCTCTTCTCACCTCTGCCCTGGCAGTGGAACAGGACATACCCAGCAATGGTGATGGAGGAGTCTGGGACGTTGATTCTGTGAGTATGACTATGTCAGGCTGTTGCTTGACTAGTCTGTGGGACAGCTCTCCCAATTCTGGCACAAGTCCCCGGATGTTAGTGGGAAGGACTTTGCAGGTTCGACTGGGCTGGGTGTGCCGTTGTCGTGTCCGAAGCAGGTGCCGAAGTCGATGCCGGGTGGTCCGTCCGGTTTCATTCTTATTATTGTTGTTTTCTGTAGTGGTTTATTACAACTGAGTGGCTTGCTCGGCCATTTCAGGGGGCAGCTAAGATTGCTGTGGGTCTGGAGTCACATATAGGCCAGACCAGATAAGGACGGCAGATTTCCTTCCCTAAAGGACATTAGTGAACCAGATGGGTTTTTACGACAATCTGATAGTTTCATGCTCACCATTACTGATACTAGCTTTTAGTTCCAGATTTATTTAATTAACTGCATTTAAATTCCCCAGCTGCCGTGGTGCGATTTGAACTCACGTCTCCAGATCATTAGTCCCAGCCTCTGGATTACTAGCCCAGTAAGCTAACCACTATGCTACCCTTCCTAAATATACCACATCCACTGCACTCCTTCAACTATATGTCAGCAATTCAATTAAATTAGCAAGGCATGATCTGCCCTTTACAATTCCACGTTGACCATCCCCGAATTGTTCATACCTTTTTAAGTGGCCACAAATGTTTACCTTATCATAGTATGTAGTTGTTGCCCTGTGACCAGCGAGAGGCTAACTGGTCGAACGTTACCTGTGAGCAAGACAGAAACCAGACTGAAAGTGTTCAAACAGGGAATGGTGGAGGGTGCAGTGTGGGGGCATAGAGTTAGGTCCCAACACCATGTACCAGAGCTTCAGTGTGGAAAGGGAGGTTGGAGATAAGGTAGCAATTCGAGAGGGCAAAGGGGCACAAAGTAGGTTACTTAAGGAGTGAGATGGTTAGAATTATTTTCAAAGGCTAACAAAGGTCCTTTTATAGACTGATAAATGTCCGTTGCTGAGGTAATTAATATATTTTATAATAATTGATAATGCTTTTGAAAACTTTGCGTACAATCTCCACTGCGTTGCATGTTACATTACCAATTGCTTACCGACAGCAAATCAAGTACAGGTTGAGTGTCCAAAATCCGGAGTTCTGGAATCCAGAATGTTCTGGAATCCGGATTGGTGGCAGGGCCGTCCAGAATCCGTAAAATGCTCCGGAATCCGGACACCCTGAGGGAGGCTTACCAAAAACTGGAAATATCGCAACCTGGGCCCGGGGGGGGTTAAGATCAGAAACACGTTCCGAAGTCCGGAAAAACACAAAAACCGGCTCGGCCTCGGTCACGAGGTTGCCGGATTCGGGACGCGCAACCTGTACATGACTGCCATTGCCTCTAAATACCACGGGGGAAAAATTCGGTATCGCGCCATTTGGGGCGCTATTATTGGCAGAGCGCAAAGTTTAGCGCCTGGCACTAATTATCGCCTCCGACAGCAAACTTAGCTTTTATCGCCCCTGGAGGTGATTGGAGCGCTAAATCAGGCGCTACACACCTCTCTTAAGGCGCTAAGGCTGAGGAGCGAGGCGCTACCTCACAGCCCTGGCGAAGCTCATGTGATTTCAGTCAGCAATGGAACACAGACACAATGGCACCGTCCAATTCTTAAAGGGGAGTTCTGACGAATGGTCATCGACCTGAAACGTTAAATCTGTTTCTCTCTTCACAGATGCTGCTTGACTTGCTGAGTTTCTCCTGCATTTTATGTTTTTATCTTAAAGGGGAGGGTTGATCTTGCTATCCATCCACATCCTGCTCATTGCAGCCTTGAATCTCGGCCTGGAGAGACCTGTACATCAAATCTGCTGGAAAGAACAATGGAGAGAACCAGGGGAAGAGCTCAGAGTGCAGCCCCCACAGTCTCTTCTAAATCGATACAAGGGCGGGCAAATCAAAACCAACCTGCAAAGTGCTGCTCAGTACCCAAAACTCCTTCACACAGCGTTGAATCTCTCCAGAAGTCTCTCTCACTCTCTCAGAATGCGTGGTGCAAAAATGTCACCGACAAAAAAAGGCAGGAAGAGGTCGCCTTTAAATAGCGCTCCCCCAGTCCCTTTCTGACAGCATAACGCTCCGCTCAACCTGTTGTTGCTAGTGGCAGGCAGTAAGGCAGGGGGCGCCACTCAGTATCCGGTCCGGGGTGCTAACGGGGCGTTGCGCACTCGACTGACGTCACGATCTGCTGGCGCAGGAGATCGTGGCGGTAGTGTTTAGCGCCGCCGCAAAATGTCTAGTTAATTTCACGAGCGGTGCAAACATCGCCGTGCCCGGGCGCTAGTTGCTTTGCGCCCCATCTGGCACCCTCTTAAGGTGCTAACGGGAGGCGCAAACAACTGAATTGTTCCCCCCACATATCCTAACACTTCAAGCCATAAAGGGATTTCATAAGTATGTGCATTCAAAAGACTACCATTAACCTAGTTTTCCCAATCTTCTCCCTTCCTTTCCCGAAGGTACAGACACTTGTTGGTATTCAGTTCCGCAGGTACGAGCAGCCTTCCAGTACCTCAACCAAGTGCTTAAGATTCACGTAAGCCTGGACACAATGTCAGCAGACCATTCGACCATGGGGAGTATCATACCCCAGGCCTATCCTGTCCTCACCCAATGACTACATTTGCACTCTTTCCAGTGGGAGTCACTGGATAATGATCGGGAATGAGAATCCTGGCTGATTTTTCCCTTCCTTACCCAGGGACCATACCCCAACTAGTTAAGATCAAAAAGCAGAGACTGGGATCAAACCTGGCACATTCTGGTTGAGTACAACACGGGGCGGTGCATTTATCCCGAAGCCATGCAGATTTTGAAAGCTTTTATACAAAGACTTCACTGTTGTATCAGGCATTCATGGCAGAGCTGCAGTCAAGACACCTTCTCGGATACTGCCAATCAAGCAGGTTTTCCACCAGCTAATTTCCGGCTTGCATGCTCGAAATCACCGATCACAGAGTTTCAGGCACAAGTTGGCAAATGCGTATCCACCTTCATTGTGTGCAGTTTTGGTCACCTTATCTGAGGAAGGATGTTCTTGCCATGGAGGGAGTGCAGCGAAGATTCACCAAACTGATACCTGGGATGGCAGGAATGACGTATGAGGAGAGATTGGGTCGATTGGGCTTATACTCGCTGGAGTTTAGAAGAATGAGAGGGGATCTCAATGAAATTTCTAAAATTCTAACAGGACTAGACAGACTAGATGCAGGAAGGATGTTCCCGATGGCGGGGTGAGTCCAGTACTAGGGGTCATGGTCTAAGGCTAAGGGGTAAGCCATTTAGGACAGAGATGAGGAGGAATTTCTTCACCCAGAGAGTGGTGAGCCTGTGGAATTCTCTACCACAGAAGGCAGTAGAGGCCAATTCATTAAATATATTCAAGAAGGAATTAGATATATTTCTTAAGGCTAAAGGGATCAAGGGATATGGGGAGAAAGCAGGGACAGGGTACTGAGTTTGGATGATCAGCCATGATCTCATTGAATGGTGGAGCAGGCTCGAGGGGCCGAATGGCCTACTCCTGCTCCTATCTTCTATGTTTCTATGTTGCATCCTTCGAGCGTCACCACTCCATTCAGTTGAAATTTGCAGAATAAAAATAGGATCTCCTGACATCATGTCTTCATATAAAGGTCAGGCAACACATTGACAAGACCAGAAAAGAAACAAAATATAAAGCTTTAAAAGACTCACGCTTTATAAAAGCTTAAGTGACCTACTCAATCCTTGCACCTGACCCAGTATCACTGCCAAGTTTCTATAGAAAAACATATTTCATCCACTTCATTTTTTTTTGCCCCCGCAGTTCATTCATGGACCTGACCCGCACACAAATGGCATCATTTTAAAATCTTTCAATACTTTTTTCGAAGAAAAGTTTTGCTTATAGAAGGAGCAGGTGAGGAGCAGAAAGACTTACAGCAGAAACGCCAGTCTGCACAGAGCCAGACGTTAATTGAGCCATTCATTGAAAAGCTGTCAGCCAGTGAAAGCTGCCAACACAGTGTAACAGAGTTCCTGAGAAGTGAATTCATTACTTCCAACAGACTTTCATTATTGGAGTTTTCTTTATTTATTTTTCGTCCTTCACACTGTTTCTTTTCATTTTCTCCCCTACTCCTGCCGTGAAGTGATTCCTTGCTGGGGTACAGTTCCATGGGATGCTGGGTGTTCGCCTACTATCTCACCCAATTGGCCATGCTTCACTCATGGACCTCAGCAGCGAACGTTGGCAGGACATTTGACCTTTGGAGGCATTAGAGCGGAGCCTGATCGGACTGTGCACACAGCACTTCCAGTAAGGGTTGATGGACAACTATCAGGAGTGGGAACACTGGCTAATTTTCCTTTCTCTAATCCAGGAACATTAAAGCCCATCGTAGCACCACAACTGCCTCCCAGCTCAAGACTGGGAAACATCCTAGTCTGTAGGGCTCATCCACTCACTGACTGAACCAGCTCAGCCATCAGCGGAGTCCCTCAGTTTAGTTTCATTGCAAAGGTAAGAACACAAAGACAACAGCGTGGATGTTTCAAAATGTACTTAACCTTACTGCTATTTTTCATGCAAATGGAAAAAAGGCAAACTATACTGTCCAACTGTACTCTTTTTATTTTATTAACAGTAAACTTTGAGTAAACTTAAAAAGTTTTGAGTGAGTGTTTTTTTTTTAAAAAGGTACCTGATTGGGTTAGATAACAATTACCATGAACACCAATGCTGGCTACAGTGATACAGGTCGGCCACTACAGGGCTTGAGCACATAATCTAGGCCGACTCTGCAGTACTGAGGGAGTGATGTGCTGTCGGAAGTGTTGTTTTTTGGATAATCTTCATCTGTTCTATCAAGTGGACGTAAAAGATCCCATGGCAATATTTTGAAGAGGAAATGGCCAACACCCCCGTAAACAGATTAAGTGGTCTTTCATCCTGTTGCCGTTTGTGGGACTTTGTTGCGTGCAAAATTGCTGCAGTGTTTGCCTACAAAACATCAGTTAGTATACTTCAGAAGTAATTCATGGGCTGTGAAGTGCTTTGGGACTCCTTGAGGATGTGAAAGACACTATATAAATACGAGTTCTTCAGTCTTTTCTTTCTACGTCTTGTAAACACGTGGGCTTGAACAGACCATTTATTTCTACACACATTCTGTGGAATGTCCCAAATCCAAAATGCCACTGCTTAATGTCAGAATCTAAAGTGACCTGTAGGTCTAGGGGTGCATATTGAGTTAATGTTCCTGGTGCAACTCTTCACTCAAGAGCAGCGCGTATCGGAAATTTGGGTGCAGGGGGTTAGAACTCACAACTTGTGGCCTGCAGTTTCTGTCTATTATCGATGGAAAATTGTGTGGCCCGCAGATCAGGCGTTCTCTTTACGTTCTGGTCACAAGTGTTGCCGGAATGTTTTCGGTAGTGCCCCTATTGCTACAGCCAGGATTATACCTGGAACCTTCCCGTTTTGTAAAGTTAAACTACTCTCTGAGGCATCAGGAGACAACAGCCGAGTCTTTTGCCCAGTGAAGGGCGTTGTATCTACCAAGCAAACTCCCTGTTACTGTCCAGTCATTTAAAATGACGTATTAGCTGAATTCTAAGATCCAATTCACCAGTTATGCTATAAAGCTGCAAATCAACTGTATATCTGAAAGGATTTGTAACAATGAAATTACATTTCTTCACACTCGCCCAGCTCATGAAGTTTACCGTAGAAATAGAAAAATTATCCTGCATGAACTATTAGCTGCTTTAACTTGGGATACAAAACACCCCTCCTGTTTCTACAAGAGTGCCAAGTCCTAACATTATTTGAAAGGTGATTGTCCTATGAGGAGAGATTGGGTAGACTCGGCCTATATTCTCTAGAGTTTAGAAGAATGAGAGATGATCTCACTGAAACATACAAAATTCTTACAGGGCTTGACAGGGTAGATGCAGGAAGGATGTTTCCCCTGGCTGGGGAGTCTAGAACCAGGGGTCACAGTCTCAGAATAAGGGGTCAGCCATTTAGGACTGAGATGAGAAGAAATTTCTTCACTCAGAGGGTGGTGAATCTTTGGAATTCTCTACCCCAGAGGATTGTGGATGCTCAGTCGTTGAGTATATTCAAGACAGAGATCGATAGATTTTTGAATATTAAGGGAACCAAGGGATATGGGGATAGTGCAGGAAAGTGGAGATGAGGTAGAAGATCGACCATGATCTTATTGAATGGCAGAGCAGGCTCGAGGGGCCAAATGGCTGACTCCTGCTCCGATTCTTTATGTCCTTATGTGAAGCCTAGAACACACGGGCTTTTTAGGAATTTTTCTTTGACGCAATGATTAAACGGACTAAACAGTTGAAAGGAAGGAGAGTGTAGTCTTTTATAAAAGTTAGATCTTATATCTATGCTTGGAGGAGCAATTAAATGTTACGCTCAGTTTGGGCAGAATCGGGTAACAGTTGGAGGCAGGATCATGAGAGAAAAATTGAACCTTTGGTTATTTCAGCAAAACAATAATGCAGAGGTCAGACCTCTCTCAGAATGGAACCTGTGCTGACTTGAACTGGGAACTTGGATCCGAAACAGGCTCTGCTTGACTTCAGGTCAACTTTGAGTGAGATGGTGGTTCATTGCTGGCTCAGAGTTGGCCAAGTTTGGGTTGATTTTAGGGAAATGTATTGTTAAACAGGGTGTGGTTTATATAACTGCAAGGACTTGTTTCCAACAACATCTTACACCTCTGAAATACTGCTCGTGTAAAAGAATGTCTCAAAGACAGAGAGACAGAGAGAGCGAGCACACTCTACAAAGGGAAAAGACGGATTCTGATTAGGAAGGAAAGGAAGGGCCTCAGCCACAGTTGAAGATGTAGATTTTTAGGAGGCGTTTGAAAGGTTGCGAGGAAAAGTGCTTTTGGAAGGGAGGTCAGAGGACAGATGTAATGGAGATTATCCAACAGTTGGGGCAAGGCCATGAAGGAATCTAAATGATAATGAGGAAACTGAAGTCAAATCATTGGGGAACAGGGAGCCAGTAGAACTGGGTGAGGACAGAGATGGGTGTGACAATTTTTGTGCAAGAGAGGAGTTAGGCCACTGAGATTTGTGACGAGTGGAGGTGGAGAGCATTTGAGAAATCAATCCTCGAGTTGAAGGCGGCATGGATCAGGCTATTGGTAGCAGAGGAGATGCAGTTGGGACAAAAGTAGGCACAGTTCCAGAGGTCAAAAATGATAGATCAATTGGACATGAGGAAGAAAGCTCAGTTTCCAGCAACAACCCAATGTTCTAACACACTGCACCACTCACCATCCCTTAAATGTAACAAATTGAGACTATTCATTAGGTATAAGATTACAAAACATAATGCATGGAATTTCCTGTGTATTTGCACCCAACACGTGTAATTGGGGCATAAAGCAAATACCTGGAGTTAAAGATTGAGGCAATTCAGGCACAAGTGTCCTATGCACGTTTTTACGGTACGCCCAAATGTGCTCGCTCTTTTACACCCATCCATCGATCCCTGCGCCCGAAGGCAACTCAGCTCGTGTTAATGGCTCCGCCCCCATGCTAAAGAGTGGTACACGCGAATTTCCTGCAATTACCCTGGTTCAAAACAGGTGTAAAATCAAGCTCAGAATTTTAAGCACAGCAGGAAAGAGTCATTTTTCTGGTGTTTTATTGCATTTTTTTATCCTCTCTGAGACCTGCTCTGTATTTTCTGTTTCTTTGAATGTATTTTTATGGCATCAGTATGAGACACATTAAAAACTGGAAAGCTTCCACGATTGCACATTCTTAAACATGCTGTGCCTAATATGCATGAATGATAGTCAGATGGCTTGAAACTTTAAATGGAATATATGGTGTTGTGTTCAGAGCTGTCCACAGCCCCAGTTGCTTATGTTGATTTTTAGATTTCGGCATACGTGGATGAGAATGGCAGGTATAAATAGACATCGGCAAAATGGGCGTAATTTCGGGTGTAACTTTCCCATTATGCCCCCACAGGAAATTCTACCCCAATAACTGTTCAACACTGTATTGGAGAATACTGCATGGTTCACATAGAGTCACAGGAGAGTGATCTTTATCAAATGACAGAATCCAGGAATTCCACTAATGCACCAACTGGGAGTCTGTACCTTTCTGCACTTTTAGGTATTTGCTGGCTTGGTCATGAATTGATCTAGGATCATGGAAAATGCTGGTGGGAGTGAGCATGGGAGAGTTGTCCTGTAGTCATTAACATTCCACGTTAGGTCAGATTTAATTAATAAAGTGATCGGTCAGATTCTGTGAGATGGTACTTTTACATTCGTGCTGGGTCTCTGGGACAGTGATGTCCAAGGGGACAGGCCTGAGCGCCGAACACCCATCTGTCCTTTTGGTGCATCAGTGTGCCACTGGCTACTGTTGGAGATCCAATGCGATACAGCCATTTGTTTTCCACACTTCCAAACTCCATTCTCGGGATTCACCAAATGTTGAGTCCCAGACATCATCAGAGTCACCAAGTTCATTCACCTCTTTATCCCAATGGCACTGTGAATACCACAATCCTGGCACCGACAGCACACCATCAATATAAAAGCACCTAAAATCTATCTAACTTGGCAGACAAGTTTATGGTACAAGAAAGTAGAGTAACAAAGACTGATGTGCACCAAAAGAAAAAAAAGTAGGAAAATCACTTGATCTTGGGTATTTGAATTAATTTAACTGGTAACAATAAGGAACTAATTTGTCAGCCAACAGGATTTGATTGAAACTTTTGCAGTATTAGCGACAATATAAGATCTCGCATCTTTCGCATCACCGATGGATATTGTCAAGAATTGATGAATGTAACTCTTGCCAAAAAAAACTTGCATTGATACAACATGTTCTCAGGACATTCCAAAGTGCTTTACAGCAAACAGGTCATTTTTTGAAGTGTAGTTACCGTTGTTCTGTCGGAAAACACAGCAGCCACAGCAAGATCCCACAAGCAACTGAATGAATCATCAGTTAATCTGTTTTTGCTGGTTTGGTCAAGGGAGGAATATTGGCCAGGACATCGAGGAGAACGCCCTTCTTTGAATAATGCCATGGGATCTTTTACATCCACCTGAACAGGCAGGCAATTTAACAGCAACTTGAGTTTCAATATACAACAGGAGGATGGAAAAGAAAAACAAAGATTTGCCACTGCCCACAGCATTGCCAGAAATGTCATCTTGTTCGAGTTCTGAGGGTGTAACATTAATGGAGATTAAAAAAATGTGACAGTTTTCCACAGTTTGGGATTCAAAGAAATGAATGGCTAATTTGGCTACCAAAAATGTTTTTGCTTTTGCCCCGAGGGACTTGTCAACAATTTTGCCTGCGTAGCATGACCAAATCCAGCTGAATGACTAAATGGCAGCAGGGTCAAGTTCCCCCACTCCCAAGTAGTTTATTGCTAAAGGGTTCAAGAAATGCAGATGTGACGTTCTTCATTATTCAAGTTTGGGAGCGTGCTGGCAGAGTCTGAAAGCTGCAGCCAATCCTCCTCAGTGGCTGGCTTGTCTGTCTCTGGATGGTTTCATCAATTGAGAATCAGCCAACCAGGCGGTAACAAGGAGCTAACTCAGCAACTTATCTGCTGCAATAACCTTCAAATAACGGAGGAAAAAAAAGAGAATTCAATGCAGGCTTCCAAAAAAAGCTCAACTGAGTGGATATTGAAACCAAACTTATTTAGGTGAGTACATGCAAAACTGGCCAAGATAAACTCAATAATATTCCTAGATGTAGGAAAACTGAAGGTCATTCTTTAAAGAATCATCTGTTATAGTACGTCATGCTTTGATTAATTAAATTCTCCAATTCCTTGCAACGAGTTAATTGAGATCGTTTTGCTTAGAAAGTCAGTTTTCAATAGCAATACACCATCCTTCACTCAGTGCTACAAAGCAGCATTGTGTCTTCTGCTGGTTTTAGTGCAACTGAATGCTTCTGGGCCGTTCCAAAAATGAATGTTGGGTGAGAGGAAGGGAGCAGAGAGAAGGAAAGGGAGGGAATTTGAATGGAGCACTGCATTAATTGACAGCCTGCTTCTGATCCATTCCCGTAGTCACAGTATAACTTGAACTGCAGTTATACTATACCAGGCCGTTAATATACGGTGAGAAGCATGACAAGCTAAACTGCAGTTGAAGTTTTGCGCTTATTTTGTAATTTATTCAGAATCATGGGGGGGGGGGGCGGAGTTGAATCTCTCTTATTAACTTGTATATCAGAGAGAACATAAAAATCAAGAAAAGTAGACAAAGGGGAAAGGAAGTGCAGGAAGGATTATGCCATCATTTGAATAAGGACTGGATAAAAAGTTCTACATTTAGATATGGTATATAAACAGGAGCTCTATTAGAGAGAGGTTTGCTAAAGAAGGAAAAATGGAAGTGCATTTAATATGTTTCTAAGTTTCCAAGTTTTGGTCCTCACTATAAAAATACAACCCCAAAGCTTGATGGAATGGCCTGCAATTCAAAAACTGTAGCTAAGGCTTCTTGCTCTGCAATGTAACATAAATTGTATTAATTTTGTTCAGAATAGTATACCTGGTCTGTCTAGCCATTCAGGAAGCATGGAAGAAATTGCACAATAAAGAAAGACTTGCATTTATAGCGCCTTTCACAACCTCAGACAGTACAGCACTCCCTCAGTACTGCACAGAAGTGGTAGCCTAGATTGTGTTCAAGTCACTGTGGAGTGGGGCTTGAAACCACACTCAGAGGCAAAGTGCAACCAACTGAGCCAAGGCTGACATGAGAGATTATTTCAAGTCTGTGTCTTTTTATTTGCGGACAAAATGTCTGTTTTCAAACAATCTATTTAGTGTTGTGACCGAACATAAATGAATTATTGCTATGGCAAATAAAAATAACTTCATAAAAGATAACGGGTCCTGTGTCTAATTGAGAGAGAGCACGAGAGAGACAGGCAGACAGACAGAGAGCGCGCACGTAGAACGAGACAGACGGACAGATGTAGGCTTACAGGAAAATTAATGAACCACTATGCACGGTGGCATAGTGGTTAGCACTGTTGCCTCACAGCGCCAGGGACCCGGGTTCAAATCCGGCCTCGGGTGACTGTCTGTGTGGAGTTTGCACATTCTCCCCGTGTTTGCGTGGGTTTTCTCCGGGTGCTCCAGTTTCCTCCCACAGTCCAAAGATGTGCGGGTTAGGTTGATTGGCCATGATAAAAATTGTCCCTTAGTGTTAGGGGGGATTAAATACGTGGGGTTACGGGGTTACTGGGATGGGGCTTGGGTGGGATGGCTGTCGGTGTAGGGACCGGGTGCTAGGGTTTGGATGATCAGCCATGATCTCGTTGAATGGCGGAGCAGGCTCGAAGGGCCGAATGGCCTACTCCTGCTCCTATCTTCTATGTTTTTATGTTTCTATGAATAAAGACACAAAATAGAATATCCATTGGAATTGGTCAGATTAGTAGCAGAAAATCCAAATGTCTTTGCCCCCTGCAGCCTTGAAGTGGTATTCATCCCTGGACTTTCCAGGCATCGCCAGAGTTGGACACACAAACTCACTTCATATTGAATGGTCTCCAATAGCCGGGGAAACACACCATGCTACCTGCCGGCCCGGAAACGCCTCCTCAGCCATCCAGGTGATTCGACACCATCACAGACAAGAAAAAGGACTTCAATCTTCCAACCGCTTCCAGCGCACATAGTTTATGGGCAACTAACCTCATGGGTTGCAGCCAAAATCAAGGGTACAAGGCATGAAACAACATAAAACACCGCAATCTCGCGGTAAAATCGGATTGAAGGAGAGTCTAGATTTCTCCTTCCATCTGTTTGAAGTAAAACCAAGTCTGCACCATTATCTCAGAAGCTTCTATCGTAACTCCACATCTATCTACCTGCTTTTAACTGGAACAAATCAAAACACACAGCTAGTAACTTGATTTACGTTTCGCCAATTTTCTCCGACCCAACACCACCTCGATTTTAGGGGACGCGCGCATTCATTGAACACGACCAAGCAGTTTAAAACTGATGGACGAACAGTCACTTTGGCATCAAACTAGCTAGTTGGGGCACGACAGCACAGTCAGTACACAGATCTCATCACATCTATCTGATTCTGTTTCACAAAAGGGCGGCTGACATCATCGCCTTAACAAGACAAGCATTTGCCTGCATTTTTATTTCTCGATAAGTCAGACAATTAACATTTGAAGTCGCTGAAGAAATTAGAACCCAAAGGAGCTGGGGGTTCGTTCCGTGAAGCACTGCCGTGCAAATCGCCATTTACAAGGGATGGCCGTGCCAATTTGTGCCTTGCAAGACAGGAGCAACTGAAGGCAGATTCAGAGATTGTTCAGCACGACGGTGGTCGTGGGGGGCTGGTGCAACCTTTACAATTAAACAAGCATCAATCCAAACTGCTGCACTGAAAATATTCAAATGGAATTGGAATTGTGAAAATTAGAGTAATCTTCATCAGTGCCAATAAGCATGGATGCCCTCCAATCGGCCTTCCCTTATCGCTACCGAACATTTGCGTCTTGCAAGCCATAAATTTAACATTGCTGTTGAACACACTAGGTGTTAACCAACCAGCGGGGCCCCTGGTTTAGGGTGATTGAATAAGTTCAGTTCTTATTACACCGCTGTTTTGGGAATTCTATTCCACGATTCTGTCCATGATTCCCTCCAGGATTTGAGCACTTAAACTAGGCTGACACCCCAGTGCGGTGCTGAGGGAGGAGCCGTCTTTCAGACTGGCTGAAGCGCTTTGGGATGTCCTGAGGTCATGGGAGCTGCTATATAAATGCAAGTTCTTCTTCTCTCGCTTTATTTTCAGAACTGCTTCACTCATCGTACTGGCCTTCCCCTGAGAAGGCCCAAGAGGTAAAACCCTGCAGGGATTCTACATTCTAAGCCCACTTGGTGGTTCAGCATTAATACTCTGGTTGAGTCAGATATTCACAAGCCTACAAGGCCTTGGAAATCAGCAGATTCGTAAATGCCCTGCAAGGAATATGCCAACCTCAACCTTGTAATCGCTCTCATGCAGTCTTGTTATAGGCTCCTTATTCATGGGAACACAAAATGTGGCAAACATTTTAGTACTGATTGCTTTGCAAGAGTTGTAATTGTATCCAGTGTGGACACCGTCAACAGGAAAACAATTTACTTCCCAGGAAAGCGCTTCCAAACTTAGCTCTATTGCCAGTGTCTGAAGTGTTCTGGGTTCTGTGTTGTCGTGGCACCTGGATTATCGCTTTCTTATATCTGTCTCGGGATGATGAGTGTGTTCTATAATATCTGCATAAAATAATTAGTCCATCTGACAGGAGGCAGTAAAAATGAGAAGTGGTCGATATGTGTAAAGCAGCACTCAATGCTCGAGTTGCCAGCAACATTTCTCAATATCTAATTATGATGCCACCAGTCATCACAGTAGGTGTCAGCTGTGGCTCAGTTGGCTCTCGCCTCGACGTCAGAAGGGTGTGGGACTCAAGTCCCACTCCAGAGACTTAATCATCAAATCTAGGCCGACACTCCAGTGCAGTGCTGAGGGAGTGCTGCACTGTCGGAGGTGCTGTCTTTCGGATGAGACGTTAAACCTGCTCTCTCTCTCTCAGGTGGATGTAAAAGATCCCACGGCACTATTTCAATGCAAAGCAGGAGAGTTCTCTGTATCCTGGCCAATGTTTAACCCCCAACCAACACCACTAGAACAGATTATCTGGTTATTTATCACATTGCCGTTTGTGAGATCTTGCTGTGCGCAGATTGGCTGCCACATTTCCAACAATTCAACAGTGAATCATTGGCTGTAAAGCACTTTGGGACGTCCTGAGGTGGTGAAATGCACTGTATAAACTCAAGTTTTTTTAAATTTTACTGAATGTGTCACAATCATTTCATGCTGCTTTCTTTTAAAATATCTTTGTTATTCTGTTTTCCTGTTACTTTTCTCCCCTCCCCTCGAAGGCCCCGACTCTTGCTGGGGAATGATTCAGTGGGCTTCAAGTACCCTACAGTA
This sequence comes from Somniosus microcephalus, assembly GCF_052327205.1. Lineage (NCBI taxonomy): Eukaryota > Metazoa > Chordata > Chondrichthyes > Squaliformes > Somniosidae > Somniosus > Somniosus microcephalus. The sequence goes on along the minus strand of NC_141002.1, from coordinate 22,936,701 downwards.
CCTTGTCCAATTGGCCACTCTTCAGCTGACAGCGAGTGCCAGCAGGCTATTCAACTGCAGAGGCAACACTTCTGAGCCCAATTCTCAACCACAGCCACGTGCGCACATGCTCACTCCCAACAGCGGTTGCTGGATGGCCATCAGGAGTGGGAACCCAGCTCGATTTCGTCCTCCGTAACCCAGGGTAATGCCCAGCAGCAGCGGTGTTGGGGAATGACTGCCCCCGTCAAATGAGCCATATACTTCACCTGGTTGCCGCTAATGGTAGCAGGGAGGTGATCAGCAAACAGAACAAATGAAGATGGCGCAGTTCCTGTCCACCAAGAAAGAAACGCGCTGCAAACAAGACGGATTTAAGATCTTCCTCCAAAGGCAGCGCCACCACTGATTGTGTTCGCTGACCTACATTGGCTCCCAATCCACCAAGACTTCAATTTTAAAATTCTCATCCTAATGTTGAAATCCCTCCACAGCCTTGCCCATCCCCATCTCTGCAACCACCTCCAGCCCTACAACCCTCCGAGAACTCTGCATTCCTCCAACTCTGGCCTCTTGTGCATCCTCCACTTCCTTCACTCCACCACTGGCGGCCGTGCCTTCATCTGTCTCGGCCTTAAGCTCTGGAATTCCCTCCCTAAACCTCTCCACCCCTCTCTCGAGATGCTGTTTAAAACCTCTTTGCCCAAGCGTTTGGTCACCTGTCATAACATTTCCTTTTGGTTCGGTGTCAATTTTTGTCCTGTGAAGCACCTTGTGACGTCTTACTGCATTAAAGGCGCTATGTAAACGTATGCTGCTGTTGTAATATAAATAGCAGAAATTGACTCCTTAATTTAAAAGCATTTTATTTTCCAAAATTATTTTGCTTAACAACCTAAAAATGTTCTGATTGCAAAACCCAGTAAATTTCTGGCCTCAACAGGCTTGGGTTTGCTCAGAATGGATTTCACGTGATCTTTTGAGGGTACAAACCGGCACCCCAAAAAATGTGAAAGGCCAATTAGTCGGGCCACTCTAAAACAAACACTTTGTCACTTCCATGAAAAGTGTCGTAGCCTGTTACATTAAGCAAAGTACCACACGCTGAAGTCTGTTCACAACTATCAGGTCACGACCCTCGTAAAAGATGCTGTGAGCTATTGAGCGTTCTCCTGTTAATTGATTCACTGTTAGTTCTGGCTAAATTACCCATTTAACCCCATGTCCCCTTAGAATCAAAAGAAAATCACTGAACCAAGCACAATCATTTCACCTTCTCTCCCTTTTGCAAGACTGTTCCTCTTTAATTAACTTAATTAGCGTCATGACAAACACCTCTAGACCCCCTCCGACAGCTTCCCAACTCCTTTCACTTGCCCAAGCAATTAATTAACTAGTGCTGGCATTGGTAATTGCATTCTAATTACTAAATGATTTTGTTTACACAAAAAAATCCAACGATCCAAACAAACACAATGCATTAAGATTGATTCACTGCCACTGGTATATTATATACAGGCTTTCAGTCATCTGGGAAAAAACTGAAAAAGCCCAACTCCCTCCCCACTCAGAAAATATTAGTCTGGTTACAGACAGCCAGAGTTAGAGGAGACTGCACAAGGAACTTGTTTGCAACAGACTTAATGGATGCCAAACCGTGTGTGTTTGGATTCAACATAGCCTGTCTAGTGGGGCAAATAAGATCAAAACATTTGCTCTGATTCTTGCTTTATTTTTTTGGATCGTGCAACCAAGCAATAGGCCCAACTGTGAGAACCAAGAATCAGCAAAAGCACCAAAGCCTAGAAACCCATCATTGTACAATAAGTGCCTCATCACGTCCCACGGAAAAATGGCATGCAGGCGACATGGGGACAAGTCGTACTGCTAAATTTACAGGCTGAAGAAAACGTGGAAAAGTGCAACTTATTCAGATATTGTTCAAATGTAGAAACACAGAGAGTTCTGTCCTACTGTTGAACTGCAGAATTTCTGAAGCCCAGTTGCCTAAAAATGCAATGAAATCCATCACGCTTTTATCATGCGGAGACTGCTATTTCTTTCAAAGCAGAGCAACTGAATTCACCATAAGCTACATCATAAAAATGTTTTGGCAGTTTACCAAATTTCATGTGTTAGTAACCCATCAAAAATATTGCTCCTCCGGACTGAAGGAAATATTGTCTGTGTACGTAAATTATCCTGAGCTCCTCAACGGCCCAGTGGGCCTATGCAGCAAATAGCTGAGACGTGCAGATCAGGAAAGTCCCAGGCTCATCTCCCGGCCCATGCTGAGTTAGCTGACGTGACACGGGTGCGACTATTGGGCCTCAGTGCCTCTGGATTTGGGAGGGGAAATACAGCCAGCGTTCCTGCTCCTAAATTCAATCCAGTTACCCTTGTGGCAAAGTGCGAGTTTGTGGGCAATGGAGTGAAGACAGGCTGTGGTTCAGCAGTGATGCTTTGCTAGTCAACTAGCCTGCCGCCTCAACACCAAGACTTACATGTAATTAATGGCCACTGGGGTGTCTCCAGTATATGTATCTGTATTCCACAAAGGGGTGAATGTTTTCAGGAATGGAAGGAAAAGGAACACATCGGTGAGAGAAAAAACAGAATTGATTTTAAACCCAACTGTAATGGTCTTAATTGTGTTTTTGCCCAATGTGATCACAGATTGATAAACTTCGGGATGTGACTTATGTCACTAATGCGCACATATTATATACACAGATAGCAAGAATCAATTTCTTAATTTTGCACTCGATGCTGGATCAGAATTTCTTTTTTAATAAAAAGGAAAAAGACAGACTTGCATTTATATAGCGCCTTTCACGACCACCAAACATCCCAAAGCGCTTTACAGTTAATGAAGTGCTTTTGAAGTGGAGTCGCTGTTGTAATGTGGGAAACGCGGCAGTTAATTTGCGCACAGCAAGGTCCCACAAAATCATTTTGCAATCAGAAGATAGCTGCCAGTGAATTATCATTAGTTAATTAGGACCTTGGACAAACGAAGGATGTTCAGAAGCAGGGGTCGGAGATGGTGAAGGGTGTTGGGTAACATGGACTCGAAGGACAGTATCTGTGCCAAGGACAGACAGCAGCAAATCTGTACTTGTCACAGCACATTTTTTTTCATCTGTCCCAGATGTTGTGTTCAAGCTCCAGTTAACCTTCAAAATGTGCAGAGAGATCTTTTCATCAAGTTGATATTATCTGATCAAAAACACGTCCTTTCAAGGCACTGAGAAAATGTGTTGCCGTTTGAAAGCAGAGAAAATACAATTGATGAATGCTGTATGCAAGACCATTTCTAATAACACATTTGGAACGTTTATTCCAAGGACAATGTCCTACATCACAATGCAAAGAGAAATGGTGCCTCCTCTCCAGCAATGGCTTAAGAGTCTCTCAATCACTACCACAACAACTTGTGTTAATATCGGTCTTTTAACTTGAAGTCCCAAAGCATTTCACAGATGTATGTAGACTGTTGTGTACTCGGAGGACAATATTTGGGTTTAGGTTAATGCACTTGCTTTTGCTAATATTACTCTGGTGAATGATTCACTTTCAGGTATGGCCAAGTTAAGGATAGTGCTTCCTTTTTGCAATAAAAGTGATCTCGTGGTCAGCAGTAAGACGAGCACGGAATTTTACTTGATACACAAGAACAAGACAGTCCTGTAACCCCAAAGCAAGCTGGTCCCTGAATAAAGGAGAAGTAGGTTATAGAATCCCCAGAAAGACAGTGCCTTACTTAAGAACTAACATTAATCAATGGGTGGGATTACGGAAGCCCAGTGGAATGGGAAATTGGATACATTGATCAATAATTTTGAAGGGCCATCTCTAAAACCAACACAGAAAGTGGGATTACTCAAAACGTCGATGACTCGAAGATTTTATAATCATTTACCCCACGGACTGCCCCAATAAAGTTAAATCAGAAGATCAAAATGACTGTTAAGCCATTTCTTCACCTACCACAACATGATGAACAGTGCATCATCACATGCACCAATGAAAGGAAAGAACTTGCAATTATAGAGCACCTTTTGTGACCTCAGGACATCGCAATATGTTTCACAACCAATGAATGACTTCTTGAACTGTAGGCATTGTTATGTAATGTCGACAAACGCAGCCACCAATTTGACACTGCAAAGTTCCACAAACTGCAATGAGACGAATGAGCGATTGATTTGTGTTGGTGCTATTGATGGAGTGATGCTGGCCAGGACACCGGGAAAACTTCCTGATCTTTTACATCCACCTGAACAGGCAAATGGGGCCTTGGTCTCATGCAATAGACGGCATCTCCGACAGTGCGCTGGAGTATGTGTTCAAGGCCGGAGTGGGACTTGAAACCACAACCTTCTGACTCAGAATGACATGGCTGAGCCAAGGCTGGCACTCTGATAACTTGCATTGGTGGTGCAGCCCTGCATGTCAAGGATAACTTGGAAGAGAATCTAACTTGGGATTTTCCTGGACTGTATGGCTAAGCTGCTCACTGGATAAACTCACCGGGTCACCCGAGGTGCTGGAAGTTACATTTTCTAAAGAAATATCTTGACGCATAATCCTTCCTGAATTGATTTCCAGGTAATAAGTCCAGAGGAAGGGAGATTTTTTTTTAAATTCAGATCATCGCAGTACATTGTTTGCCCACAGCTGAGACACAGAAATCTAGGGGCAAACAAAAGATCCCACACTCCCTTTCATAGCGCATCAAATTCCCTGGATGCATTCATAATGTGCATGAATGCTTCACAATAGGGGAAATTGGGCACAGCTTGCCCACAGACACATTTTCAATGTATGAATGCTAAACATGTCCCCGAGCAACCCCGCACTACAACTGCACCTGACTGTAATCAGAAGATCTCACTCTATTTTATTTCTCAATTATTTCGTCACTGCTTCAATGTTTTGTGCTTTGAGACTCCGTTTCAGTGGTTGAGGTAGGATTTCCTAAGAGGCAGTACTCAGCAGGATTTTATGGTAAAAATGTGATGATGGTGATTGCCATGGCATGTTGCATGTCACTATCCGTCATTGCACATGAATATTTGGTGTTCACTTGTAGGGTTCACAATCAGTAACAAGTGAACAAGCAGTATTTAGATAGATGTGGAAACAGAGCACTGGAAGAACTAGGGAAGGTGGCCAGAGACAAGTTCAAAGAGACTGAGTTGGAAAATCTCTGTTCTGCTTCCTATGTATATATGACAAATTCTGGTAGGTATTAGCCGTGGCTCAGTGGTAGCATACGCCTTGGGGTCAAATATTCGTGGGTTCGAGTACCACTCCAAAGATTTGAGCACAAAATCTAGGTTGACATCCCAGTGCAGTACTGAGGGGGTGCTGCACTGTCAGAGGTGCCGTCTTTTGGATGAGATGTTAAACCGAGGCCCCGTCTGCCCTCTCAGGTGGACTTAAAAGATTCCATGGCACTATTTTGAAGAAGAGCAGGAGAGTTCTCCCCAGTGTCCTGGTCAATATTTATCCCTCAATCAACATCACTAAAACAGATTATCTGGTTATTATCGCATTGCTGTTTACAATGCTGTTTCCTATAATACCACAGTGACTACACTTCAAAAGTACTTAATTGGCTGTAAAGCGCTTTGGGTCATCCGGAGGTTGTGAAAGGCGCGATATAAATACAAGCCTATCTTTCTTTTATGTGGAGTCAGGAGCTTTCTTTCCTAAATGATAGCCTTGTTAAAGGCACTATTTTATTAGAATGGTGACTTCTGTGGATAGGAGTAGGTGGAGCAGAATGATTCCTGCTGTGGATGGCAGGCGATCGGGCAGTCTAGCACCATTTGTGGGCATGAGGAGACCCAGCAAGAATGTGGCGATCATGGTCATGATAAGATTAACCAGGCTGGTGGTGAGGAGATCACAGTGTCTGTTGGCTGAACAGGATTGTGGTATTTGTGGCAAAGAGCGAAGGGCAGGATGGCGACGCCAGTGGGGGCAAGGCGACCACATGCACGCAGATATCTTGGGCTTTTGCCATGTAGTTAGTCTTGTTTCCACAAATTATCTTTCTGAAGAAAGCACATTCAACACATTTCCCCCTGTGCTAACTTTCTGAAACCGAGCTGGGTAAACAGTGGAGTCAGAAAACAAGAGCAGACTTTCCTTCTGTCTTTTCCCAGTCTTGATAAACTTTTGCAAAAATGAATCTTGGAATATTAAGGACTGATAACACAGTATATAAATACACATCACAAAGCAAAACGACAAGTGACTGAATCACATGCTACAAGTGTTATTAATGGCTGCGATTCTCACGTTTTTGTTAAAGAAGTCCACTTTGTACTAGATTGCTACAGTATCTTGAGATAAAGAGAGTATATTATATAGAATTACATATCGTGGCTTTTCCTTAACTGGCCAAAGTTTCGACTGTCTTGATCAGGTAACGTTATTTGATAGTTTCCCCTCCAGGCATGTTCCTACTGTAGCCCACTGATACATGACGGCCTGCTGCCACTTAAGACACAGCATCAAAAGTGAGTGGATTTATTTGGAGGTGAAATAGAACAAGGTTTGCTGTTAAAGTGGGCTCTGTCTTTCCTGTTGAGGTCTGGACGGGGGTGCGGCCTTCTTATGTCTGCTCAACGTCCAGAATCTGCAGCCAAAGTAGATCCACTGCAGATTGAGTTCTCTAATTGTTGTCCTCCCACCACCTCGCTGCCACAGCTCCTTTGCTACCAACCAGGACACTAATCCCAAGCACAGAAGGGAGCCAAAAGGCTGATCCTAGTGTCAGAGGTCTCAGTAATGATGAAAGAATGGAGAGACTTGGGCATTTCAGCCCGGTAAGGATATATCCGCAAGATGATCTTATTGAGGTAGAGAAGATTATAAGTGGTATGGAAAATGTAAATCTGGAATATTACCCTAAATTAACCTGTGAGAGTAGAACACGGGATCACAGGTTTAATCTAATAAACAGCAAATTTAGCACTGATATCAGGAATTTCTTTACACAAAGAGCAAGCAACAAATGGAATAGACTTCCAGGTAGGATAGTGAAGGTAAAAACCCTGGAATCACTTAAAAACAAATTGAATGGTACAATGGAGGGATGTTTGGTACTCCTGGATGGATGACCCAAGATGGGCTGAATGGCCTCTGTCACCTGTAATGATCTTGTGATCGTGAAGCATGTAACTTACATTTTTGTTAAAATATCTTTTGTTTTCTTAGCAATAAACACAAGTGGTACATTGTTAAATCAACATAGACTGCGCCAAGCAGCTGAAGTGTTGAAGTCTCTGCACCAGCTATAACAACTTACACTCACAGTGCCTCTTATGTAGGTAAACGTGTGTGTGCATGTGCGTAGGGAGGGAATGTGTTGAAAGAAGAGTTAGGGAAGATGACCAAAGATCTGGTCAAAGGGGTGGGTTTTGAGGAGTCTTTGAAGGTGGGATTACCCAAGGATGACTTCCCATATTAGTCTTGCTGTGGGCTCTTTGTAGGTCAATATTGAGATCGCCTTCAAAACAAATAATGGTGTGAAAATAGTAACCCAACCACTTCAGTTAGTCTAATTACTTCAGCCCAAGAATTTTTTATTTTACAAGAAGTTTGAATTTCACAGCAGTTTCCCTCTGGCTGAAACAGATCCTCTTTAAAATCAGTCTCTGAAAATGTAAAATTGAGCCGAGATGGAGTACTACATATCTTAGCTCAGGGACATCATGCATTTCAATCTTAAAACGGCAGCACTTCTTGTGTCAATCTTGGTTTAAAAGTTGCTTTTGTTGTTTGACTGATGTTTCTATTTTGCTGAAGCTCCTTTTGCGGGCTGATTTTAACGTCCAAACCAACAACTGTTCACTCAACTTGATCAAACTTGAGAAAAGAAACACACACACAAACTCTGAAGAGTAGATTTCCAGTCTGAATCACCACAATATTTTCCTTACAATCAATTTCGTAAAGAGCATGTTTTTTTTTTAAGTAGGCAATTTGCCAAGCTGAGAATAAAAATATAGAGAAACAAGTAAAGACAGAGGGAGACCTGGAGACTAAATATTGATAGCGGGAACCCTGAGAGACATCAAGGATGAGGACCAAATGGAGGGGACCTCAAGAGACACATAACACAGGATGCTGAGGAAGTGCAACGAGATATCAGACATGAGCTCAAGCTGCATTTGAATGTCAGAGGGAGACCACTACAAGCGACAGAGAAACTGGAGAGAAACACTGGGAAACAAGGCTGAGGGAGACTTTGGGGACAACCAAGTGTTGCTGGGAGAAAGTAAAGAAAGGCACTAGCAGATTGGCATAAGTTGTAAAAGACCTAGAGAGAAATAGAGATGATCACAGATTGCCACGGTGACCAGACTGGAGGAGGAAGGGCACAGGTGAACGAGAGAGCGCAAAACAGAGAGAGAACGAGCACGTGCACGCAAGCATGTGAGTGAGTCAAGAAAGGTGTTAGAAACAGAAAGAGCAAGCAAAAGCAAAACTGAGAGGAGAGACTGAAGAATGACAATGTTATAATGAGGCGCATGTTATACTCATAGTTCACAACTCCATAATGAAAACATTAAGAACTAAGGTGCGACAGCCTTTCAACAGTCATACCAAGATAACAAAGAGCTTATCACCTTGTAAGATATAAATCCCCACATGAAATGAATTGCTTGAAATTCAGGTGCAGTTTGGCCCAATTGAACTCGCCCAGATGTGGTAGAGTTCTTGACCTGTTATCATGTGCACCCCTAGTTTTCCCGAGGTCAACTTGCTCACAAACATCTCATTTCCAGAATGTTACAGATGCCAACTGTCACAGTTCGTACAAGAATAAGAGGATAGCAAAGGCAAAACACAGACCTACATTGCCTGGGAGCATTTCTCCTCGATGACTAGGTTCTGTTGATGGAGGTGACCTTCCCTTTCACCTGCTCTCTACCAGAAATAGCTTGTCACTGAGCAGCCTGTTTCCAGCAGAGGGATCAAAGAACTAGATGCATTCATGTGTTACAGAAGCATGAAGAAAAGAAGCTGGAAAAACACAATTCATGTGTTTTATGAATCAACAGCTTCATTTTTTGCTCTCTACAAATTTACTTTTTTATAGGTACATGACTTTAAATGCTAAAAATGACTTGGTGGTTTTGGTGCCAGGGTGGACATTTTGAAGGTAGCTCATCTGAACGTACCATAAGTAATGGTGTGAATCACAGGCAGCTGGTTATCTACAGGTGAAAAGGTTTATCACCGTCTTACATGAATACATCTCAATAAGACCAGCATGGCAGTATTTACAGGCACTGAATGAAAGCCTCTGTGACTCACACACCTGTCCATCCACTATGCAAAGGATTGATTACTTTCTGTTCATTCATTCTCACACACCTGCCTTTTCATTTTGTTTCTCTCTCCAAATTTCTTCCATCCGCTTCTTCTACTTCCCCGCCCCCCCATCTCCCCTTGATAGTATTGTGTCCCTGACTGATATGGGCATCATGGCGCTAGTAAAGTTGTAGCAAAGAGAGACACTACAGGAAATTAGTCTGTTTATGCTAGAGAAGGGAAGATTGACTGGGGATCTTGGTGAGTTATTACAAATATATGAGCTAGAAAAGTCTCTCTTGTCCATCCAGGTTGCTCAACACAACTGCAATGCCTTGTGCATCACAATACATACACACTCCACCCCACCCCACCTGAAAGCCATGTGATCTCCTGGGAGAGGTGTAAAACCAGATTAAAAACACAGGCCAATTACAGGGAAAAAATGAGAAATTCCTAGCCAACCCCCTCAGGCGATCGAAACTAGTCCAGATCACCATGCTGTCTCTGATTAATGTATTAATGTCATGCAGTACCTATCTTTTGTACAAAGTAATCTTGAGGTATTCAAGATCCTTCAGGGCGTCGATAAGTTGAACTCCAAGAAACTGTTTACTATAGTCCCAAGAATGGCAACAAGGAGACATGGGGAGGGGGGAACTAAAGACAATCACTATCACTAAGGAAATAGTACTTGGTAAAATAATGGGACTAAAAGGTGACAAGTCCCCTGGACCAGATGGCCTGCATCCCAGGGTCTTAAAGAAGTGGCTGCAGAAATAGTGGATGCGTTGGTTGCAATATACCAAAATTCCCTGGACTCTGGAGAGGTCCCAGCGGATTGGAAAACCGTAAATGTAACGCCCCTATTTAAGAAAGGAGGGAGACAGAAAGCAGTAAACTATAGACCAGTTAGCTTAACATCTGTCATTGGGAAAATGCTGGAGCCCTTCATTAAGGAAGCAGTAGCAGGGCATTTGGAAAATCATAATGCAGTCAAGCAGAGTCAGCATGGTTTTATGAAAAGGAAATCATGTTTAACAAACATGCTGGAGTTCTTTGAGGAGGTAACTAGCAGGGTGGACAAAGGTGAACCAGTGGATGTGGTGTATTTGGATTTCCAGAAGGCATTCGATAAGGTGCCACATAAGATAAGAGCTCACGGAATTGGGGGTAATATATTAGCATGGATAGAGAATTGGCTAACTAACAGAAAGCAGAGAGTCGGGATAAATGGGTCATTTTCCGGTTGGCAAATGGTAACTAGTGGGGTGCCACAGGGATCGATACTGGGGCCTCAACTATTTACAAGCTACATTAATGACTTGGATGAAGGGACCGAGTGTAATGTAGCCAAATTTGCGGATGATACAAAGATGGGTGGGAAAGCAAGTTGTGCAGAGGACTCAAAGAACCTGCAAAGGGATATACAGGAAACTTTGGTTTATCCGGAGGTTGTATGTCCGGAATACTCGATCTAACGGCAAAAATCAGGAGCCGTTTTCTATAAGTTTTTTTAGATCTCGTTCTTTTTTTTTCCCAGTCAGGCACTGCAAGGTCTGTAGCTATAGCAAAAGCTTCAGCTAGAGACGCTTGCAGCTGCAGCCGACTCTTTAGAAGCTGTTGCTAAGCAACAGTGTTTGTTGTCAGATACGGAGATGAAAACCTCCATATGCTTCAACATTAACTTTGTATGTCCGGCAGTTTTGATAGATCGGCAACACGCCGGTCCCGTCGGTGCCGGATATCACAAAGTTTCTTGTAGACAGGCTAAGTGAGTGGGCAAATATTTGGCAGATGTAGTATAATGTGGGAAAGTGCGAGGTTATACACTTTGGAAGGAATAAAAAAGCATATTATTATTTAAATGGAGAGAGATTACAAAGTGCTACAGTTCAGAGGGACCCGGGGGTCCTTGTGCATGAAACACAAAAAGTTAGCATGCAGGTACGGCAAGTAATCAAAAAGGCAAATGGAATGTTGGCCTTTATTTCAAAGGGGTTGGAGTATAAATGCAGGGAAGTCCTGCTACAACTGTACAGGGTATTGGTGAGACCACACCTTGAGTACTGCGTACAGTTTTGGTCTCCTTATTTAAGGAAGGATATACTTGCATTGGAGGCAGTTCAGAGACGATTCACTAGGTTAATTCCAGAGATGAGGGGGTTGACTTATGAGGAAAGGTTGAGCAGGCTGGGCCTATACTCATTGGAATATAGAAGAATGAGAAGTGATCTTATTGAAACATATAAGATACTGAAGGGGCTCGACAGGGTAGATGCAGAGAGGATGTTTCCCCTCGTGGGGAAATCTAGAACACGGGGGCACAGTTTTAGAATAAAGGGTTGCCCTTTTAGAACTGAGATGAGGAGGAATTTCTTCTCTCAGGAGGGTCATAAATCTGTGGAATTCTCTGCCCCAGAGAGTCGTGGAGGCTGGGTCAGTAAATACATTTAAGGTGGAGATAGACAAATTTTTGCAAGATAAAGGAGTGAAGGGTTATGGGGAGCGGGCTGGGAAGTGGCTTTGAGCCCAAGATCAGCCATGATCTTATTGAATAGCGGAGCAGACTCGAGGGGCCAAGTGGCCAACTCCTGCTCCTATTTATTATGTTCTTATGGGCTGAAGCTGAGAAGTGGGAAGCTGGATGGGCAGATCAGATGTAACTATTTCACACAGAGGGTAGCGAATGTTTGGACTGGACTGTCCAGGAAGGTGATCGAGGCCGATAACATGTGCTTGAACTCTGGAGCCAGCGAGATGGAACAAAATGGCTTTTTCCAGTCTTGTACGTGGCCTGTGTTGCTGTGGTTCTGTGGTCAGCAGGCACTTTCAGGTACCATGTGGCCATTACTAATGTGTGCGCCTTGGTAGTGAGACTATTTGACCACGGGGGTATTGCGGCTCAGGCTCATCAGTCTTCACCCCAGCTTACACAGATGCACGCTTCCAGCTCGACAGCATATAGGAGTGGGAACAATGGCTGATTTCCCCACCCCTAACCCAGGAAACCTGTGGTCCATTATAGTGGCCCCAGCTGAGATCAGCAAATACAACAACCTTTCTGGTCACTGTGCTTTAGAGATGGTTACGTTGTCACGGAATAGAAAGCTATATATGCTTTAGATAGGGTATCATGCTGGTGCCAAAGATACAAAATGAGAATATTTACCTCATGATGCAAAATCAACAGATGGATGCAAAGCTCACAGGTGGAAGGGTTTAGTGGAAGGAGAAATGAATTGTCTGCAACAGATTTCATTTTCCATGGAAAAGAAAAATTTGGCGTGGTGTAACATGGGCTGCCAATGACCAATTTCTCCCCCAGTGACTTCACATTGTAAGAGCAGTACTTCCCTGCCGCCCCCACCCCACCCTCCCAAGGTAAAGGGCCAAGGCCAATGTTACAGGTCACCAAGGTTGTAAAAAGTAGGAGAGAAGGAAGCAGTAACCTCACTTAAGGGAAAAGAATTCACATAAAATGCAAAGTAATACATTTTGGAAGTAAAACTAGGGAAAAATCAATAAACCGTAAATGGTAAGGTTTTTAAATGGAGTCCTGGAGCTGAGGGAGCGAGGAGCACAGATACACAGCTCATCAAAGGTGGTCATAAACGGTCAAACAGAATCTTTAATTTTGTATTTAGGAGGCACAAAAACAACAGGAAGGAGCTAATGTTGAACTTTTACAGGACCTTATTTAGTGCAGTGTGTGCAGTTTTGGGCACCCCATTATGGGAAGGATAGAAAAGCAATGGAAATGGCAGAGGAGCGTAGGCTCAATAAGATGTTACCAGTAATGAGGGGACACCGTTATAAACAGAGACTTGAAAAATTAGGCCTTTTCAACAACAGCTGAGAAGATTAAGGGGTGAATGGAAGGTAAATTCTGGTAGCTTGTTTTCACAGTTTGGTGAGATGGTTAAAATAAAGGGAAGGCTACAAAAACTTTTCTCCACACAAAGGTGGGTTAGAAGGTGGAATTCTCTGCCACAATCCATTGGCGAAGTAGAGCCCATAATCCATAGTGTTGACTAGCAAGCCAGAGGCCGTGAGTTTAAATGGCACCATGGCAAGTTGTGAAATGCAAATTCAATAAATCTGATCATTTGTGGACGAGCGCCAGAAGAAATTATCTTGGATCGTGAAAGTGATCATAAAAGCCCAACTGGCTCACCAATAGCTTTCAGGGATGTGAAGCGGCAAACTCTACACATCACTCCAGTCCCACACTATGCGATTGGCTCAAAACAGTTTTCAGTGCAAATGGGATGAACAAAGAATGTTGTCTTGCCAATGTCACCCATGTCCCTAAACCAAATTTTTTTTAAAAACTCTTAAAAGGGGAATTAGTTGTCTGAAAAAGAGGAATATCCATGGGTATGGGCAGCCGGAGCAGGTACGAGAATAAGAAAACACCAGCACAGACCTGATGGGCCCAAATGGCCTGTTTCTGTGCTGTGTCATTTTATAATTAAGTGATGCTAAGGTAGAGTTTCCAAAGGGTGAAGACTCTAAGAGGAAGGGAAGACCTAGGGGATGTATTATCAAATAAAAATGACCTGAATACAGAACCATCAACCAAACAGGTCACTGGATATCCAGACCTTCAAATGAATTGGATTTGCAAATTGAAACTTAACTGCTTTATTGAACAGGAAATTTGGAGAAAAACAGAGCTGTGTGGATTCACAGTATCTAAATGAAAAATCCTATCTGATTTAACAGTGCAATATTTTTCTCATTTAACTGCTCAAAGTTTAAGTCCTAAAACAACCGGAGTTTTCGAAGGATGAAGATAATTTTAAATGTCAATTGATACGCAGAAAGGCACACTGAAAACCCCCCTCTCCTCATCTTACTTAGATTAGATGGGAAGTGACAGGCACTTTGACTGCACACACTGATGTTGTGACAAGGCATTTGAAATGAAACAGTTATAAAAAAGTCAGATCCCACTTCAGGACAAACATAATGGTATTTACCCCCTCTTGTAAATGTCAGCATAATCGCTGCACAGTTTGAAAAGCCCAATCTAAACACCGCAAAACAATATGGGAAATGTTTCAGTTCAGATTGTTCACATCATTGACTCTGCCTTCATAAAGCCACAGAGTCTGAGATTATTGAGCGGTGGCTTTGTATTATCTCTGCAAACTTCGAGGAGCTCAACGTCAGATTTTATGACTGTTGCCTGTAGCCTGAGGAAAACTCCGACTGTTTGACCTAAGCAGATATCAGGGAACAGCAGATTTCTCAATCGCTCGTGTTCCCAGCAGCCTGATATCCGTGCTCGGCTATCTGCACGGAGAACGCCCCATGTGCGAACCACAAACTACCGTTTATAGTTGAAGGGAATTAAGCTGTGGAATACGTTACCAGGAAAGTATATTCAGTGATAGTGTAAATGGGTTAGAGTCATACTGCACCCGGTGCGAGCTCAAGCCAGTGCAACCTAGTTTCCTGGCGAAGACTCACAGCTTCAGTGCGCTCAGTAGTCTCTCGTGTTATACAGCCATTTTTGCCTTAATATGCACTCGAAACCAATTATTGTTGATGCAAAAATGCACGTTAGAGGGCTGATTTTAAAAGTTCATTCATCAATGGAGAGTCTCACCCGCCAGCTACACAGATTGGGAAATTGGAAGTACGCAGTCCTCGATTTTCCATCCATAAAAATTCATGAATGGAAAATCGTGGGCCGCGCGCCAGAGATTTCCTGAGCTGCGCGGCCAGTGGGCGAGACTCCACACTCCACACCAACTTGGAGAAGAAAAAAAATCAGCCTGCTGATGTGTTTCCAGAGAGACAAACTATTGACGGACATGGTGAGAAGGTGGGGTTGATCTAACAAAAAGAGATGGGCTTGCTTGGAGCTGGCAGGCTCACTTCAGAAAAGTGTTCCTTTTAAACACTAGCTTTGAACTTCAATATATTGTTGCTAAAAAGTTAAACGTCATCACATTTAATCTGTTCTATTGGGCTGAAAAAACCATGTACAAAGAATCAGACCGCTTTGCTTGGGCAACAAGACTATAAAAGCAGGGCTGGTGACTGTCGCTGAGCTTGTGACAGACTTGTCTGCTGTACATTGATCACAAACTGCTGTATCATTGGGCTGGGACTTGCAGTCTTTGAAACACTTTTCTTTCACGTCTTGGACCTCACCTCAAGACCACCTAGAGGGAATTTGTGATCAGAAGGAAGGAAGACTATAAATAAAATGAACTTTGGGCAGTCTCAATCTCAGTTCCTTGGTAATGCAGAGCGCAAAACTTAATTTAGCACCAATTGCTAACAGACTGGCAGTCTCGCTCCAAGAGGTTATCAAGAATGGCTCCTACGGGAAATGGGGAAATTTATACTAGTACAGTCAATAGTGATCCACTGAGGTGAATGATATAGTACATTGTTGGGCAGAAGGAACTTTGCTTTGTATTTAAACTATGCGAATCCTTGCTTGCTTGCTTGATCGATCATAAAATAGATGTGGATGAATAAAGCAATTTAGCCTGCCCCTGCTCACTCAGCCAGAGAGAACCTACAGTCCAGCCACCACAGCAACCAACTCTTTCTTTCTTGATTCCAGGCCCACTACCCTACCTGGCTGTTCACCTGTTGATCACTCTGTGTGAAGAACGTCCCGCTATCAGTCCTAAATTTGCTGGTGGTTAGTTCAAACCTGTCCTTGTCCTACTGCCGTTGCCTAACTTGAAGTAGTGCCCGAGAGGTTAATCACGATGTGCCATCATCCAGTTTACTCTGATGAGCAGAACATTCACAAAAATATGAATAAACTTTAAAAATAAATACAAGATAATACGTATAGAGGGAAGTGGATTATATAAAGAACTTGCATTTCTATAGCACCTTTCATGTTCCCAGACCGTCCCAAAACACTTTACAGCCAATGAAGTACTTTTGAAACGTAATCACTCTTGTTTTGTAAGCAAACCCAGCAGCCAAATTTCTCCACTGTATCGTCCCACAAACAGCAAACGGGAAAAATCAGCACTTGATCTGGTTTGGTGATGTTGGTTGGTTGAGGGATGAATGTTGGCCAAGGCACCGGGGAGAAAACCTCTGCTCTTCAAATAGTGCCATGAGATCTACATTCGCCTGAACAACCAGTGAGGGACTTGGTTTAACCTCTCGAGAAATACAGCACCTTCAATAATGCAGCACTTACTCAAAACTGCACTGAAGCATCAGCCAAGATTAAGTACATCCTTTCACCCCGTTATTTATAGAATCATAGAATGACAGCACAGAAGGAGGCCATTCAGCCAATCGTACCTGCGCTGGCTCTTTGAAAGAGCTATCCAATTAGTCCCACTCCCCTGCTCTTTCCCCATAGCCCTGCAAATATTTCCTTTTCAACTATTTATCCAATTCCCTTTTCAAAGTTATTATTGAATCTGCTTCCACCACCCTTTCAGACAGCGCATTCCAGATCATGATAACTCGCTGCATATTTTTCTCATGTCGCCTCTGGTTCATTTGCTAATTACTTTAAATCTGTATCCTCTGGTTGCTGACCCTTCAGCCACTGGAAACAGTTTCTCCTTATTTACTAATCAGAACCCTTCTAGATTTTGAACACCTCTATCAAATATCCCCTTAAAACTTCTCTGCTCTATTAGGAGCAGAGCTTTCAGCCACCTTGGTTCGACTGTCAGAGTCCCTCTCTCTACTTTTCTTTCTGACTCTCAAAGCATTCTTAAAATTAACCATGCATCTGATTATTTCTCCGAACTTTACCACTATTCTTAGCATATGTTCTCTTTTAATTTCCTTTATAAAGCACCTTTGAATGTTTTCTACATTAAGGGTCATTAGTTGTTGCTGCTCTAGCTCCGAGTTCCATTATTCCATTTGACAGTGAAATGGTTCCATACCATGTAGGGCATTCCTTGTGAGTGGAATTGTTAATGTGATGTAGGGGTCTTCCCTCCGATCTATTAATTGACACTAAACAATGCTCTAGGTATTTGTTCAGCCTATTAGTCTAATAAAGAGTTGCTGGAAATTTTGACGGTTGTAGTCTCACTGAGTCTAAAAGGAAACTTCCACGTGCAAGTTTTTGTTCTCAAAGGGCTTTGTAGTTATGACTCTATATCGAAGAGTGGAATGGTAACAGAAAATCAGAGAAAGTGATGGTATCTTTCCTCATCCTAAGTTGAGTT
Organism: Somniosus microcephalus; assembly: GCF_052327205.1. NCBI lineage: Eukaryota > Metazoa > Chordata > Chondrichthyes > Squaliformes > Somniosidae > Somniosus > Somniosus microcephalus. The sequence continues at coordinate 22,919,200 of NC_141002.1, read as the reverse complement.
TTTTTTTGCAACAAAAGACAAATGAATTGAAAGTTCAATTTAATGTCTTATCCAATAGGCAGCACCTCCAACAGTGCAGTTGAGTCATTTCATGACACTGAAAATCTCATCACAATTAGGGAGTGTGTGGGGTTAACCCCCAAAATGGAGCACAAGCTCAGTACTGCACTCGGGTGTCAGCCTAGATTTTGTGCTCAAGTCTCTGGAGTTGGACTTGAACCCACAACCTTCTGATTCCAAAGTGAGCTATGGTTGACACCTAAAAATATACACAGGAGATTCCACCCCACAGAGAGAAAGACAGACACACACAGAGCAATGTTATAATAACTTATATTATAATACAAATTATAAGTAGGCATTTATTATCCATCCAAACCCTCCGTCACACTTCAAGTGCCATACTCAAATTTGTGTAACAAACTTCAAAAGAAAATATAAATAAATAAACATACTCTCTAGAACACAAAATACTGGATGCAGAATATCTGCACTCTTTTATGACATCATTATTAACAGTAACAGCTTCCCAAGTGGCATCTGTATGAGCTCACCCAGTGTTTAATTAATAGTATTTAAACTTTGCAGTCTTAAAGGGACACACATCTACACTTTAACAGAAAAACAATGAGCCAAAAATTGCGGTCGGAGGCGCACCTGGGATCACGTGAGCCTGGTCCTCCAATCACACAGTAGAATTCCATTTTAATCATTTCCGAAAGGAATCCCCTAATGAGATGTAATGGAATCCTAAAATCTGATCTAATTACAATTTACAGAATTGGAATTTTATTTGTAATTACCTTCATTCCACCAACCACACTAAAAATGTAATTTTTTTGATAATTTTTGACATTAAAACTGTAATCTGGACCAACACTTGCATAACCTCATTTGACATAGTGTATGTGCATAATTTATGATATGAAAACATTTAATTAATGGCAGAGGTATCCCTTACGCTGATGCAAACAGGCCCTGCGCCTGTTTGCATCAACCGTAACATTTCCGTGTGCAATTTCTGGCCAGTCAGCGGGCAAATAGCCCAACTCTTAAATTGGTTTTTCACGGCCTGCGTGGATGGTCTGTCACCGCGTACGTTGAGAGGCCGCAAGTTCCGGAATTCACACATGCGCAAGCGGAAATCCCAAACTTGTGGTGGATTTCAAAGGAGGTATACGCCGCCATACCAACTGCAAAATCTGCGCCATTGTATTGTTTAACACGGTATCATGTTAAAGCAGGACACCCTCTGACTTGCTCTAAATCATACGAGATGTTCTACGTTTAGCATGCACTTCCTGTTCATCACACTACTCAGTCACACAAAGCGTCACACTCAATTTTCTGTGTCACACTTCAAAAAAAATAAAGGAACAAAGGGAACTGTCCAGGAACACAGGATGTCTGCATCCTCTTATTTGACATATATAACCCACCCTGCATTTACCAGCTGAAGCCTCCTAACTGACTTCCGCATGAATCCAATGCTTACGTAATAGCAATTGGATTTTGTAGCCTTAAAAAAAGTGTCACATCTACACTTTACAAGGCTAATACTGCAGTCCCAGTGCAATGGCATTGATCTCGCCGATAATTTGAACTGTTTGGAATATATCACTTGTTCAAGCCATTCCATTCAATTACAAGCTTCCTATGAGACTGTTTACAGAAAATGTTTGATTGGCTTCTGTATTTGGGATACCATTTTGAACCCTGTTCATGGTCGACAATCTAAAGTAATTATCAGAGTTTTAAGTTATGAAGTTCATTATGAATTATGAAATATTGTATTTTTTCAAAGAAATTTGGAGCTATATTTTGTATTGCAACCATGCAGCAGTCAATCTGAAGCCAGTAGAGATTAGGGGTGAGCAACTTGATGGTAGGGGATAGCAATTTAAGAAGTACAAGAATGGGGTTTCATGGGTTAGTTTTATATTGCGTTACTTCAGAGGAGATTAGTAGAGTTTGTACTTACTGCAAGTATACCATTTGCATTGCATATTGTTGTTACCTGATTAATGTTCAGTGACTATGTCTATCGGTTTCTAGGCTGAGCTACAGTCTGATGAAGTGCATATTCTTCCACTTACTGAAGATAAGGAGATCGTATGGCAGCTCATGATATTTTCCAGTAAACTGGAGTACAGTGACAAGGAATCTACATTCCTCCCTTGCATCTCAAAACATTTACCTAGAAATTGGCCAAGCAAAGACAAACTCTGTTTCATAGGAGCAGCAAGACCCATTCACAAAATATCTTGCTGAGAGATCAACAAACATCAACAGTTAGATGCAAATTTTCAGCGGGGTTTAATCTGAGTGCAGCCACAGACAAACCCAGAAGGGTTGCATTGATCAGGGTGTGTACCAGAATGATGGTATAAACAGGGTGTTGTCAGTCTTAATAAGGTATAATAGTTAATTGGCCTGATGACATACTACCAAGACCCACTTCTCTAATGACTGTTTACCAACTAATAAATGAAACCAGTGTACCAAGTAGAACTCTACTAATCCACCTTTAATTGTCCCATAGCAAATATCTGCTTTAACATCTTCTCTCTTAGGCAGTCCCTCGGAACCGAGGATGACTTGCTTCCACATTAAAAATAAGTTCTCAGGTGACTGATGAGTCCAATGCGGGACCTACAGTCTCTGACACAGGTGGGGCAGATGGTGGTTGAAGGGGCGGGTGGGTGGGGTGCTTGGGTTGATGTGCGCTCCTTCCGCTTGCTCCCGGCGAAGAGACTCGAGGTGTTCGGCGCCTTCTCGGATGCTTCTCCTCCACTTTGTGCAGTCTTGGGCCAGGGATTCCCAGGGGTCAGTGGGGATGTTGCACTTTTTCAAGGAGGCTTTGAGGGTGTCCTTGAAGCGTTTCCTCTGCCCACCTGGGGCTCTCTTGCCGTGTCGGAGCTCCGTGTAGAGCGCCTGTTTTGGGAGTCTCGTATCGGGCATGCGGACGATGTGACCCATCCATCGGAGCTGATCGAGCATGGTCAAAGCTTCGATGCTGGGGATGTTGGCCTGAGCGAGAACACTGACGTTGGTGCGCCTATCCTGCCAATGAATTTGCAAGATCTTGCGGTGGCAGCGTTGGTGGTACCTCTCCAGTGCTTTGAGGTGCCTGCTGTACATGGTCCATGTCTCTGAGGCATACAGCAGGGCGGGTATCACTGCTGCTCTGTAGACCATGAGCTTAGTGCCGGGTTTGAGGTCCTGGTCTTCAAACACTCTCTTCCTCAGGCGACCGAAGGCTGCACTGGCACACTGAAGGCGGTGTTGGACTTCGTCATCGACGTCTGCCCTTGTTGACAGTAGGCTTCCGAGGTATCGAAAGTGAGCATGGGCCTTACACTAAACATCCGTAAGACAAAGGTCCTCTACCAACCTGCCCCCACCACACAGTGCTGCCCCCCCCGATTATCAACATCCACGACAAGGCCTTGGACAATGTGGACCACTTTGTTTTAACATGAGCCCTCAGCATTAACAGTTAAAAGGCTGTGCAATATTCAAACAGAGGCCTTCTTAGCAGCCTGGACTGAAATCATTTTTAATCCTGTTGCGGAATGACATTCAAGATCACGATCAGTTGTCAAGTCAACAGTACTTCTCACCAGCCACTTGACCTGACGTAAATAAGTGCTCCCCGCGATTCTCCATGTGAATTCCAGGAGTCATGCAAGAGATTTGAAGAGATAAGCTGCTTTTACACTGCTGATTTAGTTCGGATTGTCGGAGAGCAGCTTCTGTGAGCCGGCTCCCGATGTTCACATGACAAAATCTGCACTCCGCTGTCCTGCTTTTGGTGGGTACACGAGTCTGCCGGCGGGGTAAAGGACCTGGACTTAATGCCCCAGTTCAGGTACCACGAACACAAACCGAGAGCATAACAAGAGCGACTTGGCGAAATGCTGGTAGACATTCAGCCAGCCAACATTCTAATTACCAGCCAGAAGGTCACACCCGAGTCCTGTAGGAATTCGGACCAAAAACGGCAGCAAGGTAAAAGCAGCTACAGTTCAACATCGGGGTGAGCGAACACCAACAACTTGTGCTCACATTACACCTTCAACACAGCTGTTACATAGTTATGTTGGGACTACATTGTACAAGTGTACTAACACTCAAATCAAGTGTAGCAGCACTACAATGCTGGGAAAGTAGTGCGCAGGCGCCGCACAGGACTTGAAAATATTCACCCCGGACCATGCGGCAGCAGCCATTACAACACAAATAAAACAGTAGTTATAATTACAAACTACCGAGTCCAGAGTCGTCTTTACAAAGCACTACGAGCGCTAGAAGACATAACATGGTGGCAGCGGTATAAGTGAGTAAAACTTACGCAAATAAAAACGATATCAGATTGAAGAAAGAAATTTAAAAGTAAACTCTGCAGCGTTGTAACTGCGAATCGTACGGGCAACTAAAATGGCGGCGTCCAATGCACTGACCGCGAATATGCTCCCCATCATGAACTGGGAAGCCGACGATATCGTGGAAGCTTTCTGGAAATTTAAGCAAAAATGCGAGCTTACATTTAAAAGTTTCCTGAAAGGCTCCTCCGACGAGGAAAAAGTTAGCTACATTCTACTGTGGGTGGGAGAAAAAGGTTTAGATCTCTATAACAGCTGGTGTTTATCCGAAGAGGATAAAACGAACCCTACGGAGATTTATGAAAAGTTCAGTAACCATCTCGAGCCTAAATCAAACCACCGCATACACAGGTATAAATTCCAAACAGGAACCTGGTGAAACGGCTGACAATTTCCTGATGAGATTAAAAAACAAAGCCAGCAAATGCAAGTTTACGGAACTAGAAGAAAGGCTGGTAGACCAATTAATATGGGGATCAGCACATACAGAAGTGCAGAAAGAACTAATAGGAAAAGAAAAGCTCGGAATATCAGAAGCCATAGATACAGCGAGGGCTCACGAAGCCACAAAACAACAGATGAAAACGCTGAATACTCATACGGCTGACGTGCGGACAACTCCCGAACCAGATCACAGAGTAGATGCAGTGCGCGAAAAGCACAGCACACAAAAACAAGAATATGACAGCGGGAAGAATACGTGTAGAAACTGCGGAAGAAAACACGACTACACAGACAGAAGAAAATGCCCAGCGTATGGAACAAGCTGCAACACGTGATAAAGCAAACCACTGGCAAAAGATGTGCAGAGCTAAAAGAGAGGGGCTACACACCAAAAGCAGAGGTGGGCAGCAGAACCAACAAAAGGAAAACAAAATCCATACCATGGGTGAGCAAGATGACGAAGACTGCAGGTACGACAAGCTCTGAACATTGAAACCATAAAGGTTCTCTTACACGAAACGTCCAGAGCGGAAAGCACCCCAAAGAAAGAATGGCACACTATCATCCAGATTAAAAAGAGGATCGAAGGACAGCCCACAACCATCAATCTAAAAGTAAAGTTGGACACAGGAGCTCAGAGCAACATCCTTCCACTGAGGCTATACCAGAGGATCTTCCCCGAAAACTTGGGCGAAGATAGATACCCGAAAAGAGGATGTTTAAAAGCAAACAACGTCACGCTGACAGCGTATGGGGGGAGCGAGATCAGACAACTCGGAACAACCTATATAAAAGGAACACACAAAAGCAGAAACATCAACTGCATGTTCTATGTGACCGACTCCGAGGGACCGGCGATCCTGGGATTAAACAGCTGCGAGAAGCTGGGGTTAATCTTGGTAAACCACGAACTAACAAAAACATCACTGAAAGTCGACAGCAACACCCCACTGGAGAATCGTCCACAAATCATGGACACAAAACATTTGATGGACATGTATCCAGAATGTTTTGATGACACTGTAGGATGCTTCGGGGAGTTCAAGTACCATATAACAATAGATCCAGAGGTATAACCTGTCATCCACGCTCCAAGAAAAATACCAATCGAACTAAAAGAAAAATTATACACCGAACTAAAAGAAATGGAAGAGAAAGAAATAATCGCAAAGGTCACTGAACCCACAGACTGGGTAAACTCGATTGTGGTACGGGAAAAGCTGAACGGGCGGCTCAGAATCTGTCTGGACCCCAAAGACTTAAACCAGGCAATAAAGCGGGACCACTACCTCACACCAACATTAGAAGAAATCACACCAGCACTGGCAGGAGCCAAAGCCTTCTCCAAACTGGATGCCAGAAACAGCTACTGGAACGTAAAACTGGACGAAGAATCAACTAACCTGACGACTTTTAATACACCATTGGGGCGTTATAAATTCCTGCGGCTGCCATTCGGGTTGAAAGTCAGCCAAGACATCTTCCAACAAAAGATCGATGAAGCATACAAAGGCTGTGAAGGAGCCATTGGAATCGCTGATGACAGCCAAGTTTACGGATCAAATGAAAGAGACCACGACGTGCACTTGCACGAGGCCATGGAGTGCACCAGAACGGCTGGCATCAAGCTGAACGCCGAGAAGTGCATCGTTAAAAGTACGAAATGCAAATTTTTTGGCATGATCTACACACCGGAGGGTGTCAAGCCTAATCCCGAAAAGGTCGAGGCGATAGCAGAGATGAAACCTCCAAACGACAAGAAGGAGCTGAGAAGCTACCTCGGCTTGGTCCAGTATATGAGCTCTTTCATCCCGAACATGTCAGACTACACAGCGAACCTAAGAGAATTACTAAAAGACACCGAATACCAATGGTCAGAATCCCATGAGAGGAACTTCAAACACCTAAAGGAATTATTATGTAAAGAAACCAGCCTGTCTTATTACGATAGAAAAAAACCTGTCACCCTACAGGTAGATGCCTCTACCAGGGGTCATGGGGCAGCCCTCGCGCAGGAAGGAAAACCAATAGCTTTCGCATCGAAGGCATTGACATCAGCAGAGACAAGATACGCAAACATCGAAAGAGAGCTATTGGCAGTAGTATACGGATGCGAAAAGTTCCACACCTACTTATACAGAAGAAAATTCGAGGTAGAGAGTGACCATCGTCCACTCGAACAAATTTACAAGAAAAACCTAAGCAAGGCCCCAGCAAGACTGCAAAGGTTACTGTTAAGACTCCAAAGTTACGACTTTGAATTAAAATACCGGCCAGGGAAAGAAATGGCACTGGCAGATGCATTGTCTCGATTGTCACCACACGAAAAACACGAGATGAAGGGCCTGACAGTAAAAATACACCACCTTGTAAATGTTACTCCCACAAAGCTTAGCCAAATTCAAGAGGAGACTGGTAAAGAAGAGGAGTTGCTACTACTCATGCAACAGGTAATACAGGGGTGGCCGGAGAAGATCCAGCAGGTCCAAAACCAAATCCGACAATCAGAGACGACATCTCGGTGGAGGACGGTGTTCTCCTTGCTGGCTCAAGAATCATAATACCAAAAACGATGCAAACGGAACTTCTCCGCTTAATACACCAAGGCCATATGGGGATGGAGAAATGTAAACTATGAGCCAGATCAGCTGTGTACTGGATAGGCATGTACAAAAGCATAGAACAAATGGTCTCCGCATGCTGCATATGCCAGAAATACCGAAACACACAGCAGAAGGAGGAGATGATTCAAATGGAAGTACCCCCGAGACCATGGCACACAGTCGGAACAGATCTGTTCCTGTGCAACCAGGAGTGGTACATCATAGTAGCAGACTACTACTCAAAATTTCCTTTTGTCAGAAGGATAAACGACATGAGAGCCACAACAATCACAAAAATTGCGAAAAACTTATTCGCAGAACAGGGCATCCCAGAGAAGGTCATCTGCGACAATGGGACACAATTCACCTCCAGCGAATTCAGAGCACTGGCTGGAAAATACGGATTTAAAATAATTACCTCATCCCCACATTACCCAAGGGGACACGGATTTATTGAAAGACAGATACAAACAGTCAAAAGAGCTCTCATTAAAAGCAAGGAGATGGGAGAAGACCAAGACCTCGCCCTTTTGGCAATCAGATCGACACCTTTGAGAGCAGACTCGAAATCACCAGCAGAACTACTAAATGGTAGAAAATACAAAACAACTCTACCAGCAAAGGTATATCCTCCCCAGGACCAAGAGGACGTACGGCAGAAGCTGATGGAAACACAAGCTATGGGGAGCACACACTATAACAAGCATGCAAAACCACTACCGGAGCTGCTAAATGGGCAATCAGTGCATATACAAGATCCATTGTTGAGAACATGGAGTCCAGCCAAGGTTATTGGAAAAGCTGATACTCCAAGATCTTACTTGGTAGAGACAGAACCTGGAAACCAATACAGGTGAAACAGGATCCATATCAGACCCTCACCTGAAGCTGTCAAACAGCGGACAACATTAACAGCAGTTAGGGTACCAGACACGGAAAACAATATAACGTCAGAAACAAACACCTCAAATACAACAACTACAAACATGCACTCTCCAGAGCCAAACACGACAGCACCGGCAACAAGAAAAGAACACACCAAAACACCGCAGAAAGGAATAGTTACAGCCAAGTCTACAAGATGGAGGAGTAACATACAACCACCTGAGCGGTATCGCGAATAATTATAAAGACAATTATAATTCGCACAGAACAGTAAAACAACATGGACAAATATCTGTATATAAATTGAGCAAAGAAAGCTCATGTTCTGTATTTTGTTAACGTTATTCAACTGGAAACATTGTAAAATAGAAAATTGATGCAAATAGTTTTGTTGGGAAAGAGGGATGTTACATAGTTATGTTGGGACTACATTGTACAAGTGTACTAACACTCAAATCAAGTGTAGCAGCACTACGATGCTGGGAAAGTAGTGCGCAGGCGCCACACAGGACTTGAAAATATTCACCCCGGACCATGCGGCAGGCAGCCATTACAACACAAATAAAACAGTAGTTATAATTACAAACTAGCGAGTCCAGAGTCGTCTTTACAAAGCACTACGAGCGCTAGAAGACATAACAACAGCGATGTGTCCCAAGACACTTCACAAAGTGGAGAGCGAACCCAATAATAACTGACGAAGGGTTTCGACCTGAAACGTTGACTCTATTTCCCTCTCCGCAGATGTTGCCTGGCCTGCTGAGTTTTTCCAGCATTTTCTGTTGTTATTCCCAACAATAACTGACATTTATATAGCGCCTTTAATGTAGTAAAATGTCCCAAAGCACCTGACAGAGCATAATCAGACCAAAATTGACACCAAGCTAAAGAAGGAGACATTTGGAGGTGACCAAAAGCTTGGTCAAAGAGCTAGGATTTAAGGAGTGTCCTAAAGGAGGAGAGAGAGAGAGGCGGAGAGGTTTAGGGAGAGAATTCCAGCACTTAGGGCCTCGACAGCTGAAGGCACGGTCGCTAATGGTGGGGCAAAGGAGGTGGGTGATGTACAAGAGGCCATAGTTGGAGGAACGCAGAGTTCTGGGATGGTTGTAGGGCTGGAGGAGCTTACAGAGATAGGGAGGGGCAAGGCCACGGTGGGGTCGGGATTTGAACACGAGAATAAGAATTTTAAAATCGATTCTCAAAAAAAAATAGCAGCTGAAGGGAGGTTTCCAAAGAGACAGATTTTTAAAGCTGAGGAGAGATGTAGCCAAGCAGGGGGATTTAGAAGGACAACACCAGAGGGAGGGATGCCAGCTGAAGGCTCTACCAGCAAATGGGGTGGAGTGAGGCAAAGGCAGACAGTAGACCAGAGGGTGCGAGTGGATTAGAGGTGGGGTGGAGTATGGCCATGGAAGGATATAGAAATAAGGATGAGGAGTTTGAAACTAAAGTGCTGGGTTATGGGGCCTCAGAGCTGATGAGCGAATGGGATACAGTACTATATAGACTTCAGCAAATGAAGTAGAGTTGACTTCTTTCAGACTGACCAAACCATTATAGATTCATACAAGTTGTCGACTCAAAGTCCCCTCTCACACGCTATCTACACTATAAAGTTTGTTCCAGAATTAATCCAGAATGGATTAATTTATGGAGTGACCCACAAATGTTGTGGCGTAAACCTCTCACATTGGTGATAAAGCAGTTAAAAAGCCCACTTCACTAACCAGAGGTTTCACGGCAGGTGAGACACTATTGATGCATTGTGAAGAGAAGCCTACGTGAGCCTTTGATGAGTACAGTTTGTATCTAACATGACTTTTATTTTGCACCAAGTGTTGTATTATCAGCTGCAGCTTTTAAAGAATTACAAGCCAGGGATCTAAATCCTGCTGAAAGCACAGCAGTGAGGCTCGAGAAGGCACTTTAATTGTTATTGTTGTCACTCACAACACACTGTAATTTGTTGAGTGACTGCACACAAGTCATACAAATGCACACTGCTGGTCCAGTGTGCAGAAAATATGCTTCACTCTGTATGCTAGTGATGGGGAGTGAGCCTTACACAGAGGTTTATGGCTTATGGTCTACATTTACAACAGTGACTACACTTCAAAAGTACTTAATTGTCTGTAAAGCGTTTTGGGAAATCCCGAGGTCACGAAAGGCGGTATATTATTGAAAGTTTTTCTTTCTTTGGAAGGGGTATGGTTGTGGGTAACCAAATTAGAGTTTAGGTACAATGCTTGGCTGTTCCTTGTGATTTTGCCCATCATTGGATATTTTCTGGCTGTGTTGCGATGGTTTTGAGTGCTCTCCAAGGGCAGCTGGGCTGGATTGTGTTCCTCTCACGTGACTCCCGAGGTCTATAGGAGATGCCGCCACTCTTCGACCAGCAGCAGTCAGCATGCCACAAATGGGAAGCAGATTGAGGAAACAGTCATCTGATTCACGTTAGTTTTTTTTGTGATTTTTAAAAAATAGGCTCACAAGTAAATCAGTTCTTTTCAGTCATTGAATGTGAATGGCAAAATAGCGGGCTACCAGAATTAGTGCTCACTTTTAAACAACACTTAGCTTTGATGCTTACACACTGTTGCTGACGTACATCACCAGTGTGCCAATGTCCATGTGACCTTGGCTTTGGATTGGCACCCAAAAGGATGCCACACCAACACCTAAAGTGCAGGATTAAAGGGGCACGAATGGTATGGATGTCAATGCAGTGACGCTGCATGGTTAGCGACCCTCTTTGGTGCCCAAATTGTATTAGCTCTGCAACAGTCCGAACACTGCGCAACCTGGACGTAAACCTGTACGCGGGTGACCCATCCCACGCAACGTTCCCGCTCAGCTGTCTGGAGGTCCCGCGCAGGCTGATCACCAGCTTTTCAATGGGACATTTCGCGCATGCGCAACATTTTGATTGGACCGCGCAGTCCATAAAAATCAGGGGGAACACTGATCCCAAGTAACTCCAGGTATAAAGAGATTAACTGCCCTTGAATGACAGAACTTTTACAGTTCAAATACACTGTAAACCTACAGGGTATGTTCATCACTGGTCTCTTGAAGCAAATATACATGGTTCCGAATTGCATCAAAAAAGGCTAGGCTAAGCAGTTGGTTGCAAGGCCAACTCTAAAGTGGCAGGGGCATACCAAGGGGTTTTCTGCTGCCTTCAGCCTTCATCTTCTCAATAACCCTCTTCCTGCATTGGCTATAAAGTGCTTTGGGACGTCCTGAGGTCGTGAAAGATGCTATATTCTTTCTTTTCTGATTATTTGGAGTACGTCAGGGCGGTGGGTTGCCATATTCGCATAGTAATTATTGTTGCGTGGATAAGAACACAAGAAATAGAAGGAGATGGCCGTACGGCCCCTCGAGCCTGCTCCGCCATTCAATAAGATCATGGCTGACCTATCTCAACTCCACTTTCCCACCCGATCCCCAGATTCCCTTAGATATTAATGGATTAAAGCAAACAGCAACTTGGTAACATGTTAACCTCAAGAAAAAGGCAGAAATGCAAAAATATATGGAAAAGCAAGGTGACACTCCAACATCAGGAACAAGACAGGAATGCAGCAAAGTGAAGACCAGCACGCCAACACACCGATTGTGAAAACAAGACAGTACTGCAGCAAAGGTCACTACTGTAATGCTCTTTCCGCATGGTCTCTGTTCAAGTAAACTCAAGGTCAAAAAAAGGAGATCCACCTGCAGCACATTGGGCACTGCTCACAAAAGAATTGTAGATAAGGAAAGTGATTCAGCCCATCTTGGTTCGTTCGCCCAGAGACACTAAAGTCCCCCCACCATCCTACCCAGCTTGGTTCATCCACCGGGAAATACCTTCCAATCTCCCCATTATGGCATCCAATTATTTCTTGACTGATTGCAGGGTTTTCACCTCCATTATGGTATCCGGAAGCCTAGTCTATATACAGGAAACTTCGCGATATCTGGCACCGACGGGACCGAGCTGCTGCCGATCTATCAAAACTTCCGGATAGACCAGCGCTAATGTTGAAGGATACGGAGGTTTTCATCTCCGTATCTGACAACAAACACTGTTGCTTAGCAACAGCTTGTAAACACTCGGCCCGTACCTTGGAAGCATCTCTGAAGCTGTTGCTAAGCTGCAGAGACGCTTTCCAGAGCCTGACTGTTAAAAAAATGCTAGGAGAAGAAAAAAAACCTAACCAAAACGGCTGCTGATTTCTGCCGTTAGATCGAGGTTTCCGGACATACAACTTCCGGATAAACCAAAGTTTCCTGTATTGGTTACTCTTTGTGTAAGGAAGGACTTTCTGATATCAGTCTAAATTTGCCTTTTACCAGCTTGAACCTGTGTGTCTCCTGGTCCTATTCTGACTGTCTAGTCCAAAGTAGCTTTCATTGACAATCAGTCTGTTTTCACACCAGTGGAAAACTATTTTTGCCCCCTAAGTCTTGGCACAAAAACAGAAAGAATGTTGCTTTGGCTCAGTCTGAAAACTGACGAAGCACACTTTCACCAACGGTGTCAGTCGGACAGGCCCATCTCAAGGAGTGCCACGTGAATTACATTTGATTTTCCTTTTTCTTTTTAAATACTGTACAGTGACAATGATTGTAATGAAGAACACAACCTAATATGCCAGTAACTTTATAGTGTACACAAGATGCCAGTGTCGTGTTGCGTTCATTGTCTGATTATGAGGGAGTTTAGATCAATCACATCTTAAAACAGAATTCCTGTAGTTGGTCAAGGAAAGCTACAATGGTGATCAAAAGAGCCAGAGGCATGTGGTCTTTGCATTGCAACAGCAATCTAAGCAGGTTAAGAAGGTAAAAGGAACTTTCTCACAACACACGTCAGCTGTCTCTTCTGTCTTTGTAAAGTTGTGTCCTCCCTATAGTAAACTACACCGTCCTAAGGAGAACCAATGAATGCTCTATTCATTACTTCTTTGGTGAGTGAAAACACTGGAAATAGAAGCATGTGTTCAACAGAGGCAAAGTCTTTCTAAATTCCTTTGAGCAGTTCGGTGCAATGTGCTCAGTCTACTGTTCAGCTAAGCCTCACAAGAGCCACTCACAGCTGGGTCTACTGTTCATCATTCAAACCAGTTGCTGTCAGCGTGCACTTCAAAGAGCCAGTCCAAATGCACCAGCCAGACTACCTTCTGTAAGGATTTAAATTTGCCTATTCACTATACACATTACAAACTTAGCAACCTCTGCTTGACATCTCCTTTTATCTTTTGCTCTATGTTTTCAAATGTCTTTTGAAGTTTTAACACTTGCACCAGTTTTTTCTCCCCCCCCACCCCCCACCCGCCACCCCCCCCCCCCCCCCGCGTGTGGCAATGCCACACACGGACAGCAAAGTCGTCTGTTCCGAGCTATTAATGGTGATGTTCTTCAGAAGCTGTTAATTCCATTTTATCAGCGGAAGATTGCTTTGCCTGTTCCGTGCGCATGTTCTGAGAGGACACAAACGCTAATCTCGTCCTTCTGTCCAAGTTATCCAGACTGGAACACAATAAAGGCACAGAAAAATAGCACCATCTTCCAAAAACTGCTTCACGGTAGAGTCATACAGCACAGAAAGAGGCCCTTCGGCCCATCGTGTCCGCACCGGCCATCAAGCCCTATCTATTCTAATCCCATTTTCCAGCATTTGGTCCGTAGCCTTGTGTGCTATGGCGTTTCAAGTGCTCATCCAAATGCTTCTTGAATGTTGTGAGGGTTCCTGCCTCTACCACCCTTTCAGGCAGTGAGTTCCAGATTCCAACCACCCTCTGGATGAAAAAGTTTTTCCTCAAATCCCCTCTAAACCTCCTAGGATTATATTCACATAGATTAGAGACATTAGGAACGGGAGGAGGCCATTCAGCCCCTTGAGCCTGAACCACCATTCAATTAGATCATGGCTGATCTGCACCTCAGCTCCGTTATCCCGCCTTAGCTCCGTACCCCTTGATACCCTTACCTAACAAAAACCTATCTATCTACCCATCTCAGTCTTGAAAGCTCCAATCGGCCCAGCATCCACAGCCTTCCAGGGGTGAGAATTCCAGATGAAGGGCGAGGCTCACTAATGCTTTAAATCAAGGGCCACAATCCCGAGCAGTAGCGCGCAAGAGCCGCAGTCACACGCCTACCACAAACCAACTCCATTTATTTCTCCGTCTCCTTCAGCCCACACTCTTTCCTTGCCATCCTGCCCCCTCCTCCAGAATCCTGGCTACAGCGACATCACAGAGTTGAGGTCCAGGGACACATGAATGAACAGTTCTGCTAAGGGCCACAGGTGGCCGGGGTGGCCGGGGGGGTGGGGGTGGAGAAGGGGGGAAGCTGTTGCAATCAGTACAAAATGTTCGTCTAGAATAAATCAACTAGTGTTTGGTTTAACCTTGGAAGTACAAAAGTGAAGTAGAAGCAAGGAGAATATATTTCTGAAACAGTATTATCCTTTCTCCAGAACCCTAGTTGCCAATGTGAGCTCAAGCTCTTCAGGAATTAAAGACCAACCACTTGTGATTTAGGACAGTCAGTCCGTTGTCAACGTAGAGTTTGCTAGAATAAAAGTTGTGTGACTCCTGAATGAAATACTACTGAAATGAAATGGAATAATTACACAACTTTACAAAAAAGGGGACAATGCCCTTTTTATGCTGTTGAAGTTTTCAAAGTGACCTTCTCGTCAAATTTCACTGAATTAAAGCACATTTTCAATGGGTCTCTTTTTAAAAGTTCAAGAACAGGAGGCTATTGGACTGACTGAATTTCTAGTAGTGAAACTGATAAGAACATTGCTCAGGTTATTAAATGGAGGGGCTCTACTTTTCACTTTGCACTAATGCTAATTAGTTTCAGAGGCATGTCCGTAAAAGCAGCTGTACAATCCTCCAGTCAGGTTGGAGATCAGAGTCCCAGATGTGCTAAAAGGAAACGTGTAGGGGCACCTTCAGGAGGAAGTATCTATCTAATTACGCTTCACTCCGTACAGTATAACTGTAGTCTCACACCACTTAAGCATCACATCAAGTATATTATAACCAGCCTCACACTACTTAAGCTTATCAAGTATAATCTAACTGCAGCTCAATGCAAAACTTACTGAACTTAAATTTGAATATTTTGATGTTAATAAAAAGGGTGACTGACCTGCCTCAGCTGCAATAACATTGAAATGTAACCAGTTGGGGGTGTGGGGGGAATGTTCTCCGTACTTGCATACAACTCTTGAGTCACTGGGAACAGCGCAACTCACAGCTGGCAGTATAACTCTGGCCTGTCAACTACACATCGCGCTCTACAGGTCCTGGTAGGAGACTGGTTCCGTTGCATAACGGCAGCACAAGAACGCAAAGGCCGAGTAAAAGGCGCTGCTTAGTTTTTGCCACAGCTGTTACAGAATACAAGTTCTGACTGCAGTTTGGTGTCCTCCTCTTAGCAAGTCTAAAACTGGAAAGGGAGTGAGGCTCTGGATAAAACACTTTTTGAAAAATTGCTGTGCGGATGAGCTAAACGTGTTTTTTTTTTATCATAAAAAGGACTTCTACCACCCAGTTTTCTGTTTTGAAAATTATTGAGCAGCCAGCCTGAATTCTTTGCTTCAAAACTAGATGGTCGGTCACCTGAACTACAAAGAAGCTATGTCTCCATTTAATCCATTATTCATTTGTTTTTCCTTACTGCTCCTGAAGGCATTCACTTCACTGCTGCTGGGTACCCTTTGCCCAAGTTCCTAGTGTTCATCGTGAGCCTTGACATGCTAGTCAACTTTGGGCGTCATCACAGGCAAGTCCAATCTTGTCCTCAAAACACACACACACACACACTACAGCAGCGGTCACTGATAAGCTCATCGTCCTCTCCCTAATTCTATCACACCCATCGCTGCCCGAGTTGTGATCAGCACAGACTGGAGATTGAACCTGGGACCTTCTGGTCTGTAGAGCTCAACCACTCAGTCGATAAACTCACATTCCTATTAACCTCTTTATACTTGTACCCAGAATGACGTGAGTGGAACTCACTCTGAGGAAGGGCTGGAGACTTCAGACCATAGATCTCCCTATCTCTGTAACCTTCTCCAGCCCTACAATCCTCCCAAAACTCTTCCAATTCTGGCTTCTTGTGCATGCCAAACTTCATTCATCCCACCATTAGCGGCCGTGTCTTCAGCTGCCCTGGCTCTAAGCTCCGGAATTCCTTCCCAAAACTTCTCCAACCCTCTCTTTCCTCCTTTAAGATGCTCCTTAAAACCTACCTCTTTAACCAAGCTTTTTGTCACCTGTCCTAATTGTCTCCTTCTTCAGCTTGGTGCCAATCGGTGTTCCTGTGAAGCACCTTGGGACTTTTTACTGCATTAAAAGACGCTATATAAATGCAAGTTGTTGTTGATAATCACACTCGCACTTCCAGTTAGTGGAGACGAGTCAATGAAGACTGCCTCGGCTACCACACTGTTGTTAACATTGCAAAGGCACCAGGTCATTTTAACGTGCCGGATGTTGCTGGTGAGGAGGCATGCTATGATGGTACAAAGGGTTTCCATACAAAGTTTTCTTGTAGGTGCAAATGAACCATATCTCAATACGGCTATAAATATTGTAGAGCTTTCAGTAGTGAGATTTACGATCACAAAATGCAAGACAAGGCCATAAGCCCATTTGAAATAAATTAGGTTCGTATCCTAGCTAAAAAAGCGAATTTCAAATGAACGTTGAATCCATTTGTTATCAATATCACGTAGTGTGATTTCAACCCAGTGCAGTGGTGTTTATTTTTAAGAGTATGTTTTGACAAAATAGGTTCCATTTTTAAACCAGAGCGAGTGAGTCTCACTCCAAATGAGTCAGGAATGTTGGGTCTGCATTTTCACTTGTAGAGGAAGTATATCTCAAGAAAGAACGTGCATTTATTCAGCACCGTTCACATCCTCAGGAAGTCTCAAAGCCCTTCACAGACAATTAATTACTTTTGAATTATTGTCACTATTGTTATGTTAGCAAATACGATAGGCAATTTGCATACAACAAGGTCCCACAAACAGCAATGAGATAAATGACCAGTTAATTTATTTTGCTGCAATTGGTTGGGGGGTAAATACTGGACATTAGCAAACCCAGGACACCAACAAAACTCCCCCGCTCTTCTTCCAATAATGTCATGCAATCATTTACAGCCACCTGAACAGGCAGTTGTGGTCTTGGTTTAACATCTCAACTGAAAGACGGCACCTCTGACAGTGCAGCACTCCCTTGGTACTGCACTGAAGTGTCAGCCTCGATTATATGTTCAGATCCTGGAGTGGGGCTTGAACCCACGACCTTCTCACTCAGGCCAGAGTGCTCTGTCTAAGCCAAGCTGAAATAAACTTTCTCCAACTTACCTCCCAAAGCTTTTTCCATAATTGGCCATATTTGTTTGAACTCATTCTCTTTCCTTTCTATACCAGAGGGGACGAGGGTAGGCGATGCCCTCTTTGTTGGGGTTAATAGCACTCTCTACCAGGATTCTACACGTTAGATGGAGTAAAGAGATGCTTTACCTATTTTCTTGAAGTGAGTCCCACTTCCCTTCTGGCCTGAACGCATTCCAGAATCCTGACTTGTTCTGCCTCAACTTCACATAATGGCAAAGATAGAAAAAATCGTACTAATGACAGGATAAAGAAGCAAATAGAAGCATGCAATATGTGCTGAAGCTGTCCAAAGGATAAACCTTTTTTAAACCAGTTCACCAGAAAATGGGTTAAAACCAAGATTTCCATTTTTGCTCTATCTACAGAGACGGACCAAATATAGAAAAACAGAAAGAAAGTTATTGTATCCTGCACTACATCTTTATGCATTAGCCATCCTAGAAAAGAAGGAAATATGTCCTGTTCCAATGTATGTTTTCACAGCAGAAAGGCGAAAAGATGGCAATCAAACCTTCCAGCAACTGTTTACACTGCGATGCTGCCGATTACTTGAAAAGACTGCGCCGAGCTCCCACTGTGTTCGCTTCAGATGAAGAGTGCCTTGCATTTGACTTGTTAAGAAATGGAGCCAATATAATCAATATCGTATCAAAGAAACACTGGGGTATGATTGTTAAACAGTGACTTTACCACATACCTCTGATCCACTTAAACATCCTCATTACCTCCGACTTAAGCAGCACTTTGCAATACTGAACACCAGACGTACAAATTGTCCTTGCAAAAGCAACTTCTGAACTCTGCATTCCACTATGAACTGACTGCCAATGACTGGAATGAGTTCTTTCAACTGGTCAGATACAGCACCTTTAGATGCAGAAGTAAGCTTCCTCTACTCTGTCCTCAAATAGTACTTTTAAAAAATAAAAAAGTAAAATAAGTCAAGTTGATCAAATCCTGAATCGTTTGGTTGTAAAATGATGTCGGGAAGACCATTTTATAAAAAGGATGCACCAACTTTAATGTTTCCACTAGCAACCTTGCTTTATGTTTCACGGTGGCCCTTCTCTGTCTTTTCTCATGGTAAGTCAGAGCCGAGCTCCTGATGTTATACAAACCGTATACTCACTCATTCCAGCCAGACAGGAGACTGCTGGTAAACCACTGCAGCCAGAACCCAACAAGGAAGCTCATTGAAATACAGTAGGGCTGTAAATAATGCGGGCTTTAAAGGTTCAGCTGTAAACGGCTTGTTGAATATTCCTATGAGAACATTGGGGGAGGAGGTTTGAAAGAAGAGTGGTGCATCGGACATTTGAGTCAGTGATGATAGCTCTTCGAAACATGGATCAGGGGAGCAATCTTATGATCGCCCAGACTCCCATTTCAATCCAACATTTACATACATACGAACATACGAATTAGGAGCAGGAGTAGGCCACTCGGCCCCTCGAGCCTGCTCCGCCATTCAATAAGATCACGGCTGATCTGATTACTCCACATTCCCGCCGACCCCGATAACCTTTCACCCCCTTGCTTATCAAGAATCTATCCACCTCTGCCTTAAAAATATTCAAAGACTCTGCTTCCACCGCCCTCTGAGGAAGCGAGTTCCAAAGACTCAACACCCTCAGAGAAAAAATGTCTCCTTTTCTCTGTCTTAAATGGGTTTTTAAACATAATATTTTTAAACAGTGACCCCTAGTTCTTGATTCTCCCACAAGAGGAAACATCCTCTCCACATCCACCCTGTCAAGACCCCTCAGGATCTTATATGTTTCAATCAAGTCACCTCTTACTCTTCTAAACTCCAAGCCTAGCCTGTCCAACCTTTCCTCATAAGACAACCCACCCATTCCAGGTATTAGTCTAGTAAACCTTCTCTGAACTGCTTCCAACGCATTTACATCCTTCCTTAAATAAGGAGACCAATATTGTACACAGTACTCCAGATGTGGTCTCACCAATGCCCTGTATATCTGAAGCTTAACTTCCCTACTTTTGTATTCAATTCCCCTCGCAATAAATGATAACATTCTATTAACTGTCCTCTTTCAAATTTCGATTTGGTTTTCAACTTTTCGGCATTCTTGTCCCACAGCACCTGAAGGAGTAAGAGTGAATCCGAGTATCTTCACATTAATAATCAAATAAGAATCACACTAAGTAGTTAAAAGCTATTGAGTATTTACTCACAAACTTCAAACTGACAACCCAGATCAATATACCGGAATTATTGGAAAATTATATTTCTTAGTGATTTTAAACCTTCTTCTCACAGATCAGTGACTCTTCTATCATGTAGTCGCTTTAACTGTACCTATTTATCTCACTATTACACTCCTCACTCTGACCCCATAACTTGCCTATTTTGCCCTTTCCTTAATTTATCTCAATCCAGATCCTGTGTTCTCTTTCCGTTTCTTCCTGATTTGAGCCCTGATTGCATTGGCTCCATCTTGTTTCTCTCCCCTGGTGCATTATGCATGGCCCAAAACACTGCTCAACACAACCGCATCTGTAGCAATCCTTTTCATCCTTCATTCTTAGCCGTCCCTAGTCACCTCATTAGTAAATTAAAAAAGAAGTGTGTGCCAAAAAGAAATTGAATGAAGGCACCTTTGACAGCTGCTGGTCAAAAATGACAAGGCGGTGGAATAGTACAGTGCGAGTGATGTTATTCCAGGTGCTTAGATGCCGTGCAGGACTGGACTCAAGCTGCGAACTGCTGAAACTCCCAGTACACAAGGTCCAGGAACTTGAAAGCTGTTCTGCAAGATGCAAGTTTGGCTCCAGTCACTTGGCAGCAATGGGTGCACAGCTGTGCTTATGTACTACCTCCCTCAAACCCAACATAGAATTGAAGTGAACGACAGTTCACTTCTTCTTATACACCTCATTTACATTCACAAGCTTGTGGCGGAGTGTCTACGACCACATACTGAAATGAATTTGGTCCCAGAGCTGTTCTCCTCTCTCCCCACCCCTGAGGTTTATAATACGGTGATAATGGCATTATGGCAATTTAAATACAGGTGCACTATCCCTTATCCGAAACCCTTGGGGCCAGATGTTTTTCGGAATTTGGAATTTTTCAGATTTCAGAACGGATAATGCTTATAAATGGACAAGAGGCAGCTGTCGGGTTTACCCTACAACTACACCACTAGTGATGGATGCAAACCTGGCTAGGTAACCAGATTACTACAAAGAAATAGTTAACAGCAATGTTTCCTCAAAGTTGCACACGGCCACGCAGTAATCTGCAAACTCCCGTGCAAGCTGCTCAAGCTTTTACACTGGAAATACCGAGAGACGCTCCACGAAAAAACTTTCGGTTTTCAGAGCTTTTCGATTGTCAGAATTGCGGATAAGGGATAGTTGACCTGTACTAGTGCCATCTCAGAAAAAGGTGGGAAGCCAAAAACTTACCCTGTGCGCCTTAGGCAACAATGATTTCATTGCTGTTTGTGGGAGCTTGCTGCATGCAAATTGGCCGTGGTTTCCTACTTTACAATGGTAACTACACTTCAAAAGTACTTTAATGGCTGTAAAACGCTTTGGGACGTCCTAAGGTTGTGAAAGGCGTTTTATACAGGCAAGTTCTTTCTTTCATTCTTTTCTTTAAGAAAGGATGCTGGAGTGATGACCAAAATCCAGCTACATCCTGCCTATGGGAAAGTGGAGTGTGTATGCTGCAGTACATACATTGATAGCTGGAGTGCCCAAGATGCCAATGTTAACATGGCACTGGATATCTCCTTTACTTTAGGGATTACATTCAGCCTGGATTGCATTGAAACCAAACTCAGTGGCATGGAATTTCCTCCCCTATCCCACCCAAAACCGATGGGATCATGGCAGAAAAATCGGACAAAGTCAGGTGGTGTGGCTCACTGCCATGTTCCCGCCCAGACCTTAATTCCACCCCCCCCCCCCCCCCAACAAGGTGGCAGCTGGGCACAACTTCCCTTCCCGCCACATGTAAATGAGAGGAGGTGGGCCTGGGCTCTCAGCTGATATCCTTCCTTGTCGCTGCTGTCTCCGTCAACCCAGGCACTAACTTGGGGGAGGGAGGGGGGAAAGGATGCGGTAGGCCCGAGGGCGGAGGTGGTAAGCCTCCTGAAGTCAATTGATGGAGGGAGCGGGATTAATAGTTGTTGCCAGCCCTGCCAATATGGGTCCCCATCATTAATCATCGAAGAAAATGTGTTGCTACCCCCTTTGGGCCTCCTCCGCTCCCTCTAACTAGCCAACTGCTTCTTCTGCTGCTGCACTACAGGTCTGCTCCAGCATCGGCAGTATTCTCCTCCTGAACCCCAGTGAGAACCCACCCTGCCAATAAAATGACCTCCCCCACCCAAGCCAGTTATATGGATCGAGGTTATGGCAGGAGGGAGTCCTGACCCACCGTGACCCTGCTGGGAATGAGAGTACACAGCCCCCAGTTTCTCTAATGGTCCCCTTTCCTCCTCCAAACCAGAGCATGTTCCAGGCACTTGCATCAAACTGCTTGTCCAACACACTGACTAACGTCAGTCTGGATGGGGGAGAAGAAGTTTGAATTCAATTGCGTGCAGCAACCTAATTTAAAATCAAGATGTTCACAAGGCAGTTACAAAGAGAGCATCAGGAGGTGGGAGGCAGAGTTCTCTGTGATGTAATATCTCAGTCGGTAAGTTTACTGTGTTTACATGGTGTCTCCTAATTCAAAACAGCTTGGAACAAATCTCAAATTTGCAGCTGCAGAAACAACAGAGGTCGAGTTACCATATTCAAAACTGGTGATTGATGAACCAGACATAATTTGTCCATCTGTTCTGATGAAGCCGACAAATTGGAAGACTTCAATTAAGTTCAGGGGAAATTTAGAAAGTCAACTCATTTAAAAAGTACCTCCCTCCCCCACCTTCCCTTTTCACCGAAGGACACTTGGGCACGGCCTGAAATTGTGGAATTTTAATAGCGAGAAAAATCGCAAGTGACTGATTTGCCAATGTGTGCTCCTGTCGACTAAGACTCATCACCGGGAGTGGCGTCTCACAATTTCAGGGCTCCCATGTTTTCTGCTGAATCCTACGCATGCCGTTCCCGTGGAGACAGGGGAGGACCTAACATGTTAAAAGTTTACTGATGACACCGTACTGTGCGATAACGTGAGAGTTTTAGGGAGATTGGCAGCAGTCAAAGGGAGATCTGACTAAATTAGAAAGGTCACTAGACAAACGAATCAAAGATATGAAAGAAATGCAGACTAGTGTATCAGCCTATCTGGATTGATGTGTTAAGATCAAAGACTGTAATGTGAACTCCAAGGATCTGCACAGTTCTGCATCTACCTTTCTGCAGGAATTCTGAGAGATTTATGTATAACGTCAAAGACTTTGGATCACTGAAAAATTTGAGGTGGTTCCAGTTTGATACAGCAAGCTCTGAAAGAGATGCTGTCCTTTCATTTTATGTAATCAAAATATTAAATCTTCTTACCATCACGACTGGACCTTAGATACGTTGACATTGTTTAACACAAGCTTAAAGGAATGAGTTGTGTCCAACTGAACAACTTTGGATACAACTATTACTGCCACTCTTTCTTTCCCGGCCTTTGAGCCACAGCCCACTGAGTTGAAGGTTGCCTTGAAAAGATTATTGAACTTTCACTTCCATTCAAGAGAAGTTTAGATAGGCTTCACAACATGATTGCTTGCTTTTCCATGAACCTCTCTCGGCTTTTTGGACCAGGAAAAGTCAGCATTTCACCCCCCGCCCCGCCACCCAACCTCCCAGGAATGACACTTTCAACCTTCCGTACCACACATTCAGTAATAGTTATTAAAGGTAATAGTGCACTCCATTAGAAAACAGAAATTAATCTGATCACATTTCATAAATGGTACAAAATGCAACTGTAGTTAACAGACTAAGGCCTATAAATTCGGTGACGCCCCGCCAGCACGTTTGCGCCGGAAATTTAGCGCCCGCCGCCGAGCCAGTTGTGCCCGCCCCAAATTCACTTTCAGCGCCCCAAAGCGGAAGCGGGCGCTGGTACAGGGTGTGCCCGCCCCGCTTGGGGCGCTGAAAGTGAATTTCAGCGCTGCCTGTCCCGCTGCGCCACCCGATGCGGAGCGGCAGGCTGCTGTACTGCAGGCCTCCCCCTTCTCTTAAGGGGGAGGTGCCTGCAACGGCCGGAGCCCTGTTGAAAGTGCCGGCACCCTGTTGAAAGTGCCGGCAAAAGAGCCCGGCACAATGGTGAAGTGCCGGGCTCCACGGAAACCAGCCGGCAATGCCGCGGGGGGGGGGTGGAGGAGGCCGGGGAAGGAGTTGCGGGCAGGCGGCCGCCGAAAAAGCGGCTGGCCGCACCTCCGCTTTAAATAGCGCCTCTAAGGCTGCAGCACGGCCAGGTTTTCAAAACGTTGTTAGCGGCCGCCAGGGAAGAGGCGGCCGCTACTGAAGATGGGGATCGGCGTGGTTTCGGGCGGTACCGGGGCGCTGCGCACACCGATGACATCATCGGTGCCGGCGCAGCGCTACCGGCTTACGCCGATTTAAAGGCCCACCTAATTTCAGCGGCGACGCAACTTCCGGCGCAACCCACTCTTGCGCCCCTAAATGGGCGCAAACCCAAGGGAATTTCTAGGCCTAAAAGCCTACTTTAGTATCTTGGTTGGCCCCACCAATGCACTTCCAAAGGGGTGCCAAAGCTTCAAATCTGTTTTGTTTTCACACACCCAGAAGACAAAATAAAAGACCTTTGGTTTTTTTTAAATAAAGTTAAATCAATGCTCCATTGTGCAGTTTCACTGAGTGCGAGTTGAGATCATTGGTGGCAGTTGAATTTTCTTGTTTAAATCACAAGCATTGGCAGCCACTGTCACATTGAGTTTGGAAGTCCATTTGTTGCAGGAGGTTAGCTCCCTAAGTGTCCCTATAGGCTGAGATTCACACAGCGACCTCTGTCGGCTAATAGCTGCATCAGAAGAGAAAAGTTCCGTCTATTTGTTCCAATGGAACCTAGCTCATTTTAGAACTGGACATCTATAGTTGTCGAGAAAATAAGTCAATACCAACTTGCATTTATAAAGCAACTTTAACGTAGCAAAATGTCCCAAGGCGCTTGCTTCGCAGGAGTGTTATTGGACAAAATTTGACACCGAGCCACATAAGGAGATATTAGGACAGGAGGTCAAATGAGCTTGGTCAAAGAGGCAGGTTTAAAAGAGCACCTTAAAAGGAGAGGGAGGTGGAGAGGCAGAGAGGTTTAGGGAGGGAATTTCAGAGCTTAGGGCCTAGGCAGTTGACAGCACGGTCGCTAATGGTGGGGCGAAGGAAATTGGGGATGCATGTCATGCCAGCATCTGTACTTATTTTTCAAAAGATGGACTTAGATCTGAGCTTCTCCTCCATGTTGAATGATTTGGAATCAACTTCCTTCAGATACGCTGTGCAACATCAGTGCCAACTTCCGCAAGCTACTCACAGACGCCAGGGCCTAGTCCAACACTCCTTTCAGGTGGAGCAGTCCTCGGCTGGTTACTGAATTTGCTGGATGGCTCTCCAAATGCAATGATCAGAGTTGACTGCCACCTTTCGAATGCTCATTGGAAGCATTACCAGGAAGCAGGTTTCCCTGTATTATTGCAAAATCCATGCAGACTTTAATTGCCTGCTCTTTTGGCTGCCGTAGAATGGTTGAGGTGAAGAATTAACTGCGAAGAAATTATTTAATGCTGTTTTGACAAGGCCTAGACTCCCACTGGAGGGCCCCCATAGATAGAACTCCAGCTTCAATAGGCATCAAAATACAGATAGGTCTCGGCCGATCTCAGATGTGACAGTGCAACACTTCATCTCTGGGAGCTGAGGTTGGGGAAGAGTACAAACAGGCAGATGACCTCATCCTCCACCACACCACTTGCTTCCTGTTGTCTGATAGAAGCCCTGGAGAAGTCAACAGTCTAGACTACAGTCGCTGATTAGTTAAAGGACAATACAGAGGGTGGGTCAGCTGAGAAGCAGGATAAGAAAAATAGAAGGGATGGGTAAAGTTAAGGGGAAAAAACGCTTTTGACAAATCCCACCAGCATGCCTTCCACAAAGCCCTACAAAGAGCTTATTAAAGAAAACGATCACTGGGCTTGCCATGAAACCCATCTTCTGGCACGAGTTATGCCGCGAGAAGCCTAAATCAACCAACGTGCAGCAAAATAACTAAATAAAAATGATCAGATTAAGTGATGCAAGTTTAAAATAGAGAAGCAATGGATGCGAGTGTCTCTCAATTGAGTAGTACCCATCTATTCTGTGCAGCCAATTGAGCTCAGATCCATAGATGATTTTTTAATGCAGATTCTACGCTATTACACGGTGCATCATGGATCACTCCATTTAGGGAACAGCAGGTTTGATTTATTGGTAAAGTGAGTTTTCTGGCATATAAGCAGTTCGACATTTAAAGGTTACTTAGCGGATGGTAGTCAATATGGCATTACTCAACTGGAGGTTAGTATTTAGTAAGAGCACTGGCAGAGTGAGTCAATATTAGCTAAGGCTGTTGAAGAAGACGCCTAATTCTGCTCAGATCACGTAGCAGCATCTTATGATCTACCCAGCTTATGTCGATTCCAGTACTATGTTTCATGTCTGGTGTGAAATTCAGTCAACGTACAGCTTTCCCATCTCTGAAGGCCCAGCACTAGGCAGCTATCAGCTACTCCCCAAACCATACAAGAACATCTGGTATCGGGAATCTAACTAGTTTCACATGCTTTCCGAGAAGTGTATGGATCTTTGAAGTGTGATACATGGTATTTTTGTTTTTATTCCCAGCCAAAAATTTCAACAGTAAAATTCCATCAACATCTACAAATCACCTCAATGTCCGCTCAACTCAAACCTTCCTCATCATTGTCTGGGGATAGACAAGCCCCTGCCTTTCTCAGCAGTGGGTCCCACGGAAAACAAGCACTGTCCATTCGACAAGTCATCTGCTCCTTTCCCCTTTCTGTTCGATGTTAATCCAGCATTTGAGCAAAACAACGGGCCAGAATTTGCGGTCGGAGGCGAACCTCCGGAGAACGCCTCGGACCCGTTAAAACAAATCTGCACCTACCAGCTGGCTCCCGGGCATCGGTGACTTCGGATCTCGGGCCTGCAGGCGTACGCCTGCGTAAAGGCCCACAGATCCCAGGGACGCAGGCGGTTCGAAAGCGTCCCTGGGATCACGTGGGCCCGGTCCTCCTATCAGAAAGAAGGATTCCATTGCTGTAATTTCCGAATGGCATCCCCTAATGACAAGCAATGGAATCCCCAAATAATTAAAGAATTTACACAATTGTAATAAAAATAAATGTTCCCATTTAATTAAAAGTCCCTTTAATGAAGCATTTACAATAAAAAGGTAACTTTTTGCAAAATAATTTTAAATATTTTAATCCAGGCCAAAATTTACATAAACTAATTTTAAATGTTTGCAGATGATTTTAAATGTTAATTTAACATTTATATTAACACTTACGCAGGTGAAAGCAGGCCCTACGCCTGCTTTTACTAGGCGTAAAGGTTTCATGGACATTTGCTGGGCAGTAGTTGGGCAAATAGCCTAACTCTGTGCCAGCGAAGGTGATTTCACTTTCGGCTCAGAGGATCCATCAAGGCGGACCTTGACAGATTGCAAGTTCCGGGTTTTTGTGCATGCGCAGCGCATACAGAAACGTGGAACTTGAGGGGCCTTTTACCAGGCTTACGACGTCACCGGCCCTGCAAAATCCAGGCCATAATTCCTTGCTAATCGCCAGTGGGAATCTACGTTGTTCAGACAGTTGGCACAAGGGGTTCCTAACCGCGCAAACCTAGACTGAAACAGGACGACCCAAGCCCCAATCCACATGAATGGCGATTTGGCAGTAACTTGGGGGCGATTGCGTTGGAGGCGTACTGCTGCTTGCCGGGTCGATGTCCCGCCTCCATCGATTTGTGGCCAACCCACGCTATTTTCCCAGCGGGCTTAGCAGGCCAATCAAGGGAAAGCCGGTTGCAGACCATGTCAATGTATGACGTTTCATCTGTCAAAAATTTTTGACAGATGAATTGTCATCGTTTGACAGCTCTGTGAAGCTGTCAAACACTGACATTCTCTGTAGTTTGATCAGGTCTTGCGGGTTGGGCACCCTCCCCCAAATTCTGCCATTTTTCCAGCAGTCCCGCCTCCCCAGGGCTGGCAAAATCGCCCCCTTGGTTTGGATATCCTGCATTGAAATGTCACTTTGAGTACGGTCATGTAGTAGTTATGTTGCTGGACCAGTAGTCCAGAGAATAGGAACCAAAGCCCACCACGGCAGGTTGAGAATTTGAATTCAGTTAAAAAAAAATTCTGCCAATGAAAAAAATGGTACCAGTAAAAGTGACCATGAAGCGGTCAGATTGGTGTAAAAACCCAACTGGCTCATTGACCTTTAGAGAAGGAAACCTGCCGTCCTTACCAGGCCTGGCCTATATGTGACTCCAGTCCCAGACCAATGTGGTTGACTCTTAACTGCCCATGACGTGGCCTAGCAAACTATTCAGTTGCATCTAACTTGTGCAACTAGGATTGGGCAACAAATGCTGGTCTCGCCCGTGACGACCACATCCCGAATGAATTTTTAAAAAAAAAATCTACTTCACAATAATTCTGATTCCCAAAAATATTTACGGTTGAAATACCCGTGTGCGTTTTCCAGCAACATTTTTGCCAGACCTTTGACCACAACGAATGATTCAAACTATCCCGTCGCCTTCGAATTTAAACATGCTTGTCTGAAAAATGACTGTTGGCAGAAGGACATGACATTCCTCTGGCTGCTATTTTAGCAGAGACGTTAAATCATTTAAGACAAATGGGTTAACGCCTGTGTAAAAAGAGGGGACGGGGGGAATGTCATAGCGGTGTTAAGTGGCTGCCCGCTGATAGCGGCGACAGCAGCTGGTGTCTTTTGGTGTTACTGAAAGTTAAAGCAATGATCCTGCAGCAGCTACACTAGATAAGGCAGCATGCAATCTGAAACATAAACAGTGTAAAATTGGATTGAGGGGGGTGGTGGGGGGTTAGTGCGAGGCAGTCACTTAATGGAATTTAGAACTAAAATGTAATCAGGCAACACAAATTAATTCCATTGCTGTGAACAGGATCAGAGTTAAGCTTTTCAATTTCTACTCACTTATAAAAATAGGCACTCAACAGTTAGACGCTTAAAGGGAGCTGATTATATTAGCAGCACTTTTATCTGCCCAAATCACGGAGTGCAGTTGGCAGATGTGGACAGCTTCGGAGTAAAGACAGAATTTTTACTCTGTACTTTTTTGGCAAGACTTGCAACTCCGTGCATAGTTTCCAGACTCTATACTCTTCAACTTTGGCATCTGGGGTGCAGTAATTATTTACATGTACTTGGTTGAAGAACAAAAGCTGAAGGGCCTTCAAGCGGAGTGTGTCACACAGCAGCCATGACACACAACACAATAACCGACGGGGCTTTAGGCTGGCTCCGACTGCAGCAGCTTTGCATACTGGCTACGGAGACAACGGAGTGGAATTTAGGTCAAGTCACATTTAGCTTTTTAAAGGGGCATTCCCACAACAGCAACCTTAAACCCCTGCATCATCCATTTTATTGCTTCAAGTAAGAAAATAGTTTGCGCCATTGCCTAGCACCTGGCTGCTGATATAACAAGTGCTTTGATTTGTATTATAAATGGTGGCGATAGCGTCAAGTAATGATGCTCCCTTTGGCCTTAAGATTAAACTGTGCGAACACTGAAGGCATTTGTATGCAGTTCTTTTGTCCATGATTTTAATGGAAGCATGAACTCATTTAGTTCAAGAGGGTTAAGACCTCCATTAAAATAGCGGGCAAATCTATTAAGCTTTCATGCGGAGACACTGGCTCAGCATAATTTCAAGGCCCTTGTTACATGGTCACTCGTATCATCAGCACCGTGATGCTGTGCGAATACGTACGAGTGACTTCACAGTTAGCAGAGACCCTTTAAAGAGGCAGCATCGCTTGTCAAAGAAATGTTAGTGTTACTCATCACATTTCCAATCAAGCAAGAGGCACATTTTGGATAGACCTGTTAAAAATATTGCAAGGTAATGTTTCTGGCTGACCAAGTATGAATCTGTTAAATTGACAGCAAGGTCAAGGGGAAAATGGATAGCACAACTCAAGGACCATTACTGCTCCTTCCTCAGAACAAGTCAATGCCGCAGCGTGATTTGCAGCATTCTTTGAAATTGTGCTTTGTCAAGGTCCAGCAATGATATGCACCATGGCAAACTAGGAGCCCAGTCATCCGAGTAGGAGCCACCTTGGTTTAACGCAGCGAAAAACAATGCAATCTCAAGAGAATTCAGGCACATGTGGGGGTGAAATTGGTCTTGAGAAGTAGCGCAAAACGGGTGATAGCGAATCGGCAACCGCTTCACTCCCCGCCTGATTTTCTTCCCCATTGAAGTCAGCATGGATTTTGTGGGTCTCAGTTGGCCTTGCTCACCGGGAGTTGACGTTTCTGAGAGATGTGGCAAGAGCCAGCGAAGTAAGTGAATGATGGCGAAGTGTTTTATGATCTGCTTCCTAGGAAATTTGAGCTGCTCATAAAAGTGTGTCCTATTATTATTTGTGCTAGGGACACACGCAGAGTGCAATGTGCGCTATACACAAAGACTGTTTATATACTAGTTGATCTCTGGTGGTGTTGTCCATGAAAAGTCAGAGGTGTTTAATAAGGAAGTGAATCTCCTGTGCTATTGCTCTCAGTAAGCGAGAGGACAGGATGCTTGGGACGAGAATGCTGGGTTCCTAAGAATTCAGTTGTGCATTCCCCTTCACTTCACCTCACTGTTGGCAATCGTGTCTTCAGCCACCTAGGCCCCGAGCTCTGGAATTCCTGCCCTCTCCTCCTTTAAAACTCTCCTTAAAACCCACTGCTTTGGCCAAGCTTTTCTTCAGCTCGGCGTCTATTTTTTTCTGAATACCACCACTCTGAAGCAATTTGGGACGTTTTTCTATGTTAACGGCACTATATAAACGCAACCTGGTGATGGGAATGTCAGCAATTGCGGGAAGTAGTAAATCAGCTGGCAAGAGTAGCCAGTAGTTTGGCGAAGAAAACAAATGAGGATTTGGGGAGTAGTGGACATTTGGGGTATACAAACAAGTACTGAAGGTGAAGAGACAGTGAGCAGTGGAGGGAAATGCAGAGTTGGGGACAGCAAGAATTTGGGGGTTTGGGGTCAAGGGTATTTGGGGTGGAGTGGTGAGAATTTGGGTTAGTGGCTAAGGCAAGTGCTTATTTGGCGGCATGCCCGATACGAGACTCCCAAAACAAGCGCTCTACTCGGAGCTCCGGCACGGCAAGAGAGCCCCAGGTGGGCAGAGGAAACGCTTCAAGGACACCCTCAAAGCCTCCTTGAAAAAGTGTAACATCCCCACCGACACCTGGGAATCCCTGGCCCAAGACCGCACAAAGTGGAGGAGAAGCATCCGGGAAGGCGCCGAACACCTCGAGTCTCTTCGCCGGGAGCAAGCGGAAGCCAAGCGCAGGCAGCGCAAGCAGCGCACGTCAACCCAAGCACCCCACCCACCCGCCCCTTCAACCACCGTCTGCCCCACCTGTGATAGAGACTGTAGGTCCCGCATTGAACTCATCAGTCACCTGCGAGCTCATTTTTAATGTGGAGGCAAGTCATCCTCGGTTCCAAGGGACTGCCTAAGAAGAAGAAGTAGTATTTGGCGGTAGTGAGTGTGTGTATATGGGGGAGGGTGCTAAATATGAGGTAGTGAGTTACTAAAAGGGAGTGAGTAGCAGTGTGGAGGGTGGGCAACAGACACTGGAGAGTGAGAAGGACAGAACATTTTTGCTCAAAATCCTTCCTTACAAACCGGAGCATAGCAAAATACAGCTGCGATTAATTTAAATCTTTACATTTACTAACTGTCAACAAAACACAGGTGATGGCAACCCAAGCCTTTATGTTACGTGAGAAACTTTCAAAATTCAATCAATTTATTCAGTTTTTTTTAATTGAAATTATTTGACAACGTGAAGACAGACAATGTTTCTCTGCCCGGCTATTTGTCTGATTTATGTTGTCGCTCCGGAAAAAAATGTAAACAGTGGATAACATGTGAAACTTTACCTGAAACAATTCATTCTGCAACTTGATTTCACCTGGGTAAAGCTCCAAAAGAAATTCAGAAATCTTTCCACATCGTGACCACGACGAGATATACCCTTCCTGCTGTGAGAGAGCCCACCATGCGCACTGATGGACGATGGGAAATTCTGCACAGCTGATGCCATCTCCCTGAAGCCAACAGGAGTGACAGTGCTGGGTCAAAAATATCTACTTTAAGCCCTGGCTTTTAGGAGAGGCTGTGGCCTTCATGTATAGAACGTTAAAGAAGCAACTCAAACACACAGAAGAAAACTTTACAGGTTAAGATTAATCATCTTGTGTTACAAACCTCATTTTTAGCCCATACTCACCAGGCTATGAACATAAAAACAGCAGACAAAATAAAATAATCTAAACGCATTTTGAGCCATTAGTTTGGTTTCTATTCTTTTTGTTAAGTTGCTGATTGGTTCTCCAGACTGGTCAGTGAAGATTGATTCCTTTCACAAGTCTTTAGTAGTTTCTCATTTGTCAGCTTCTGTTACTTTGCTTGCTTTTTTCTTACATTCCCTTCCTACTGAGCTTTGAGTTGCTGCTGTTTTATTAAGGTGAAATTTCAAACAATGAAAAAGTATGATACCCAAAATATCAGAGGAACTGCGACATTTCAAACAAGGCATGCACATAATCATACTGCTTTAATATATGTGAGTGAGTGAGAGAGAGAGAAAGAGAACGTGAGGGAGGGAGGGATGAAGGAGGGAGGAAGAGATACTGACAAGAATATGTTGTTCCCCAATCCCTCTGCACCTGCTCTGCTAGTACTCAATTCATTTGTAACCAATGTTCCCTTTACCCGTGCAGCGCTCGGAAGCACCCGCGTAGCTGGCTCACCGGCTCGTAAATGGGAAAAACCGCGCATGCATGATATTTTGAATGGGAAAGGGGCCGCACCCGAAAAAAATTAAAGGGAATATTGTTTGTAACCCCAGTAAAATACTAAAATTATTTGGCCAACCCTTGCCAACTCTGCTGAAAGCATCGACTTAGTGTCTAAAGTTAAGGCACATGGGATTGGGGGCAAGGTATTGACTTGGATAGAGAACTGGTTGGCAGACAGAAAGCAAAGAGTTGGAATAAACGGGTCTTCTTCCGAGTGGCAGGCAGTGACTAGTGGGGTACCGCAGGGATCGGTCCTTGGACCCCAGCTATTCACAATATATATTAATGATCTAGACAAGGGAACTAGATGCAATATCTCCAAATTTGCAGATGACACAAAGCTGGGTGGGCGTGTGTGCTGTGAGGAAGATGCCAAGAAACTCCAGGATGATTTGGACAGGTTGGGTGATTGGGCAGAAGCATGGCAGATGCAATATAACATGGATAAATGTGAGGTTATCCACTTTGGTGGCAAAAACAGGAAGGCAGATTATATCTGATCTGAATGGCAATAGATTGGGAGAAGGGGAAGTGCAACGAGACCTGGGTGTCCTTGTGCACCAGTCGCTGAAGGTAAGCATGCAGGTGCAGCAGGCGGTTAAGGCGGCAAATGGTATGTTGGCCTTCATAGCGAGAGGGTTTGAGTACAGGAACAAGGATGTCTTGCTGCAGTTGTACAGGGCCTTGGTGAGACCACATCTTTAGTATTGTGTGCAGTTTTGGTCGCCTTATCTGAGGAAGGATGTTCTTGCCATGGAGGGAGTTCAGCGAAGATTCACCAGGCTGATACCTGGGATGGCAGGAATGATGTATGAGGAGAGATTGGGTCGAATGGGCTTGTACTCGCTGGAGTTTAGAAGAATGAGAGGGGATCTCATTGAAACTTATAAAATTCTGACAGGACTGGGCAGACTAGATGCAGGAAGGATGTTCCCGATGGTCGGGGAGTCCAGAACCAGGGGTCACAGTCTAAGGATAAGGGGTAGGCCATTTAGGACAGAAATGAGGAGGAATTTCTTCACCCAGAGAGTGGTGAACCTGTGGAATTCTCTACCACAGAAGGCAGTAGAGGCCAATTCATTAAATATATTCAAGAAGGAGTTGGATATATTTCTTAAGGCTAAAGGGATCAAGGGGTATGGGGAGAAAGCAGGGACCGGGTCCTGAATTTGGATGATCAGCCATGATCTCATTGAATGGCGGAGCAGGCTCGAGGGGCCGAATGGCCTACTCCTGCTCCTATCTTCTATGTTTCTATGACTCCTTGCTGAGATATGGCTCCAAGTTCCTTATTCAAATGCCGTTATTCATGTGTGAACTGCTATTCCACTGTGGAAGCATCACAGCCAAGCCTAACCGTAGCCTAAACCGACATTCCTGTTCTCTCTCACTCTCTGGTTCAGCTAGTCACTGGATAAACTCACCGAGCCATTGGAGGGAGGGGGCAGGGAGGGCAGCTTGTATTTATTTGAACCCCAACAGCCCATGGCTGTGAAAGCTCTCACTGGCACTGAAAGTCAAAACCGTAAGTTACATGGCAAAACTCTTTCAATTTCTCAAAAAGAGAGTGCATTACAGAATAAAGCCTGCCTTGGATTTAGAACTATCTGAACTCAGAGATTAGATCTGAGCTTTGAAATCACTCCCAAGTACTCATTCATTATTAGTTATTATGCATGCTCTTTCAATTTTACTGTACGCTTATTGGGAGGGAATCTGCAGCTGAAGATTGCTCAACACATATGAATTACTGTATTGCACTTTAATATTACAATGCATACTGCATTTGAGGTTGCTCAGGCTCCTCCAGCATAGATACAATTAGAACCAAAAGGGGATTATGTGGACAGTTATTTCTGTATTAACAATGGACCACTGTATCTTCCATGCTAAACCAAAATTTGGATTTTTCTCCTATATGAGAGTCAAAGAAAATACTGCTTTACCTCAAAATGGAAAAAAAAGTCAATTATTCCTGTTGATATATTCTGTACCTGTAGCTTTAGACTGACTCATTAACTAGTATTAGATGTGATACAATGGTTTCAAAATGAAAGCTACTGAAATCCTATCCTTAGGCACGAGCATAGGCCTGTTGGGTCGAATGGCCTGTTTCTGTGCTGTAAAATCTACCCATCAACAATACATTATTGACAGTAACAAACATATAAAGCCAATTGGTATCAATTACAGGTCTTCCCCTGCCTTTAATTCTCCCTCACACCATGGATTGGACAGGTAGATGAAGGAAAGGAGGGTGCAGAGATACAAGAACAGGGTGGGTAAATGTGACTAGAACTATTTGCTCGTATGGAGGGTAAATGTCAACATGGACAGGTTGGGCCAAACGGCCTGTTTTCTTGTTCTGCCTTCTATGTATTTCTCAGGCATGAAGACAGGAAGATAATTGGTTCCCAGGGCCACTGACGTCTGAAACTGGCCACAAGGAGGTGCTCAACAGCTGGTGGTGGCTGTGGCGGAAGGAATCATTAACCCTCTGATTCTTGCTGCTTCCCAGTGGAGGCTGACTCGCACTTGCTTGGTGGTGCCCTCTGGTGGCTCAGCCCAGATCAGGAAGTCGCCTTGCTTGGCGTCCTGTTTGTGATGCTATGGGGCTCTCCATATATTAGTGTACCGACTCACGTCACCACCAGAGCGAGATGATTTTCCTCTCCTGAAGGTGCTGGACACCCAAGTACTTGCTCAAGTGGCTGCGTGCAAGTCCAGACAACAAATGTTGACGAGACTGAGGGGACTCAGAACTGGACTCAATACGGGTTTCAATGCACACATTATGCGTGGCTCAATATTGCACCCAGAGGTGTCTTTATCCACTGGGCCACAGGATATCATGCTTTAATAAATCTAAAAAAACTGGCTAGTTTTGCGCATACCAGCGCTGTTGAACCCAACAGAACGAAGGGCCTTACTTCAATGATGTAGTGCAAACAACCAGCCTACTGCACAGATATAACCAACCAATGTGAGCAGCACACATGAGCAATGAATGGGCAAAGCTGAAGGTGACCGAAACGAATAGCAGCATAATCCTTCGGAGCAGTCATTATGGGTCACAGCTGGACAACAGCTGCAAGTCTGAAAATTCCATTGACAAAATATCGCAAGCAAGACCCTTCCCCATCCAGCAAAGAAAGTCCTTCTGGGAATACTGCCGAGCCCCTGCTTCCTCTCAGCACAAGAACACAGCATATCTTTAGTACTTTGCAGTGCGCTGATTCAGCCGCGTATTTGTGCATTGTTACTTTGGAATTTTTCTGTAACTTTCGAGGGCTTTCTTTTGTGAACTCTCTCTTCTCTGTGCTTCAAGATTCAAGCAAATTTTGCAAGATCATAGTAATGAGATTGAAACAAGTTGCTGGTCAACAACCTATATAAAATGGGATTCAGTATAAATATCAGTTAATACATCGTTGTGGAAATTTCGCAGTATAATTAGGAACTCCTGCTTTCATTAGTAAGTCAAGTGTGCTCCACAGTACAAACTCCAATCACTTACTGAGAGAGAGTTCGGACTCCATACAGCACTTTTAAAGGGACAATTTGCTGTCTTTATTTTCAAGCCCCACCTAATATTCTTATCGATGTGCATGTGCATAATTACACTGATATCTGAGACCAGTAACAGCAGAAATATACAGCTACAGCGATAGTTTAGTAAACTGACAGCGCCGCAGTTAGGGAGCTAAGCAGTAGCCCATCACTAACTCTGATACATCATGCTATTCTGATCGAACAATCACTGGATTTGGCCAGTTCGCCAACATCAAAACCAGAAAACAGCTTCTCCCACTCACCTCACATTCGCTCAAGTCAAACTTCAAATTTAGAAAATTAGCAACAGTTTCAAAACAACTATTTTTCCCCCTACATCACCTAAATTACACTGGCATGTAGTAAATTTATCCAGAACTAATCCAAACAGGCAGCCTTTCAAGTCAGTAACCTAGCAACACAGGACGGATAGTTTATTATGACACCATTCGTTTAGCAGTGCTGAATGGCCAACGGTGACATCACGCCTATTAATCACAAGGGCTATGAGTCATGACAAAAAGGCAGCCATTCACATCAATGGCTCAGCAACTTGGAATGGCTTCTTAGGACAGTGTTAGTTTAGCAACAGGCCTCATCACGGATTGCTGCTTGTCGCATTAGGCAAAAATGTATACAAATTCAATTTAAGCATTTAAACATTTACTTTGGCAAACAAAGCCATGATGGTTAAGGTAAGCGACTTGAGGATGATGCAACATCCCACAGCAAATGTCTACACTTACCGTACACAGAGCAAGTTGCTGCCCCAGGAGCACAATCTGGCACAAAAAGTCCCACAGGCAATCGAAATAGCAGCTTCCAAGTGATAACAAATCGCCTGCTACAACAAAACACTTGGTCTAACTGTGACTGAATGTTTTAAATGTAATGTATGTTGTCACTGGGCTTGTTCACTGTACGGATACCAAATACACAACAGGAAATGTCACTGTTCAGTCAAAGGGCTTGCACGTCAGGTGACATATTTCTTGTACAATACCCTTATAATTAATCACCTCAAATTGCTCCCACCAGGGAGAATCTCCAACACATCGCCCTGTGCAATTTTAAACACCCTTTGCCGACACAACTCAACTTTGGAAGGACCAAATCTGTAATCGTACTGCTGCCGAATTCGTCAAGTAGATAAAGCATAAACATTTCACACACCCACCATTGCTCAAATCCGTCAGGCAACAAGGCAAGTTGAAGATGTTTGAGCAGTGCAGCTCAATGCACTCTGTGCTGATATGAAGGCCTCCCAGAAAAACAAAGTATTGGGGGATTTTTCTTAAGAGGAAAGGGAGGATGGATAGTCCTTGCACATTTTCTGTTTTGTGGGGCATTCAGATGCATCCACATAAATATGGAGACTGTGACCTGCTTTTAGACAAAAATTGTTCTTTTTCTTCTCGCCAATTTTCTCACCTTCCTTATCGTGGAGTCGCTGGCTCATTGCTGGAGCACAGCTCCACGGGTGGGAGTACCTGACACAAGTGGCCATTGCTCAGCCGAGGCAGCAAGTGTCGCCCAGCTATTCAACCGTACTGGTATCACAGCTAACTCCGATCCTGGTTCTCACCTGATGGCCACACAGGCATTTACAAGAGGTGTCACTGGATAGCAATCAGTATCGGGTACCCCGACTGATTTTTTTTTTACCTCCCACCCACTCCCTAACCAAGAGGTGCCGAGGCTACTGGCAGCAATCTTGCCTACTTTCAGCCAGGGGAATTGCAAGTGCACACAGGGTGGAATGAAGCTGGCGCCTCTCCTGTCTGCGTGGTTCAACTGCTCGCTGGATTAATCTGAGCCGCTGGCAGCTAGGCCCGGATACAAGGTCTCACTAGGGCAAACGATTACCAGTGCTTCATTTAAATACAAGATGAACTGTTTTGTACATTAAGCTCAAGAGGGATGACATAAAGGCACACTGCCTCCTTAAAAGGAAGAATGGAATGCGCTTGCCCTAGTAAGTTGAAGAGCAGACATCAATACACTTAGCCACACCTCCTCTCTTACCTCGATGATCCTGTCATGAACTTGCAGTCCATCTGCTCTGTCAGCAGGCCCATTCTCCATAACTTTGGAAACATAAATTCCTTCGCTTGAAGAATCCTCCTCACTGTTCTATAAAGCAAGACAACAATGAGTCAGTGGGGGTTGGGGAATAGGCAACCTCCAATAGAGCTAATTACATTCATTCCTTGGTCTCTGGGTCGGAAAGGGGAGGGGGAGGGGGGGAGGCTAAAAATTTAGAGTTTACAAACTCAAATGGTAACATTAAACTCTGCTCTGCAGGATTAACCTGGGTTCCTAACACTCAAACATACTGTTATAGTTATTTCAGACTTGTAGCTGTGGCTCAGCTGGTAGCTCTCTCGCCTCTGAGTCAGAAGGTTGTGGGTTCAAATCCCACTCCAGAGACTTGAGCACATAACCTAAGCTAGCACTTCTGTGCAGTACCCAAGAGGGTAGACCAGGTCTCGATTTAACATCTCACCCAAAAGAGGGTAGATGTTAAAGATCCCATGGCACTATTTGAAGAGGGGCAGCACCGAGTCAATATTTATTCCTCAACCAACATCACGAAAAAATCATCAACACTTTGCTGTTTGTGGGATTTTGCTGTCCGCAAATTGGCTGTTACATTTCAACAGTGACTACACTTCAACAGTACTTCACTGGCTGGGAAGCGCTTTGGGACACCCCGAGGTCATGAAAGGTGCTGTGTAAATGCCTGGGTAACAAGAACCTGAGAACAGATGTAGATTATTAAATTAACAAAAATAGTACTGAAAATATATTTTTCATTTTTCAGGATTTATTAAGGCCTCGGCACGATACTCAGTCCAGCAAAACTTTTCATCTAATGGTGTTTGCTTCATCTTTGTAGCATAATTAGTTGCAATTGGTAGTTAGGTCAATACAAGGAACAGCACGAGTTACGTACAGTAATTATTTTTAGACCCATTTTCTTGCAGTGTATTCCAGTTGCTCTTGAACTGCAACAGGCGTTAGTGAAGTGCACCTGTACGCCTCACCATGACAACAGAGATGTCCAAATAGCGCCTTAAAAATAGCACATTCCCGAAAGCCGCTCCCAGCGACTAAAATAGGGATGGAAGAGAGCAAAGTGCATCTATTCCTCAGAAAGGCTAAGTTCTGCACGTGCACTTCTCAGACTCCTTCTGTTCTCAAGAGAAGTATTAAGTTAAGCCAACTCTGCAGCACAATCTTCCAACCAATCATGTAAATCCCCACCAAGAAAATAAACTGCAAGATTAACAATTAAAAACTTCACAAATCACTTTACCGAGAGGATAAATTAAACATCAACTCGTGTGTCCTTTGAGGATCTTAGCGAAAACCTAGCAAAACTTCACTTCAGGTCCGTGTCCCTGATTTGCCCTCATTAAAAAACACATCTCGGTTCACGCCCTACAGCCCACGCCCAGGTTTAATTCCCTGTGTAGCCAAGTCATAGTTCAACTCAAGATGATGAAGACTGAGGAGAATTCTTTCATGGCGAGGTCATTATTCTAGAGAGTTAGCCCATTTCTAAACTGGTTGTGTATTTCACAGAATCACAGAAACCCCACAGTGCAGATAGAGGCCATTTCGGCCCATCGAGCCTGCACCGACACATATCCCACCCGATCCCCGTAACCCCTACACCAACACATATCCCACCCTATCCCCGTAACCCCATGTATTTAATCCCCCTAACATGAAGGGTCAATTTACCATAGCCAATCAACCTAACCCGCACATCTTTGGACTGTGGGAGGAAACACGGGGAGAATGTGCAAACTCCACACAGACAGTCACCCGAGGCCGGATTCGAACCCGGGTCCCTGGCGCTGTGAGGCAATAGTGCTAACCACTATGCCACCTATTCATTTCCTAAGCCCACTCCTTCAACAGGACATGCACGACTACTTCACTCATCGACTTCTAATCTCACTCCCTTAACATCTCCCCCACCTCCCTCAAGATCTGTACTCTCTTCCTAAACTTGACAAGAGGGGTCAGAAGGACAATGCCCTGAAATCTTGCAGGTGGTGGTTGATTTGGGACCGTGCCCGCCAACACTGACCCATGGCCGAGTTTGCCGGGTCATTGGGTAGACTCCTTGTTTCCATGGGGCTGCCAGGAAGTGCCACTTAGGGTGTTTCTTTGGGGCCCAACCCCCTTCTCCTCCTCCTTGCCCCATCGTCAGGAAACTGGGGTGACTGGCAGAGAACTGCCGAGGCCCACGCTCCCGCCCCCTCGGGCATTCTGACCCATTACCCGGCTTGGACCTCACCAGTGGGGCCAAATGCACTCTGTAGATACCTCATCTTTCTCAGTGTGCTGGCTGCACTGATGCACCAGATCCCCATCTAGGGCCGAGTGCGATCCACTGACTTAAGGAGTGCCCTCCCCGCACCGCCTCCCCACTCGTCATTTACCTGGTATGGGCAGATGGAAGTTTACTTGGGGTTCCATAGGCCTCCACCATAGTTACAACTGGAGACCGATAGAACCCTTGTGGAATTTCAAGTCCAATATTTTTATTGCAAAAATTACTGGGATAACACTGATTTAGCTTCCTCCATGTTACTTCCAAACCTGCACTCTAAGAATGGTACTTAGCTTATTTCAGCTGCACCAGTTATAGGTTTAAACAGTATGGCCTAAAAATTCGGTGGCGCCCCATTTGGGGCGCCAAGCTCGCCTGGGCACCAGAAGTCCCACCCCGGAAGGAGCCGGGAGCGCTAGCGGGATATTCAGTTTGAGCGCCCCAAACGGAAGCGGGGCGCTGCTCACTGCGGTACTGCAGGCCATCCTCCCCTTCTTAAAGGGGAGGGGCCAGCACCAGCGCGCTCTCCGATCGCGAGTGCCGGCAAAAGAGCCCGGCACCG
The DNA here is from genome assembly GCF_052327205.1 of Somniosus microcephalus. Classification (NCBI taxonomy): domain Eukaryota; kingdom Metazoa; phylum Chordata; class Chondrichthyes; order Squaliformes; family Somniosidae; genus Somniosus; species Somniosus microcephalus. The sequence goes on along the minus strand of NC_141002.1, from coordinate 22,877,900 downwards.
AGGAGAGGTGCCGGACTCTCGGGACACAGCCGGCACTGCCCGGGGGGAGGGGGGGATCGGGATCAGGAGGCCGGGGAGGGCCACGCGAGGAGGTGCTGGCAGGCGGCCACCGAAAAAAATGGCCGCCCCGCACCTCCCCTTTAATTTCCGCCACCACCGCCACAGGTAGGCCCGCCTGAACCGGTTGCGATTTGCGACCGGCGCTACGGGGGGGGGGGCACAACCCAATATCACGTTCGGGGCGGTAGCTGGGCGCTGCGCACACCGATGACGTCATCGGTGGCAGCGCAGCGCTACAGGCTAACGCTGCCATTAGCGCCCCGCTAAATTTCACGGGAGGTGTGGCCAGTGGCGCTAAAGCCACTGAGTGCCCTCTTTAGGTGCTAACTGGTGGCACAGCCCACCGAATTTCTAGGCCTATTTCTTTACATGGGATAATATTTTGTGCTGGGTTTAATTCAATTCTTTCCCCAGTGTTTTTCCATTACAGGTTACAGAAGAAACTGTGTCTCGATTTTGGACAAGTGACGAGCTTTGTCTGGGAGAAAACAAAGGGTTGGGAATTAAATTAGGAAGGGCAGAGTGGAGGACCGGTCCTCAAAGAGGAGGAGGTGCTCTTTACTCATGCAGTGGCTCTCAAGCACACATCTTAGACCTGCTGTGAATAAGCACAGTACTCTACTTCCAGATCCTACACAAACTGTCTGTGGCCTTTGGGAAGCTCTGGGGGGACTTTTATTTTTGATTGTTTATTTTATTTAATCCCTTTCCCTTTGATCCCTTTCCCTACTGTTGTGTCTCCATGAGTCAACTTTACTGACCAAGATGGGCTGGGGATAGGGTTGCAAAATTCCAGGAATTTTTAAAAGAGGAAACTTTCCATGGGAATTTAGAGTTTTTTTGCACACTGATGGTTTTTGTCTCTGACCCTTATATTATCTTTGTCATCAAAATAGACATACTGTTCCATACAAATAGAAACAGGCTTTCAAAACTTTATTTAGGTTATAATTTTGAACTTTATTGAACCCCCACAAGAAAGACCCATCTAAAATAAAATAAAAAGAGCGTCAGCTTATTTAGCCTGTAATTTGTCCTTATTTTGTCCCTTTGAGTCTCCTGAGACTTCTACTCATCATTGCTCCTCCTGACTCTCTGACTCTGGCTCTGACGTGTCCATTTCCTCCTCTGTGTCACTGTCTAGCTGTGTGGTAGACACATCTGTATCTGGCTCAATAAGTTGTAGGTTCGCCCGGATAGCCACCAGTTTCTCCGCTCTCTCGTTAGTCAGCCTGTTGCACACCTTTGTATGCGTATTCCCAAAAAGTGACCAGTTTCGTTCAGAGGCCGCTGATGAAGGTGGGATTTGGAGTATTGCCGATGCAATGGGTGACAGGGCCTCAGATGCACAAAGTCCCTTCCACCAGGTATGTGCACTGATAAGCTTGCATGATTCCCATATCCCATCCCCATTCCAAAGACCTTGCTTGGTAGAGAACTTTGCCAGACTTCCCAGAACTTTGCCCACGTCCAGATTGAGGTGGCGTGAGAGGGTAGAAATCACACTGTAAGCGCTGTTGATCTGTTCTCCAGAAAGTATTGGTCTCCCAACATGCTTTGGGTCCAGCATGTATGCTGCAGCATGAATCGGCTTGACACAAAATTCTTGATGCGTCTGTATGAATTGAACAATTGGCTGCTCGAGGAATTCCGGCTCCGTGTTGAAGAGCTGGAGTCCGAGCTTCAAACACTGAGACACATCAGGGAGGAGGAGAGTTACCTGGACTCTGTGTATCAGGAGGTAGTCACACCAATTAGATTAATTAATTCAGATGTAGTCCGTGGCCAGGGTCAGGATGGTGTGACTAGAAGTGAGGCAGGTACAGGGATCCAGGAGGTAGTGTTGGAGGAGCCGCAGCCCTTGCTCTTGTCCAACAGGTTTGAGGCTCTTACTCCCTGTGAGGATGGGAACAGGGACTGCGGGGAGGATGAGCAACCTGGCCACAGCACCGTGGAGTGGGGGGCCATTCAAGTGGGGGGAGTTAAAAGAAATGTTGTAGTGGTAGGGGATAGTATCGTTAGGGGGATAGATAGTGTTCTTTGCAGCCGAGAGCGAGAGTCCCGAAGGCTGTGTTGCCTGCCCGGTGCCAGGGTTAAGGACATCTCCTCTGGGCTGGAGAGAAACTTGGAGTGGGAGGGGGAGGATCCAGTTGTCGTGGTCCATGTTGGTACCAACGACATAGATAGGACAAGGAAGGAGGTTCTGCTGAGGGAGTTTGAGCAGCTAGGGGCCAAATTAAAAAGCAGAACCACAAGGGTAATAACCTCTGGATTACTACCTGAGCCACGTGCGAATTTGGCTAGGGTAAATAAAATTAGAGAGTTAAATACGTGGCTCAAAGACTGGTGTGGGAGAAATGGGTTTTGCTTCCTAGGACACTGGCATCAGTACTGGGACAGGAGAGAGCTGTTCCGTTGGGACGGACTTCACTTGGCCAGTGCTGGGACTAGAATCCTGGTGAATCGAATAACTAGGGCTGTAGAGAGGGCTTTAAACTAATTAGTGGGGGGGAGGTTTTAAGAGAGCGAAAAATAAAAATGACAGCGGAGAAGGCAATAGAGCAAGGTAGCAGTGGGGGAATTAAAAACCAGAGCGTGTCAGGAAGGGACAGAATGTATAATGATAAAGGTAAAGTAGTAAAAGGGGTAAAAGCAGGAATAAATCATCAGAAAACATATTTGAAAGTTCTTTATCTGAATGCACGCAGCATTTGTAACAAAATTGACGAGTTGACGGTGCAAATAACTACACATGGGTATGATCTGGTGGCCATTACGGAAACATGGCTGCAAGATAATCATGAATGGGAACTAAACATACAAGGGTATTTGACAATTAGGAAGGACAGACAGGAAGGAAAGGGAAGTGGGGTTGCTATGTTAATCAAGGATGGAATCACTGCAATAGTCAGAAATGATATTGGGTCAAAGGATCAGGATAGTGAAACAATTTGGGTGGAGATAAGGAATAATAAGGGGGAAAAGTCACTAGTGGGCGTAGTCTATAGGGCTCCTAACAGTTGCAACTCTGTTGGTCGGAGTATAAATCAGGAAATAGTTGGGGCTTGTAATAAGGGAACAGCTATAATCATGGAGGATTTTAACTTTCATATTGATTGGACTAATCAAATTGGGCATGGCAGCATTGAGGAAGAGTTCATAGAGTGTATTAGGGACGGGTTCCTTGAGCAGTATGTAACTGAACCAACCAGGGGGCAGGCAATCTTAGATCTGGTCCTGTGTAATGAGACAGGATTAATAAAAAATGTCCTAGTAAAGGATCCCCTTGGAATGAGTAACCATAATATGGTTGAATTCCAAATTCAGTTTGAGGGTGAGAGAGTTGGATCTCAAACCAGCGTACTAAGCTTAAATAAAGGAGACTATGAAGGTATGAGAGTAGAATTGACTAAAGTGGACTGGGAAAACAGATTAAAGTGTAAGACGGTACGAGAGCAGTGGTCTACATTCAAGGAGATATTTCACATCTTTCAAGATAAATATATTCCAGTGAGGAAAAAGGGGAGTAAAAGAAAAGACAGCCATCCGTGGCTTAGTGAAGTAATAAAGGATAGTATTCGACTGAAAACAAGGGCATATAAATTAGCCAAATCTAGTGGGAGGATAAAAGATTGAGAAGCATTTAAAAGCCAGCAAACAATAACTAAAAGATTAATTAAGAAAGGGAAGATAGATAGAAAATAGATAGGGGGGGGCACGGTGGCATAGTGGTTAGCACTGTTGCCTCACAGCGCCAGGGACCCGGGTTCAAATCCGGCCTCGGGCGACTGTCTGTGTGGAGTTTGCACATTCTCCCTGTGTCTGCGTGGGTTTCCTCCGGGTGCTCCAGTTTCCTCCCACAGTCCAAAGATGTGCGGGTTAGGTTCATTTGGCTATGATAAATTGACCCTTAGTGTTAGGGGATTAAATACGTGGGGTTATGGGGATAGGGTGGGATATGTATCAGTGCAGGCTCGATGGGCCGAAATGGCCTCTATCTGCATTGTGGGGATTCTGTGATTCTGTGTGATTATGAAAGTAAACTAGCAAAAAATATAAAAACAGATAGCAAGAGTTTCTACAGCTATATAAAAAGAAAAAGGGTGGCTAAAGTGAACATTGGTCCCTTAGAGGATGGGACTGCGAAACTAGTGGTAGGGAACATGCAGATGGCAAAGACGCTGAACAAATATTTTGTATCAGTCTTTACAGTAGAGGACACTAAAAATATCCCAACACTGGACAAACAGGGGGAAATGGGGGGCAGGAGCTAAACACAATTAAAATCACTAAGGAGATGGTACTCAGTAAAATAATGGGACTTAAGGCGGATAAATCCCCCGGACCTGATGGCCTACATCCTAGGGTCTTGAGAGAAGTGGCGGTAGGGATTGTGGATGCATTGGTGATCATTTTCCAGAACTCCCTGTACTCAGGAAAGGTCCCGGCAGATTGGAAAACTGCTAGTGTAACACCCTTATTTAAGAAGGGAAGTAGACAAAAAGCTGGAAACTATAGACCAGTTAGCCTAACATCTGTGGTTGGCAAAATGTTGGAGTCCATTATTAAGGAAACAGTAACAGAGCATTTGGATAAACATAATTTAATAGGACAGAGTCAGCATGGTTTTACGAAGGGGAAGTCATGTTTGACAAATTTGCTCGAATTCTTTGAGGATGTAACATACAGGGTGGATAAAGGGGAGCCAGTGGATGTAGTGTATTTGGACTTCCAAAAGGCATTTGACAAGGTTCCACACAAAAGATTACTGATCAAGATAAAAAATCACGGGATTGGGGGTAATATACTGGCATGGGTGGAAGATTGGCTATCTAACAGAAAACAAAGAGTTGGGATAAATGGTTCGTTCTCGGGCTGGCAATCAGTAACTAGTGGTGTTCCGCAGGGGTCAGTGCTGGGACCCCAACTCTTTACAATCTATATTAACGATTTGGAGGAAGGGACCGAGTGCAACATATCCAAGTTTGCCGACGATACAAAGATGGGAGGGAAAGCAGTGAGTGAGGAGGACATAAAAAACCTGCAAAAGGACATAGACAGACTAAGTGAGTGGGCAGAGATTTGGCAGATGCAATATAATGTTGGAAAGTGTGAGGTTATGCACTTTGGCAGAAAAAATCAAAGAGCAAGTTATTATCTAAATGGAGAGAAACTGCAAAGTGCTACAGTACAAAGGGATCTGGGGGTCCTGGTGCATGAAACACAAAAAGTTAGTATGCAGGTGCAGCAGGTGATCAGGAAGGCCAATGGAATCTTGGCTTTTATTGCAAGGGGGATGGAGTATAAAAACAGGGAAGTCTTGCTGCAGTTATAAAGGGTATTGGTGAGGCCACACCTGGAATACTGCGTGCAGTTTTGGTTTCCATATTTAAGAAAAGATATACTTGCTCTCGAGGCGGTTCAGAGAAGGTTCACTCGGTTGATTCCAGAGATGAGGGGGTTGACGTATGAGGAAAGGTTGAGTAGGTTGGGACTCTACTAATTGGAGTTCAGAAGAATGAGAGGCGATCTTATCGAAACATATAAGATTGTGAGGGGGCTTGATCGGGTGGATGCGGTGAGGATGTTTCCACTGATGGGTGAGATTAGAACTAGGGGGCATAATCTTAGAATAAGGGGCTGCCCTTTCAAAACTGAGATAAGGAGAAACTTCTTCACTCAGAGGGTAGTAAATCTATGGAATTTGCTACCCCAGAGAGCTGTGGAAGCTGCAACAAGAATTTTTTTTTAAATGGAGATAGACATTTTCCTAGCAGATAAGGGAATTAGGGGTTACGGGGAGAGGGCAGGGAAGTGGACGTGAGTATAGATTCAGATCAGCCATGATCCTATTGAATGGCGGAGCAGGCCCGAGGGGCCGTATGGCCTACTCCTGCTCCTATTTCTTATGTTCTTATGTTCGTATGTTCTCCTCTGCTTTGAGCAGCAGGGATGTGGGTAGGGCAATGCTGATTTGTTCTTTTAAATCAGTAAAAAGCCTGAGAACATCTGACAAGACAGCGTCATCTCCTTCAATCTGAGCAATTGCAGATGCTACTGGTGAGAGTAGTTTAAAGCTGCTAACCACTCTCTCCCAAAACACATCATCCAGCAGTATTTTTTTGATGGTGGTTTCCATATCCCCAGACTGGGATATTGCCATTTCTTGCAGCGACTCCTTACCCTCCAGAAGGCTGTTGTACATTATGACAACGCCACCCCATCTAGCATTGCTGGGCAGCTTCAGTGTGGTGTTCTTGTTCTTTGTCGTTTGCTTGGAGTTGTAGGTTGCTACAACTACCTGTTTTCCCCTGACATACTTAACAACTTGCTTGGCTCTCTTGTACAGTGTTTCCATGGTTCTCAAACCCATGATGTCCTTGAGGAGCAGGTTGAGCCCATGAGCTGCGCACCCAATAGAGGTAATATGAGGGTAGACCTTCTCCACTTGAGCCCAAGCAGCCTTCATATTCGCAGCATTGTCAGTAACTACCGCAAAGACCTTTTGTGATCCAAGATCGTTGATGACCGCTTTCAGCTCATCAGCAATATATGTGCCTGTGTGTCTGTTGTCCTTCGTGTCTGTGCTCTTGAAGAACACTGGGAGAGGAGTGGAGACGATGTAGTTTAAGATGCCCTCCCCTCGTACATTTGACCACCCATCTGAAATAACTGCAACACAGTCTGCCATCTCTATCGTTTCTTTGAGCTTTCCTTGGACTCTGTTATACTCAGCCTCCAGCAAATAAGTAGACAAAGCATGTCTGGTGGGAGGACAGTATGCAGGGCAAATAACATTGAAAAATCTCTTCCAGTACACATTGGCTGTGAGCATGAGGGGTGAGCCTGTCGCATATACAGCTCGAGCAAGGCACTCATCTGCATTCTTCTGGCTATGGTTATCCATTGTATCAAAGAGCCTTCCAAGTGGGCCAGGAGTTGCTGATGATAAGGAGCCCGATGCTGAATGTGAACCACCATCTTCTTGAATGGAAGGAGAGGAACTCTGGGCTGACTGCTGTGAGCTTTGAGTGAAGTTGTTGCATTTGGATAAATGCTGCTGCATCTTTGTGGCATTCCTTATATATGGCTTTGTGCAGTGTTTGCACACGTACACAGTCTTTCCATCTTTAATGCCTGGGGTAAAATGCTTCCACACATCTGACGGTAAACGTGGCATTGTTCTGTGCAGAGAAATAAAGGGCATTTGTCTCTGTGTCGAACTGCGGTCGATCAGCACGACTGCAACAGGGTAAGTAAATTTTTCCTGATGCTCCATGTGATGGAAGCATGACCTGTGCACGCACGGCGCTACATCACTAAAAGAGGGAGCTAATCGCTCATCCAACCAATCAGGACACATTTGTTCATTGTCACACACAAAACTTGTAATTATTAAAACAAGCCAAGTAAGAAGATAAACATATATTGATTAAGAAATTCCTTAATAATTAAGATTCCATCTCTGTTAGTAATTTTAAGTGAGGACCTGTGAAAAAAAATGAAAGAAATACAAAAAAAAACCAATATTATGCTAACATGTGCTTTTTTGGGCAAATTTCCCAAAATTCCCAATCTAAACTTCCCGTGGAAAATTTCCGGAAATTTACCGGAAACTTTCTACCCCTTCGCAACCCTAGCTGGGGACATCCTCAAAGTCAAAATTACAGTGTAGCCAACCACAAGTTGGAGCAGCACAAGGCCTGGGTGAAGTTCTAGACTTTACCTCGACACCTGCCCACAGCAGATGACCATATTATACAGAGATGTTATCCACAGGCACGAGGTCAGTTTCTACTTGTATGATGATGACACCCAGCCTTATCACTCCACTTCAACCACTGGCCATTCTATGACCCTGTCCACTTTGTCAGACTGCCTATCTCACATCAAGTCATGATGTGATGGCGGCATAACAAAGACCGCCTATTTCCACCTCCGTAACATCGCCTGTCTCTGCCCTTGCCTCAGTTCATCCGCTGCTGAAACCCTCATCCATGCCTTAGTTACCTCTAGACTTGACTATTCCAACGCACTCCTGGCTGGCCTCCCACGTTCTACCCTACTTAAGCTTGACGTCATCCAAAACTCAGCTGCCCGTGTCCTAACTCGCACCAAGTCCCGTTCGCCCATCGCTCCTGTGCTCACTGATCTCCCGGTGTCCCGGTTAAACAATGCCTCGATTTCAAAATTCTCATCCTTGTTTTCAAATCCCTCCATGGCCTCACACCTCCCTATCTCTGTAATCTCCTCCAGCCCCACAATCCCCCCCGAGATATCTGCGCTCCTCTAATTCTGCCCTCTTGAGCATCCCTGATTATAATCGCTCAATCATTGGTGACCGTGCCTTCTGTTGCCAAGGCTCCAAGCTCTGGAGTTCCCTGCCTAAACTGCTCCGTGTCTCTAACCTCTCTTTTCTCCTTTAAGACGCTCCTTAAAACCTACCTCTTTCACCAAGGTTTTGGTCATTTGCCCTAATTTCTCCTTATATGACTCGGTGTCAAAATTGTCTTAATTTTTTATTCATTGATGGGATGTGGGCGTCGCTGGCTAGGCCTGCATTTAGTGCCCATCCCTAATTGCCCTTGAGAAGATGGTGGTGAGCCGCCTTCTTGAACCGCTGCAGTCCATATGGTGTAGGTACACCCACAATGCTGTTAGGAAGGGAGTTCCAGGATTTTGGCCCAGCGACAGTGAAGGAACGGCGATACAGGTCCAAGTCAGGATGGTGTGTGGCTTGGAGGGAACTTGTAGGTGGTGATGTTCCCAGGCGTCTGCTGCCCTTGTCCTTCTAAGTGGTAGAGGTCGCGGGTTTGGAAGGTGCTGTTGAAGGAGCTTTGGCGAGTTGCTGCAGTGCATCTTGTAGATGGTACACACTGCAGCCACAGTGCGCCGGTGGTGGAGGGAGTGAATGTTTATGGTGGTGGATGGAGTGCCAATCAAGCGGGCTGCTTTATCCTGAATGGTGTCGAGCTTCTTGAGTGTTGTTGGAGCTGCACTCATCCAGGCAAGTGGAGAGTATTCCATCACACTCCTGACTTGTGCTTTATAACATTGCTGTGAAGCGCCTTGGGACGTTTTACTACATTGAAGGCGCTATATAAATACAAGTTGTTGTTGTCGTCATGGACCAGCTGGAACATTCCCCATTTGGGAAAACTAAATTTATTTTATTCGGCTCTCATCCATAACTCCATGCCTTTGGGCTAAGCTTCACCCCTCTCTGGCAACTCACTCACGCTAAACTAAATGGTGCACAACTGAGTCGAGTTTTAAAAGTCTTATCGTATCATTCGCCAAGGCCACCATATTCCACGTCTACAACCTCCCCCTGTAACATCACCACTTACCAACCTTCACTGCCTCCCAATCTTCCAACAAACTGAATTCAAAATCCTTGCCCTTATTTACAAACCCTTTTTGGTCTGCAACCTCCTCCCAGCCCCCTGGCCCCCTCCCTCAGGCTGCCGATCTCCTGCTCCCCTTTCGCTGGTCTCCTGCTTCCTATATTGTGCAGCAATGTTAGCATGTGGATCAATCAATATTGGTTAAAATAAATTGTCCTATTCTGTGGGGAGCTACAGTGAGGACACAGATCTCCCACCGCCTGCCCCACCCCACCCCACCCCGCAAAGACTTTTGACTGGAAAGTAGGTTGGTAAATTTATATGCGAGTCACCTTATACAAAACTGTATAAAGTACATCCCCACAGCACCAGTGGTGTAGTTGATGTCCAGGACCCTGGATAGGAGAAGCAGCCTTTGACCAGTACGCCAATTCAAACACACACAAAGGTGCACTGATTTACTTATGGCTATTTGATTTGATCAAGTTATTTCTGAGACTGAGATTTCAGTACGCGAAAGAAAATTGGGGTCAAGACTCCACTTAAAGCTGTACTATGACTTTTCCAAATAAATCTATTTGTAAAGTGCAACTCAATTATTTTTTACCCTTTAATGCCAGCATCAGCAAACCATTGTAATCTCAGTCTCCTTGAGCTGGTTTAGATGCTCTCACTGTGCATGAGTGGATTAGTGCAGTAAACTCAATAGTTTTTTGTTAAAAAGGCCAGCAATCAGAATTTAAACAACAAATCGGTGTATTTGAGAGGAATGGCAGGAGGATTCAGTGCAGCACAATACAGGTGTCTGTACTCGCAATTTGACTTTAAGGTCGACGCATTAAGAGGGAAAAAAGTTTTGAAATGGGTACACACCAAAATCAACTACACGGCTCTTATTCATTACTTAATCCCATCCTTAGTAAAAGAGCTGAATTTCAGAGGTGAGGCAAGAGTGACTGCCCTGGACACCAAGGCAGCATTTGACCGAGTGTGGCAGCAAGAAGCCCTGGTAAAACTAAAGTCAATGGGGGATCAGGGGCAAACTCTCCAGTGGATGAAGTCATACCTAGCACAAAGGTTGTTGGAGGCCAATCATCTTAGCCCCAGGACATTGCTGCAGGAGTTCCTCTGGACCGAGTCCAAAGCCCAACGATCTTCAGCTTTCATGAATGACCTTCCCTCCATAAGGTCAGAAGCAGGGCTGTTCACTGATGATTGCACAGTATTCAGCTCCATTCGCATTTCCTCAGATAATGAAGCAGTCCAATCCTACATGCAGCAAGACCCGAACAACATCCAGGCTTGGGCTGATTAGTGGCAAGTAACTTTTCCCAGTCCTTCAAGACGTCATCTTTTCTTTACAAAATTCTAGGAATCCAAGATTCACAATTGCCACGCTTCTGCGCGACTTTCTTATGGGTCCTCAATCCCTTCAAACTGTTCAAAATATCCACTTGTTCATGCAGTGACAAGTCACAGCATTTTATTTGTTGAGCCATCTTGGAATTGGACTTCCATTCCGCCCTCACCCACACATACGAACAAACAGGTGGAAACCAGCCCAAACCGATTTTTAGGCACTTTACCCACCGAAGCCAATTAGATTGACAGGGTCAAAGGTGAGAATTCTCGTTAAAGCGGGATTCCTGCACGCTACACTTGTGTACACACGAGACTCGCAATTAATGAAATTGTGATTAACAACTTTTCACAATTGGAAGTATAGGGGGAAATAGGACTTGAGAAATAGTTGCGTTAAAATGGGAATTGCAATTAAGCGAGTTGCAAATCAATGGATACTGCTATTATGAGAATAGTCAAGGTAGAGTAGGATCACCAAGAGATAAAGGAGGTACTGGAGAGTAAGGGAATGGTAGACATACTAAATCAGTATTTTGCCTATTATAAAGCAATGATACCAAGATGTTAATCAAATTTACGAAAGATGTGTTAGGCATGGCTCAGTTGGTAGCACTCTCACCTCAGTCAGAAGGCTGTGGGTTCAAGTTCCACTCCAGAGACTTGAACACATCATCTAGACTGACACTCCAGTGCAGTGCTGAGGGAGTGCTGCACTATTGCAGCTGCTGTCTTTCGGATGAGACATCATGAGTCTGCCCTCTCAGGTGGATATAAAAGATCCCATCACACTATTTCAAAGAAGAGCAGGGGAGTTCTCTTTGTTCATTGACTGTAAAACACTTTGGGACCTCCAGAGTAAATAATAATTCTAATAGGTCTAAGAGCGTTAAAAAAAAAAGCCTGAAGGCTTGTGTCTTAATGCGAGGAGCATTTGGAATACGGTGGACGAATTGGCTGCGCAAATAAAGGTAAACGAATATGATTTGGTTGGGATTACGGAAACGTGTCTCAAGGATGGCCAAGACTGGGAACTCAACATCCAGGGGTACTCGATATTCAGGAAAGATAGGCAAAAAGGAAAGGGAGGTGGGGTAGCATTACTGGTTAAAGAAGGGATTAATACAATTGTAATGAAGGATATTAGCTCTGATGATGTGGAATCTGTATGGGTAGAATTGAGAAATACTAAGGGGAAAAAAACATTAGTGGGAGTGGTATATAGACCTCCAAACAGTAAGGCGGAGGTTGGGGATGGCATTAAAAGGGAAATTAAAGAAGCGTGTAATAAGGGCACAGCAGTCATCATGGGTGACTTTAATCTACATATAGATTGGGCCAACCAAATTAGTAACAATACTGTGGAGGAGGAATTCCTGGAGTGTTTATGGGATGGTTTCCTGGACCAATATGTCGAGGAACCAACTAGAGATCAGGCCATCTTAGACTGGGTATTATGTAACGACAAAGGATTAATTAGCAATCTTGTTGTACGAGGCCCCTTGGGTCTGAGCGATCATAATATGATCGAATTCTTCATTAAGATGGAGAATGAAGTAGTTGACTCAGAGACTAGGGTCCTCAATTTAAATAAAGGAAACTACGATGGTCTGAGGAGTGAGTTGGGTAGGATTGATTGGGGAATGGCACTCAAAGGGTTGACGGTGGATAGGCAATGGCAAACATTCAAAGACCGAATGGATGACCTACAGAATTTGTTCATCCCAGTTTGGCATAAAAATAAAACAAAAAAGGTGATTCAACCGTGGCTAACAAGGGAAATTAGGGATAGCATAAGATCCAAGGAGAAGACATATAAATTGGCCAGAAAAAGCAATAATCCTGAGGATTGGGAGCAGTTTAGGATTCAACAAAGGAGGACAAAGGGATTAATTAAGAAAGGGAAAATAGAATATGAGAGTAAGCTAGCTGGGAACATAAAAACTGACTGTAAAAGCTTTTATAGATATGTGAAGAGAAAAAGATTGGTGAAGTCAAGCGTAGGTCCCTTACAGTCAGAATCAGGGGAATTTATAATGGGAAACAAAGAAATGGCTGACCAACTAAATTCATACTTTGGTTCTGTCTTCACAAAGGAGGACACAAATAACCTCCCAGAGATGCCAGGGAACATAGGGCCTGATGAAAGGGTGGAACTGAAAGAAATCAGTATTTGTAGGGAAATGGTGTTAGGAAAATTGATGGGACTGAAGGTCGATAAATCCCCAGGGCCTGATAATCTACATCCCAGGGTACTTAAGGAAGTGGCCCTCGAAATAGTAGATGCATTGCTGGTCATCTTCCAGAACTCGATAGACTCTGGAACAGTACCCATGGATTGGAGGGTGGCTAATGTTACCCCACTATTCAAAAAAGTTGGTCGAGAAAAAGCGGGGAATTAAGCCTGACATCGGTATTGGGGAAAATGCTAGAATCTATTATAAAAGATATAATAGCAGAGCACTTGGTAAGCAGTGACAGGATCGGACAAAATCAACATGGATTTACAAAAGGTAAATCATGCTTGACTAATCTACTGGAATTTTTTGAGGATGTAACTGGTAAAATAGATAAGGGAGAACCAGTGGATGTGGTGTATTTGGACTTTCAGAAAGCTTTCGATAAGGTCCCACATAAGAGATTAGCGTGCAAAATTAAGGCACATGGGATTAGGGGCAAGGTATTGACTTGGATAGAGAACTGGTTGGCGGACAGAAAGCAAAGAGTTGGAATAAACGGGTCGTTTTCCGAGTGGCAGGCAGTGACTAGTGGGGTATCGCAAGGATCGGTCCTAGGACCCCAGCTGTTCACAATATATATTAATTGTTAAGTCTGTGTGTTCCAGTTGTATTAAGGTTAATTACTGACACAGACTACAAGAATAAAGTTCAACAGGTCTTTACTAGTTGGAGGTCAGGACTATACTAAATACAATATCACTACACAGTACTTATATACCGGTGGTCACCACCGGTATTACGTATACAGCAGCCAGAGAAAGTAGTACATCTCTTAAGGTGGAACAGGCTTAAGTTCTCTTAAGGTGGAACAGATTACATACACCACAATCCTCCCTTTTTAGCTTAATAGTCATATCCCCATTTAACATAACATCATAACATATATACATATATAACTTCAGGTATAAACAGTTCAAAGGTTCAGTCTCTCAGGAGGCCTTCTGATTCGGTTTGGATAATGCCTGTGGTAAACCACTGTTGTTGTTGTTGTTGTTGTTGTTACACATTGTTGTACCTATGCATGCGTCAACATGTCTCGGCTGGCTCCACCCACACAGGCCCAGGTATAAAGGTGATTGACCTGCAGCCCCCTGCCTTCTTGGAACCCAGTCAACCACGAGAGGCATGCTCTGTTCTTTGCTAATAAAAGCCTTTAGTTACTCTCTTAACTCTCAGTCTTTTATGAGTAATTGATAGCGCATCAATTTTATTAGCAAAAACAAAATGTCGACATTTGCTGAACAGCAGGCTGCTGCACCAAACGCTGAACAGCAGGCTGCTGCACCAAATGCTGAACAGCAGACTGCTGCACCAAACGCTGAGCAACAGGAGCTGCTGCGAGCCCTCAGACCAACATGCCTGGACCTAGACCCCCAAGAGGCGGGTTCGGCTACCAAATTCGCGCATTGGCTGCGTTGCTTCGAGGCCTACCTGCAAGCCTCAACTGTGACCCTGGACGAAAACAAGTTGGAAATCCTGGCCTCAAAGGTGAGCCACCAAGTTTATACAATAATCCAGGACGCGACGACCTACGCGGCGGCTATCAGTCTGCTAAAAGGGCAATACGCACGCCCGGTAAATACGGTCTATGCCCGGCACCTCTTAAGATCCCGCAGACAGCAGCCCAGGGAATCGGTGGAGGCCTTCCTACGGGCACTACGGATACTCGGCCGAGACTGCGACTGCAAAGAAGCATCAGCCGCAGCACACACGGAGGGACTGATCCGAGATGCTTTCGTTGCGGGTCTAAGGTCCGACTACTCCCGGCAGAGACTGTTGGAAAAGGGAGAAATGGATCTGAGAAAGGCAGTGTCCCTCGCGCTCTCGCTCGACGCGGCCCACAGGAATATGGACGCCTTCTCCCCTAACCGCTCCGCAACGTGGACGCCACAACATTGGGTCATGGGACTGCCACCTTCAACTGCTGCTGCGATGTCCAAGGCACAGAAATTTTATTTTTGTGGCCAGGCAAAACACCCCAGAGCACGCTGCCCGGCGAGAAACGCTACCTGCTCTGGCTGCGGGAAGAAAGGACACTATGTCAGCGCCTGCAAAGGTAAAACCGCTAATGCCAGCAGCGCCGCGTGCGAACCGTGGGGGCAGCCATCTTGTCCGCCATCTTGGGCTCCCCCAGCCGCGTGGGGATCGGGACCATGGGCGCCGCCATTTTGTCCGCCATCTCGGACGTCTCCAACTTCAACCACGGGGGACCCGGACTCAACCACCGCCTCATCTGACGACCACATCGACTCGCTCGACCATACGCTGGCCTCCGTGACGCTGGACCAATCTCTCCCTCATCAACTGTCCAGGTCCATGATGGACATTAAGGTAAACGGCCGCACCACTACCTGCCTTTTTGACAGCGGGAGCACGGAAAGCTTTATCCACCCCGACACGGTGCGGAGTTACTCTCTCCCGGTCCTGCCGACGCGACATCGGATCTCTTTGGCTTCCAAAGCCCAGTCAGCGGACGTCGGTGGCTACTGTGTAGTGACCCTTTCAGTAAGGGGCACAGAATACAAAAATTTTAAACTCCTGGTCCTGCCCCATCTTTGCGCTGCCGTTCTACTGGGGTTGGATTTTCAGTGCAACCTTAAGAGTGTCACATTAGCATACGACGGACCCCTCCCCCCACTCTCAGTCTGCAGCCAGCAGCTTTTAAATCGCCCGCCGCGCACCATTTGCAGCCTCTCCACCCTTAAAGTCCCCCCCCCTCCTTGTTCGCTAACCTCACCCGCGACTGTAAGCCCATCGCTACCAAAAGCAGGTGTTACAGTGCCGGGGATAGGAACTTCATTAAATCCGAGGTAGCAAGACTCCTGAAGGAAGGGATTATTGAAAGTAGCACCAGCCCATGGCGAGCACAAGTGGTGGTAGTGAAGACTGGCGAAAAACAGCGCCTAGTTATTGACTACAGCCAGACGATCAATCGCTACACCCAGCTAGATGCATACCCACTCCCCCGCATATCTGACATGGTCAATCAGATAGCACAATACCGGGTGTTCTCGACGATTGATCTGAAGTCGGCATACCACCAGCTCCCCATCAGGGCTGAGGACCGCCAGTACACAGCTTTTGAAGCTGACGGTCGTCTCTACCACTTCCTCAGAGTTCCCTTCGGCGTCACCAACGGGGTTTCAGTCTTCCAACGGGAGATGGACCGGATGGTCGACCAGAACGCGCTCCAGGCCACTTTCCCCTATCTAGACAACGTCACCATCTGCGGCCGCGACCAGCAGGACCATGATGTTAATCTAGAGAAATTCCTCCGTACGGCCCAGCGGCTGAACCTAACATACAACAAGGACAAATGTATGTTTCGTACCAAGCGCCTTGCCATTCTTGGCTGTGTAGTGGAGAACGGAGTCATCGGCCCCGACAGGATGCGCCCCCTTATGGAGCTCCCCCTCCCCCACTGCCAAAAAGCACTGAAGAGATGCCTAGGGTTTTTCTCGTACTATGCTCAGTGGGTGCCGAACTATGCGGAGAAAGCCAGACCCCTCATCAAGTCCACCTCCTTCCCCCTGACAGCAGAGGCCTGTGCAGCCTTCACTCTCATAAAAGGAGATATTGCGAAGGCCACAATGCACGCAGTGGATGAGTCCATCCCTTTCCAAGTGGAGAGCGACGCTTCCGACTTTGCCCTAGCTGCAACCCTTAACCAGGTGGGGAGACTCGTGGCCTTTTTCTCAAGGACCCTCCAGGGCCCCGAGATTCGACACTCCTCTGTCGAAAAGGAGGCCCAGGCCATTGTGGAAGCTGTGCGACATTGGAGGCATTACCTGGCCGGAAAACGATTTACCCTGCTCACTGACCAGCGTTCAGTAGCTTTTATGTTTAATAATAAGCAGAGGGGCAAAATCAAGAACGACAAGATCTTGAGGTGGAGAATCGAACTCTCCACCTACAATTACGATATCTTGTACCGGCCCGGGAAACTCAATGAGCCCCCAGATGCCCTATCACGTGGTACATGCGCCAACGCGCAGGTCGATAGACTGAAGACACTCCACAATGACCTCTGCCACCCGGGGGTCACCAGGTTTTTTCACTTCATCAAATCCCGTAACCTGCCCTACTCCATCGAGGAGGTCAGGACCATGACCAGGAACTGCCAAATCTGTGCCGAGTGCAAACCGCATTTTTATAGGCCAGACAGAGCAAGCCTGATCAAAGCCACGCACCCCTTTGAACGGCTGAGCGTCGATTTTAAAGGGCCCCTCCCCTCCTCCGACCGCAATGTGTACTTCCTCAACATAATTGATGAGTACTCCCGTTTCCCGTTTGCCATCCCTTGCTCAGACATGACCAGTACCACGGTCATTAAATGTCTGAATGACCTCTTCGCCTTGTTCGGTTTCCCTAGCTATATTCATAGTGACAGGGGCTCATCCTTTATGAACGACGAACTCCGGCAGTATCTGCTCTCGAGAGGTATCGCTACAAGCAGGTCCACCAGCTACAACCCCCGGGGGAATGGCCAGGTGGAAAGGGAGAATGCGACGGTCTGGAAGGCAGTCCTTTTAAACTTGAAATCTAAGGGCCTCCCGACCTCTCGCTGGCAGGAAGTCCTCCCTGCGGCGCTCCATTCCATTCGGTCACTGCTCTGTACAGCCACCAATGCTACCCCTCACGAGAGAATGTTCTCCTTCCCCAGGAAGTCCACATCGGGGACCTCGTTACCGACATGGCTGACTTCTCCAGGACCCGTCCTACTGCGGAAGCACGTGAGGTCCCATAAGACGGACCCCCTGGTCGAGAGGGTGAGCCTCCTCCATGCCAACCCTCAGTATGCTTACGTGGTGTACCCGGACGGGCGGGAGGACACAGTCTCCATACGAGACCTCGCACCTTCGGATGCTCCCGAAACACCCCCCTCACCATCCACCACTACCCACGCCTACCCCCAGTACGCTTACGTAGCGTACCCGGACGGGCGGGAGGACACAGCCCCCACACGAGATCTCGCACCTTTGGGTGCTCCTGAAACACTACCATTGCCATCCACCACTACCCACAACCCAACCCCGCTAGACGGCATGCCGCAGCCCCAGGACCCGTCATTGACCACCCAACCACTCAATGAGACGCCAGACTCAACGTTGGATGCTGCACCATCACCGCCGCCACCACGACGATCAGGACGGCATACAAGGCCACCTGATAGACTTACTTACACGAACCTATAGTACACTTCACCCCGCCGGACTCAATTTTAAACAAGGGGTGAATGTGGTAAACCACTGTTGTTGTTGTTGTTACACACTGTTGTACCTATGCATGCCTCAACATGTCTCGGCTGGCTCCACCCACACAGGCCCAGGTATAAAGGTGATTGACCTGCAGCCCCCTGCCTTCTTGGAACCCAGTCAACCACGAGAGGCATGCTCTGTTCTTTGCTAATAAAAGCCTTTAGTTACTCTCTTAACTCTCAGTCTTTTATGAGTAATTGATAGCGCATCAATGCCTTTCAGTGGTCTCTGATTCTTGTTGCTGAGGTGACTCTTCTTGTTGGTTTCCTATGTATTGGACGTCATCATCAGGTACAGTCCCTGCCGAGGTGGATGCTTCAGGTTCATTAACGTCTTCCACAGTTGTCTCTGTCGCAACCATGGGTTCGACCCTTGCTCTTGATTCTACCAGTTGATCTGCATGACGCCTTATCACATTGTTACCAATATCTACTGTGTACATCAGAGGTCCTTGTCTGGCCCGAATTGTTCCGGACTGCCATTTTTCGTTTCCATAGCCCCTTGCCAACACTGGTTGTCCTACGTCGAAACTTCGAGTGGACTTGTTATTAATATACCGGAACTGTTTGTTTTCCACTTCCCTCCGCACATTTGGTTTTAACAAGTCCAACCTGGACCGCAACCTCCTGTTATAAAACATCATGGCAGGACTTTGGTTAGTCACTGCACGAGCGGCGTTTCGATATGCCATTAGGAAATTGTCCACCTTGTGTTGTAACGGAATCTGATCATCGTTCATGGCCTTTATTGCCTTTTTGAATGTTTGGACAAATCTCTCGGCCAACCCGTTTGTCGCCAGATGATATGGGGCAGAGGTATAATGTTTCACCCCATTCTTCTTTAAGAATTTTTGGAATTCTTCCGACACGAACTGTGGTCCGTTGTCCGAACATATCTGTTCTGGCAATCCGTTCCTTGCGAATATTGTTCTTAACACCGCAATTGTCTTTTCTGAAGTAGTGGTATTCATCTTGATCACTTCTGGCCATTTGGAATGTGCGTCCACCGCAATTAGGAACATGGAGTCCATGAATGGACCAGCAAAGTCAATATGTACGCGTTGCCATGGGGCTGAAGGCCATTCCCATGGGTGTAGCGGTGCGATCGGAGGTGCATTTTGCACTTTTTGGCACCCAGCGCAGCTTTTTGTCAACTCCTCTATCTGTTGGTCAATGCCCGGCCACCATACATAAGCCCTAGCAAGACTTTTCATCTTAACTCCCCCCAGATGACCTTCATGCAGTTCCTTTAGAACTCTTTCCCGTAACTTGGGAGGAATAATCACTCTTGTCCCGTACATCAAAGTACCATAGCAGACGGACAGCTGGTCTCGCCTTGCCGAGAATGCCGGTAACAGAGGATCACCATGTGTTGGCCATCCCTTCACTGTCACCTCGTAAACTCGGGACAGTGTCGGGTCGTTCCTGGTTTCTCTTTCAATACTTGCATTGGTGACTGTTAAACACTCGATGATGGTCGAATGAAATAACTCAACAGGGTCAACTTTCGTCGTCTCTTCTGCTTCAGGTAGTGGCAGGCGCGACAGCCCATCAGCATTGCCATGCTGCTTTGTACCTTTGAATTCTATTTGATATTGATGTGCCCCTAGGAAAAGGGACCATCTCTGGAGTCTCTGTGCTGTCATCACCGAAACACCCTTCTTAGGGTTAAAAATGGATACCAACGGCTGATGGTCTGTCAGAAGTGTGAATTTTTGGCCCTGCAGGTAATGATTAAACTTCTTCACTCCCCATACAAGGCTGAGAGCCTCCCTATCGATCTGCGCATAGTTGCGCTCAGCGGAGGTCAATGATCTGGATGCAAACGCGACTGGCCTTTCCGTGCCATTTGGCAACTTGTGTGAGAGTACTGCCCCAATACCATATGGAGAAGCATCACAAGCCAACCGAATAGGCAGTGTCGGGTTGAAGTGAGCCAACACTTCCTCTGAGGTGATCAATTCTTTGCTTTTGCGAAATGCCTTCTTACAGTTTTCGCTCCATTCCCATGGTACCCCCTTCTGTAAAAGAGCGTTCAGTGGGTGCAGTACCGTGGATAGATTCGGTTGAAACTTATGGTAATAGTTAATCAGTCCTAGAAACGACCTCAACTGAGAGACATTATCCGGAGCGGGAGCCTTTACAACTGCCTCTGTCTTGTCAGGAGACTTATGAAGCCCCTCCCGGTCAATGACATGACCACAGTACGAGATCCGCTTCTGAAAGAACTCACATTTCTGCCGATTAAATCTAAGTCCATACTCTTTCAGTCTGTTGAGCACCATTTCCAAGTTTGCGAGGTGTTCTTCATCACCATCACCTGTAATCAGAATATCGTCCAGGTAACATTGTGTGCCTGGAATTCCCTGTAATACCTGCTCCATGGCCCTCTGCCAAATTGCCAGAGCCGATGCTACGCCAAAAACCAGCCTATTATACCGGTACAAACCTCTATGCGTGTTGATCGTGAGGTACTGGCGTGACTCTTCTTCAACCTCCATCTGCAAGTACGCCTGCGCCAGGTCTATCTTGGTGAAGTGTTTCCCGCCAGACAACGAAGCAAAAATATTCTCAATCCGCGGAAGCAGATACTGCACCGTGTGAAGCACTGGATTAACGGTGATCTTGAAATCTCCACAGATGCGAACCTTCCCTGGTTCTCCTGGCTTGTTGCTCGAAGGACGTTTCATAACGGGAACAACGGGCGTAGCCCACTCACTCCAATCTACCTTAGACAGTACACCTGAACGTTCTAGCGCTTCCAGTTCCGCTTCTACAGTAGGTCGTATTGCATAGGGTACCGGTCTGGCTTTGAAAAATTTTGGTTGTGCATGTTCATCAATCTTGATGTTTGCCGTAATTCCTTTCAGTGTTCCCAGTCCTTGCTGGAACACCTCTTTAGCATCATCCAATATTTTGGACAATCGTTTAGGTTTGACATCTGTTTCCCCGGAATCTACCGTTAGTGCTTTTAAGGAGTGCCAGTCCATATTCATTTTCCTAATCCACTCCCGTCCCAGTAGTGGTGGACCTCCTTCAGGTAGCACATAAGTCCATTACTTGGCTTTCTTCGCCCTTGTGGACCACTTTTACCTCTATCTTTCCGATGGGATACACTCTTTGCCCCGTGTATGTTTTCAATATAATCTCCGTATCCCGTAGGGGAACATGTTGGAATAACCTTTTGTAATCTTTCTTATTCATGACCGTCAATGCCGATCCAGTGTCCAATTCCATCTTTACTTGGACTCCTGCTATCTGAAGAGTGACCCAAATTGTCTGGAGATCTGCATCCTTACCAACGTTGTGTACTCTTAAGCTACCCAGTTCATTACTGCTAGTGTCTGAATCTGACTTCTGTTCGTTCGAACTGGTCTTTGTCACCTTGTGCACCTTTATGTATTTTCCTTGCGGTGACTTTTTGTTGCTGGTCTTCTTTCCTGACCGGCATACTTTAGCTATGTGGCCAAGCCTGCCACACGTTCTGCATTCTTGGTTTTTAAACCAACACTGGTTCTGATCGTGTGTTGTCTTTCCACAACGATAACATTTTACAGTACTCAAACCCAATTTATTTGTACTGTGTTCCGGTGACCGTAGCTGCATTACTGCCGTGCCTCTCGCTGCAGCTTCGTGTGCTGCTGCCATAGTGACCGCTTTCTCAAGCGTCAGCTCATTCTCCTCGAGCAGTCGCTTTTGTGTATCTTCTTTTAATAATCCACACACAAATTTATCTCTTAGCGCATCTGTCAGTCCCATTCCAAACTGACAGTACTTTGCCAGCTTACGCAATTCCATTAAATATTCAGCATTGCTTTCATCCTTCAGCTGCCTTCTGCTGTAAAATTTAAATCGTTCCGCTAGCATCAGCGGCGTGGGGTTTAGATGATTTTTCAGGACAGTAACAATCTCCTCGAACGTCTTATCCGCCGGTTCATCTGGTGATAAAAGGTGTTTCAATTGCCCGTATGTCTTCGCACCCATTAAGTTCAATAACGTTAGTGCTTTCTCTGCATCTGGGATTTTATTTGCTTTACAATAATTTTGTATGCGTTCTACATACATGGCCCAATCTTCGATGTCGCCATCAAAGGTATCAATGTTCCCATGTTTAGGCATAGTTGCAATTTATTTTATCCCAAGATGGCGGCTTCCCGCTCTTGTCTTCGTCCTCCGCCTACAAAATGGCGGTTTTCCCGCGCTTGGCGGTCTTCACCCACTGGCTGCAATGGCGTTTGGCGTGCCGCTGCTGCTTCCCTTTCCCAGCGGTTAGTAACTCCCCCGACGCTGTCTCCGCTTCACCGCGGCTCCCTCGGGCATTCGCGCTTCCCCGATGTCGCGCCTCGCAGCCCTTCTTGCAGCCCGGTTATTAGCACCGGCTGCGTTCGCCTTCACCGCGGCTCTCGCGCCTTCAGTCGCCCCAGACGCTGCGCCTTTTTGGCCCGAAAGCGGCCCTTATCACCAGCCGCGATCGATGTCCCCGCGCTGCGCCTTTCGGCCCGAATGCGGCCCGGCCCTTATCTCCGGTCGCGATCGATCTCACCGCCCTTATTCCTCCGTCTTCCTCCCCCCGTCTGTACAGCCAACGCGGCCGACTTTCTGCTCGCGTCGCTGACCGGCTTACCCACCACCGAGGTAGAAAGAAGATAGCTGACTGCCGCTGATGGAGGCTTCGAGTTCAGGATGTCTTCTGCACTCCGGGTTCTCGATGCCTGCCGCGCGACGTGTCTTCCAGCAGGGTGATGAGGGTGGATGCCTCTCTTCGATGCCCGTTCTGTGGATGAAGCCGCCGTGGATATAAACTGCCGCAGGGTAAGAATCGGACTCGTCGCCACTGTTAAGTCTGTGTGTTCCAGTTGTATTAAGATTAATTACTGACACAGACTACAAGAATAAAGTTCAACAGGTCTTTACTAGTTGGAGGTCAGGACTATACTAAATACAATATCACTACACAGTACTTATATACCGGTGGTCACCACCGGTATTACGTATACAGCAGCCAGAGAAAGTAGTACATCTCTTAAGGTGGAACAGGCTTAAGTTCTCTTAAGGTGGAACAGGTTACATACACCACATTAATGATCTGGATGAGGGAATTGGATGTAATATCTCCAAATTTGCAGACGACACAAAGCTGGGTGGGAGGGTAAGCTGTGAGGAGGATGTCGTGAAACTCCAGTACGATTTGGACAGATTGGGTGATTGGGCAAAAACATGGCAAATGCACTATAATGTGGATAAATGTGAGGTTATCCACTTTGGTGGCAAAAACAGGAAGGCAGATTATTATTTGAATGGCAATAGATTGGGAGAAGGGGAAGTGCAAAGAGACCTGGGTGTTCTTGTGCACCAGTCGCTGAAGGTAAGCATGCAGGTGCAGCAGGCGGTTAAGAAGGCAAATGGTATGTTGGCCTTCGTAGCAAGAGGGTTCGAGTACAGGAACAAGGATGTCTTGCTACAGTTGTACAGGGCCTTGGTGAGACCACACCTTGAGTATTGTGTGCAGTTTTGGTCGCCTTACCTGAGGAAGGACATTCTTGCCATGGAAGGAGTGCAGCGAAGATTCACCAGGCTGATACCTGGGATGGCAGGAATGACGTATGAGGAGAGATTGTGTCGATTGGGCTTATACTCACTGGAGTTTAGAAGATTGAGAGGGGATCTCATCGAAACATATAAAATTCTGTCAGGCCTGGACAGACTAGATGCAGGAAGGATGTTTATGATGGCCGGGGAGTCCAGAACCAGGGGTCATAGTCTAAGGATAAGGGGTAAGCCATTTCGGACTGAAATGAGGAGGAATTTCTTCACCCAGAGAGTGGTGAACCTGTGGAATTCTCTGCCACAGAGGGCGGTGAAGGCCAGTTCATTAAATATATTCAAAAAAGAGTTGGATATATTTCTTAAGGCTAAAGGGATCAAGGGATATGGGGAGAAGGCAGGGACAGGGTACTGAATTTGGATGATCAGCCATGATCTCATTGAATGGCGGAGCAGGCTCGAAGGGCCGAATGGCCTACTCCTGCTCCTATCTTCTATGTTTCTATGAAAGATGCTACATGAATGCAAGTCTTCCTTTCTTTAGACATATATTGGCAAAAGAACCGAGGGGAGATGAGGAGGTTTTTTTTTTAAACACAGGGAGTTATGATAATGTGGAATGCACTGCCTGAAAGGGTGGTGGAAACATATTCAATAGTAACTTTTAAAAGGGAATTGGACATATACTTCAAAAATTAAAATTTGCAGGGCTATGGGGAAAGAGCGGGGTAGTGCGACTAATTGGATAGCTTTCAAAGAGCCAGCACTGGCACGATGGGATAAATGGCCTCCATCTGTACTGTATAATTCTATGTGCTGACAGCTTGCATCTAAAAGATCCCGAGGGAAGTTGGGGAGGAAAAAGCAGAGGCTCAAACTAAAATTTTCCAAAATTCTGCAAAGTTAGGTCAAAGGTTTAGAGACTGGCAAATGTGAACTTCCCTTCTTATAAAAGGAGACCCGGATTATACAGGAAATATTCAGCCATCAAGCGTACTTCAATTGTTGGTAAATTATTGACATCTATAACACAGGATGAAATTACTAAGTACTTGTGAAAGAATTAGCTAGTAATGGTCCATTAGCACAGATTTCTAAAATGCAGGTTATGCTTGACCAACCTTATATAATTCTTCAAAGTAATAATAGGGTGCATGTCTCATTCTTTCTGTAGGTCTTCCTAGGCCACACACCATTCTCTGATGTTAAGCTAGGCTGACGACTGCTCCTGGGTCTCTGCCAAAGGCACTTGATCACAGTCCACCAACAGTGCACAAAAGCAACGCGGGATTGCTCCCTCCAACTTTGTACTCCTTCTCAGTGGACTTTTCTCAGTGGCTCCCCAGAATGGCAAGGATGGAAAAAGAAGCGTGCTACGTGAGAAAGTGGAACAAATGTTGCTCTGTGGCCTCTAGGGGACTTGCATGTACAAATGTGCCTCTCACGTTACCAAGTGGAGGAGGTTTATCTAAAACATAGATCACGCAGTCAATATCTGAGCAGTTTCAAAAAAAAATAAAGGCCTTTATATTTAGCAATTTCATTTTTGTGAATGATCAAACACCATCATTCTCAGCAATTGAACTAAGCAATTGACAGGTCAAGTAATAAAGCCAAGCATTGGGCCCAGTAACATCCATATCTTCTACACATTGTGTAGAAATGGTGACTTGTGTCTATTCAGTCCAGGTTCCACTCTCTGGTCTAAATTACAGAGAGTAATGAAACCAAGCTTCCTTTAAGAGGTTTTTAAGATAGCAATTTGAAAAAAAAATGATATATTAAAAAGAAACAATTTCAACTATAGAATTAATGGCACCACTGGGTTAGGATCTTAATTGCGGCAAGCAGTCATCATCCCCCATAGCTTCCATTATAACTGTACACACCATATGATTTAGGTGGGGGGAGACAGAATGCAGAGATCTCACACCATAAAGCCTAACTGTTTGCCCTGTTAGATGATATTACTGTGGTGGGCTTGTGTGCTGTAGGTCTTCTGCGTGGATGGTTTGCTCATCTTTTTGTGTATTTTATTTACAAGCCAAAAATCTGCAGAAAGTTGAATGGCAGCAAAATTTGGCCACGGTGATGTCATTCTAGCCGCAATGCACCACAAGAAAGAAAAATGCAATGGTGTGACACTAAAAGCCCCATTTTTCTGTCCAATTGTGTCTCTCTCCTCCTGTCCTCCAGAAGACACGGACTCCTGGCTGGGGTACGCTACCAGTTGCCTCGCCCAAATAACCATTGTTCATGTATGAACCTAGGCAGTGAAGGCTATTCAAACACGGGAAGTTACAACCAAGCCCAATCCTGCTCTGACCAACAATCCATACATAATGAACAGGACCATAAACTCTGGCCAACTCCTCCCTCCCCAGCTCAAGGTCACCGAGAACTGAAGCACCCCCATTGTCACAGAGAACAACTGTTGGAGTATAAAAGCAGGGAAATCCTGCTACAACTGTACAGGGTATTGGTGAGACCACACCTTGAGTACTGCGTACAGTTTTGGTCTCCTTATTTAAGGAAGGATATAGTTGCATTGGAGGCAGTTCAGAGACGATTCACTAGGTTAATTCCAGAGATGGGAGGGTTGACTTATGAGGAAAGGTTGAGCAGGCTGGGCCTATACTCATTGGAATTTAGAAGAATGAGAGGTGATCTTATTGAAACATATAAGATACTGAGGGGGCTCGACAAGGTAGATGCAGAGAGGATGTTTCCCCTCGTGGGGAAATCTAGAACTCGGGGGCACCGTTTTAGAATAAAGGGTCGCCCTTTTAGAACTGAGATGAGGAGGAATTTCTTCTCTCAGAGGATTGTAAATCTATGGAATTCTCTGCCCCAGAGAGCCGTGGAGGCTGAGTGATTAGTACATTTAAGGTGGAGATACAGATTTTTGCAAGATAAGGGAGTGAAGGGTTATGGGGAACGGGCAGGGAAGTGGCTTTGAGCCCAAGATCAGCCATGATCTTATTGAATGGCGGAGCAGACTTGAGGGGCCAAGTGGCCTATTCCTGCTCCTATTTCTTATGTATCGACCCCACTGTCACTGACCCCAACCTATTATGCTCAATTTCTTTGGAAAAATGAGTACAGTAGGGTTTAGAAAACATTTGGCAGATGTGATGAAACTTATAAATTTTACATTCACACAGCATCCATTCAGGCCAAGTCCTGAAGGACAAAGCTGCCAGATTGAGCCTGCGGCAGGTGGTGAGAGAACCAACATGAGGGAAAAACCTACTTGGCCTCATCCTCACCAATCTACCTGTCACAGATGTATCTGTCCATGACAGCATTGGTAGCAGTCACCACCGCACAGATCTTGTGGAGAAGTCGTTCCGTATTCACACTGAGGACACCCTCCATCGTGTTGTGTGGCACTATCACCGTGGTAAGCGGGATAGATTCAAAGCAGATCTAGCAGCTCAAAACTGGGCATCCATGAGGCGCTGTGGGCCATCAGCAGCAGCAGCAGAATGGGATTCCACCACAATCTGTAACCTCATGGCCAGGCATATCCCTCACTCTACCATTACCATCAAGCCAGGTTCAATGAGGAGTGTAGAAGAGCATAGCAGGAGCAGCACCAGACGTACCTAAAAATGAGGTCCCAACCTGGTGAAGCATGCTATAGATAGAGCTAAGCGATCCCACAACCAACAAATCAGATCAAAGCTCTGCCGTCCTGCCACATCCAGTCGTGAATGGTGGACGACAATTAAACAACTAATGGGATGAGGAAGTTCCATGAATATCCCCATCCTCAGTGATGGTGGAGTCCAGCACGTGAGTGCAAAAGACAAGGCTGAAGCATTTGCAACCATCTTCAGCCAGAAGTGCCAAGTAGATGATCCAATTCAGCCTCCTCCTGTGGTCCCCACCATCACAGAAGCCAGTCTTCAGCCAATTCGATTCACTCCAGGGGGGGGCACGGTGGCATAGTGGTTAGCACTGTTGCCTCACAGCGCCAGGGACCTGGGTTCAAATCTGGCCTCGGGCGACTGTCTGTGTGGAGTTTGCACATTCTCCCTGTGTCTGCGTGGGTTTCCTCCGGGTGCTCCGGTTTCCTCCCACAGTCCAAAGATGTGCAGGTTAGGTTGATTTGGCTATGATAAATTGACCCTTAGTGTTAGGGGATTAAATACGTGGGGTTACGGGGATCGGGTGGGATATGTGTCGGTGCAGGCTCGATGGGCCGAAATGGCCTCTATCTGCACTGTGGGGATTCTGTGTGTGTGTGTGATATCAAGAAACGGCTGAGCGCACTGGATACAGCAAAGACTATGGGCCCCAACAACATCCCGGCTGTAGTGCTGAAGACATGTGCTCCAGAACTAGCTGTACCTCTAGCCAAGCTGTTCCAGTACAGCTACAACACTGGCATCTACCCGACAAAATGCAAAATTGCCCAGGTAGGTCCTCTCCACAAAAAGCAGCACAAATCCAATCTGGCCAATTTCAGCCCAATCAGTCTACTTTCAATCATCAGCAAAGTGATGGAAGGTGTCAGTCTGTGCTATTAAGCAGCACTTACTCACCAATAACCTGCTCACCGATGCTCAGTTTGGGTTAGGCCCGGATCATTTGGCTCCAGATCTCATTACAACTTTGGTCCAAACATGGACAAAGAGCTGAATTCTAGAGTCGAGGTCAGAGTGACTGTCAAATGCTGTCTTGATGTCAAGGACAGAGTGTGGCATCAAGGAGCCCCAGTATAATTGAAGTCAATGGGAATCAGGGGAAAACTCTCTACTGGCTGGAGTCATACCTAGCACAAAGGAAGATGGTTGTTGGAGGTCAATCATCTCAGCCTCAGGACATTGCTGCAGGAGTTCCTCAGGGCAGTGTCCTAGGCCCAACCATTTTCAGCTGCTTCATCAATGACCTTCCTCCATCATAAGGGCAGAAGTGGGGATGTTTGATGACAATTGCAAAGTGTTCAGTTCCATTCGCAACTCCTCAGATAATGAAGCAGTCCGTGCCCGCATGCAGTAAGACCTGCACAACATTCAGGCTTGGGCTGATAAGTGGCTAGTAACTTTAGTGCCATACAAGTGCCAGGTAATAACCATCTCCAACAAGCGAGAGTCTAACCACCACCCCTTGACATTCAACAGCATTACCATCGCCGAATCTCCCACCATCAACATCCTGGGGTCACCATTGACCAGAAACTTAACTGGACCAGCCACATAAATACTGTGGCAACAAGAGCAGGTCAGAGGCTAGGTATTCTGCGGCGAGTGTCTCACCTCCTGACTCCCCAAAGCCTGTCCATCACCTACAAGGCACAAGTCAGGAGTGCGATGAAATACTCTCCACTTGCCTGGATGAGTGCAGCTCCAACAACACTCAAGAAGCTCGACGTCATCCAGGACAAAGCAGCCCGCTTGACTGGCACCCCATCCACCACCTTAAACATTCACTCCCTCCACCACCAGTGCACCGTGGCTGCAGTGTGTACCATCTACAAAATGCACTGTACCAACTCGCCAAGGCTTCTTCCGACAGCACCTCCCAAACCCGCGACCTCTTCCACCTAGAAGGACAAGGGCAGCAGGCGCATGGGAACACCATCATCTCCAAGTTCCCCTCCAAGTCACACACCATCCTGACTTGGAAGTATATCGCCATCCCTTCACCGTCACTGGGTCAAAATCCTGGAGCTCCCTCCCTAACAGCACTGTGGGAGTACCTTCACCACACGGACTGCAGCAGGTCAAGGCGGCGGCTCACCACCACCTTCTCAAGGGCAATTAGGAGTGGACAATAAATGCTGGCCTTGCCAGCGATGTCCACATCCCGCAAATGAATTTTAAAAAGTCAATCTTCGATAAATATAATGGGTGCTTAAAAGCTCAGTCTGCAATGGTTGGATTTATCAGAGAAAGCATTAGACCCTGGGAGTTAGACATTCATAAAACATGTCATTAAATGTATGCTTTTCTCGAATATTGAGGGATTTTAACTATTAAAACAATTTGCTGTGGGCTTACAGTATATTGTGTTTTTGTCTGAATTTAACGCATGACATGTAGAATGATCTATACTGTATATAAAATACCCTTACTGTAATGTTGCAAGTCAGCCAAATATCATTGTAATGAAGAGAAAGATAGAGGTATAAATGAGAGTGCTTTTAAATTCAGATACTATAAAGTCCTACATTGAAATCCTTGCCAGATTTATAGGGGGAAATTTCCCCCAGATACCTTGGGCACTAAAGAGGCTCCGAGGTGGCCCAGATGCGGTCTTTACCTGCAACGCCGATTTAGCCCACCTTTAGCGCAAGACGCTATCTTGATAAAGGAGTTGAAGCTCATGCTAGGAAAGGCCACCCCGAGGATCGGTAAAGGTCTGATTGACAATTAAACTGCCTGCTAGTGCTCATTAAAGAGGCTGCACAGCATTTTGGTGGCTTGCACTTCAACTAATGCCCTCTCCTAACAGTGACCAGCTGAACAGGAGTAAACAAGTCGTCGCTGAGGATTTCGAGTGCTACTTAAAGACATGCTCAGCTTTCACTGTTCACTTGCTGCTGGCGGTTTGAAGAGGACTTTTGAGACACATCGGGAGACTTTCTGGGACAGTTTATTAAGAGTTCACCAACACTAACAACATTTAATCCATAAATTCTCTGAGGACTTCTCCTAAAGAGAGCGAGTGCTATGCTACTCTACCTTAAAAGGAGTTACCAGGAGAAACAGAGTGCATGGTCATGGGCATCTTGCTAGGGGATCCCCCCCTTGATCTGGAGGAGGAATGGGAGGAGGACATCAGCCCAGGCAGAGCCGCACCAGCTGCTGGAGATGAGGGGGACAGGAGGGAGAGGTGGACTCCTTCCTTACCCACCCCACCACGGGTACAGAACATCTCTCCTCCATGGACCTCCTCCACCAGCACCTCCAGCGCCGCATCCGAGACCCTGTGCTCCCCCTCCCTCGGTCCCTGAGCCATCCTGAAGCGTGCCGCTGTGTGTCAGCCAGCGCACTCCAAACCTTCAGCGGAAGTGCGTGCTTGGAGGCTACATACACCACTCTACAAAAATTGCTCCTAATCAGCACTCGAGTGCTAAACCTGCAGCTGTCTGTTTTAGCCTCCAGGCATGTTCAAATCATGTTAATTAGCAATTAGCCCCCAAACTGCCTGTTAAAACCAGGCGTGTCATATTAGCACAGCATCCACTTAGCACCTGGTTTCACCCTTTCACCAAATTAACCCCCATAAATGTCTTAATTTTGTCCAGGTTTCAATTAAACTGCCGCCGTGGACACAGAAATTTCTCGAAGTGTCACGAGACACACCGGTAAAGAGCGGACCTATTTAAAATAGTGGATAAATGATTACGCACTGGGTTTGGTCTTACCTACGCTGTATAGAATCCACTACTCTCAACGGAAAGTCTAATCAGGAGCCAGGCAAGAAGTGGCCTGAGCACCCATGGGCTAGAGGGGAAGCTCAGCCAGGACTACTCCTCCTGCTTATTATCCAATGGCTTCTGATGGAATACACCCAGAAACCCTGAAATTTACAAGCAGCTAGTTGCCCTCTGGGAGTTTACAAGTAGTTACAATGACCTGGATTTGCCGATTTAGATGACTTCCTCACAAGGAGCAGTTGAGCAGTGGTATGAATGGGACAGGCCCCTTAAACAGCTAAAACTCACAAGCACGAGCCCAGACTATCCGACTGCAACTCTACAAGAAATCCTGCATTATAAAGAAAAAAAACTTGCATTTATATAGCGCCTTTCATTACCTCAGGACATCCCAAAGTGTTTTACAGCCAATGAAGTACTTTTGAAGTGTAGCCACTGCTGTGAAGTAGGAAACGTGGCAGCCAATTTGCACACAGCAAGCTCCCACAAACAGCAATGAAACAGTAACCAGTTAATCTGTTTTTAGTGATGCTGGTTGAGGGATAAATATTGGCCAGGGAATGCTCCCCTGCTCTTCTTCAAAATAGTGCCATGGGATCTTACGTCCACCTGAGAGGACAGACGAGGCCTCGGTTTAACATCTCATCTGAACGACAGCACCTCCGACAGTGCAGCACTTCATCAGTACAGCACCAAGTGTCAGCCTAGACTTTGTGCTCAAGTCGCAGGAGTGGGACTTTGAACTCGCAACCTTCTAACTCAGGAGGGGAGAGTGCTACCCACTGAGCCACAGCTGACTCCAGTATCAGCTTGTATTGGTACATTACGTGAGATCTTAAGGTACAGCAAACCATGCTTGTCAAAAAATGAACCGTTGCTTGAAGGCATTTGATCAAATTAATCGTTACTACTAGCATACATCATATTCTTTCCCCTTTCACCCAGTTAATTAAACAGATTTCCTACAGTGCAAGGTTTTGCAAGTCACGCATTAACCCAAAATAGCAGGCACTAACAGGACGAGCACTAATCTGCTTCAAGCTGTGGTTAATACGGACTAGCTTCTGAAATGAGTTAGACTCACGTGCGCATATCTTGCAAACTAAACTGAACGGCTGCAGATAGATTCCGACTACTCCATCTTTTGGGTGAGACATTAAACTGTCTGCTCTCATAGATGGGTGTAAAAGATCCCACGGCACTATTTCGAAGAAGAGCAGGGGAGTCCTCCCCGGTGTCCTGACCAACATTTATCCCTCAACTAACATCATTTAAAAACATAACCATTCATTACTGTTTGTGGGGTCATGTTATGTGCACAGTGGCTGTCACGCTTCCTACATTACAACAGTGACTACACTTCAAAAGTACTTCATTGGCTGTAAAGAGCTTTGGGAAGTCCCGAGGTCATGGAAGTCGCATGGTAAATGCATTCCTTTCTATGGAAAATGCTGCGCTGAACTGCAGAAGAACAGAAGTCTCGCTTCCACACATCCTCCTTGTCCTGAAAAACCAAAGCCACTATTAGACTGGAAGCAGCAGGAGCACTGCACACTCACCAGCTCCCAACAATATGGAGGAGGCAAACTCTCCGACTTTTCCTGGGCCCCAAGAGTGGCCAACAATATCAGTGAAAAACACAGCCCTCCTTCCCACTGGCCTTTCGATTTAGTCCAATCACCTCAAAGAAAGACTTGCATTTATATAGTGCCTTTCACAACCTCCGGGTATCCCAAAGCGTTTTACAACCAATGAAGTATTCTGCGCACAGCAAGGTCCCACAAACAGCAATAGCCAGATAATCTGTTTTAGTGATGTTGGTTGAGGGACAAATGTTGTTTAGGACACCGGGGAGAACATCTCTGCTCTCCTTCAAATAGTGCCGTTGGATCTTTAACATCCACCTGAGAGGACAGAGGGGGCCTCGTTTTAATGTCTCATCCAAAAGACGGCACCTCAGACAGTGCAGCACTGCAGTGTCGGCTTCACATCTCGAGCTCCAGGATCACACTGGTAAAGGAGAGAAAGAGCCATGACACTTGTAGGTTGCTGGTATCCTCGTTTGAGCTGTTAAATGCAAGGCCAATTATTCAAAGGCCGATGAAGCTGCAGACAGAAACCAGACTGGACATAATACGGTTATAATCCAGCTTTCACTTCTAAGTTTGATACCCAGACGGGCACTAGTTCCAGACAATGATAGTCGTGTCCCAGAGCGACCAGGTGCCCAGTCTCACGCCAAAGGGAGCTTCGAATTTCCCAGTACACTTCGAAGCAACAAGCCACTCTATCTGCAATTTCCATTGAATTTAACAAAAGATCCTTGGCCTGCAGCATTGCACACACTGAAAGACCTGGACAGTTTCCCCAGGAAAAAAAACTGTTAAAGTCACGATCGGAGTATAACTATTACCATGGTTTTACTGAGCTCAACCTGATGCAGCACAACTCACCTTTTGATTAGTGTGAACACTCTCGCTGTGATTCCAATGGGAGTTCCACTCACTTTAGAAGTTGACATGAATTACAGAATAGCCTCACTCAATGCCTTTCGCCTCAATCTTAGATATATCCCACAGGAAAGGAAATTACATTTCATTTCACTGATTAAAGCCCCATAACTTTAGAAAATGCAGACAGTCGCTCTCTAACCCCAAAGAATATCAATGCAAAGCAACAACAAAAAACTTCCCCAGAATTGCCAGCCTCTGGGAGGGTTTGAGCAGGTAAGAAGTGGAAGTCTATTTCCACTGGTTATTGAGTCAATAACAAAGGGGCAGAAAAAGGATTCATTCTAGAAGCAGAGAAGGGGAGGTTACAAGAAGTGTTTTCATGCAATGGGTTATAAGAATATGGAACACAGTAGCAGAGGAGGCTATTGAAACTGAATCAATCATAACATTTAAGAGTAAATTCGATAAATAGCTGAAGAAGAAAAATATTAAAAGATACAAGGAAAGCAGAAACTGGGGATTTAGATCCCTGATGCAGAGCTAACAGTAGAGGCATGAAGGGCCAAACAACCTCCTTCTGTGCTCCATTTGACAGTATGGAAAATTATGATAAAATTGTAAAACGGGAGTATTTGGGCACGAGTGAGATATTTTGGTGATAAGCAACGAGTTTCCAAGGTGACCTCAAACCAGCATTTTAAAAATTCTTCCCCCCGAGAGAACCACAGCAAGTCTCCAAATACACCGAATCAAACAGCTGAAGTAAGCACAGCATTTTAGGAATGCAGATGCATTCACATGTCCCAGCAGTCTGTACTCGCGTATAGTTCTAGTGCTAACTAGACAGGAGGGTTTCTATACCCTTCCTGCTTTCTGTTTATACAACACAAATATAGACATTTCATACTTTACTACTGCTGATTGCTCCCCCCTTTCAGGTTGCATTTGTTTTCCTCTAAGTAAAAGAAAATTAAACCATTTCTACTGTTAGGCCAGATAACGATTACAATGTACAGAGCTTCCTGCCGTCACTGAAAGGCATGAGGAAAACATTCGAGTTCATAACCGCTCCAGTTCTTTGCCTTAATAAACACAAACAAATTTATGGATGAAATAGATTAAAGTAGCATTCACTTTCTCTGCTATTAGACTGTATGTCATTAATTATTATTGCCCCATTATAAAATCTAATAAGCAATGACATAGAAGTCAGGGTTGAGAAAAGGCAATTTGGCCGACTGAAGCCCAACCCTCTGGTACATTAACTCTCCATCATGGCATCGAATTGTATTCAAAAACCCCAATGTTCTTGCCTTGATTACCTTGTGTTGTAGATTAGTCCAAACATTTATCACTCTTAAGTCAAGACATTTTCCCCTGATATCTATTCTAAATGTACTTTGCACTAATTTCCCCTTTTTTTCCTCTTGGTTTATGGGCATGCCTCAGTGTGTGCTTCCTAATTTGCAAATATCACTTACAAAGTTACAAATCAGTGCTACCAGACCTGGGCTAGCCCCACCTCTCTCAGTGCTACCAGGCCCCTGCCCTCCACCTCTCAACTGCTGAAACACACAAGGAATCCAACAGTGAGCCCCACCCCAATATTCCACCCTCCCGGTATTGCAGGGGCCTCATCCGAAAGACGGCACCTCTGACAGTGCAGCACTCCCTCAGTACTGCACTGGTGTGTCAGCCTAGATTTTGTGCTCAGGTTGCTGGAGTGGGGCTTGAACCCACGACCTTCTGACTCAGAGGCCAGATTGAGTCACGGCCTGACATTCAAACATTTGAAATTTATCCTCTGGCTTTTCTTAAAATCATTCCGAAAAACTGCCAAATATATATTCTTTTTTTATAATGGCTCCCTCTGTCTGGATCTTTTGGCTTGCTAAATGCTACTGGTGCATTGTGAGAATATGATGCACATAATCAAACTGAGGGATCTGCCTTCAGTTGACAGATTCAGCATCTGGACAAAAGTATCACGTCCAAGCCCAAGGTTAAGGAGAGGCGGAGGCCTTCAAATAAAAACTCTATTGAAGGTTTCAAAAGGCACAAAAGACAATTTAATGGACAAATTTCATAATTTTGTTGTGAAATATGTAATTTTTTAAAATGTTGAATCCTTATTTTGGACATTGGAAATTTAGTTACTTTCAAAGTTGCTTTCAAAAAGTATTTTGAATGATTTAACAAAGTACAGTGGTGAAATATTTGCATAGAATTTCCCCTTTACGAGTCCCCACTGTCTTGTTTTGCACACTTTATACAAAAATAATAAATTGCAGGACAACGGAGTATTACAGTTTAAACTCTTTTATGAAGCATCAGGTCTGTGCTTACTCATATCAGTACAGCACCGTGTGGACAAGATGGAGTCAGGACCCCCTGGGTCTTCTAAACAATAGCAGTCCTTACAGATGCCTGCAGGCCAATGACAACGCAACATGTGATCACGTGAATATAATAGGTATTCCTTACAGATGCCTGCGGGCCAATGACAATTCAACATGCAAATGTTACACCCACTGCTTTTAGTGGGCGCGTTGGTGTCAATGCAATTTGCCCACAATACGCAGTAGCCAGTGTAAACAAAACATTTTTTTTTAAAGCACAGAAGGAAACTTCGTCCTCCATCTCTCCACGTCCCACTCTGTGTACATCTACAATGCCGTTTCTCGATGCCTCGTGTACCCAGATTCTACATTCCCCCCCAGAAAGATGCCCCTCCCCTCCAAGCTGCACGGAGACTTTGTTAAGGAAATCGACACGCTCGACAACAGTATATCACAGTACGAGAGAGAGTCCCGATACGCCACGGCCACGACCCCGAGTACCCAGGTCAGGCACACGAACCCGCCCTGGAATGCCGAGGTTCAAGATACAGAGGTCGGATGCAGCAAGGCCCTAAAACTGGACGGCTCGGAGTTTCTCGACAGGCTGGAATTTTACCACAAGTCCTGGCTCCCGGCTCAGACCCTGGTTTGGAGGATGCAATTTGGAAATGGTTTAAGGAGGAGTCCAGTGGGGAGACTGCGGCTCTGGTAAAGGGAGACCGCCCTTGGAAGGAGCATCTCTTCAACCCGGAGAACATCGGGCAACCCATCAACCCACAATTACGCACGAACCAGCGTGGGCAGTGGCAGGTTCAGCGCGTGCCGCA
Organism: Somniosus microcephalus; assembly: GCF_052327205.1. Taxonomy (NCBI): domain Eukaryota; kingdom Metazoa; phylum Chordata; class Chondrichthyes; order Squaliformes; family Somniosidae; genus Somniosus; species Somniosus microcephalus. The sequence continues at coordinate 22,841,084 of NC_141002.1, read as the reverse complement.
GAGGAGTCAGCACCTTAGAACAGGCCATCGCTGCTGGAGGAATGGCGTGTGGCGAGAGATGAAGAGCAGCTCTCCAAGTCTTCGTCCAGGCCAGCGAGTTAGTAGTAGGAAATGTAACCAAGGACAGGGACGCTGGAGATGGTGCGCAGGACTCTTTGTAACGCTGCTGATGGTCAACGGAACATGAATATCCAAAACCAAGACAATTAGCGGCAGCAAAATCTTAACCACTGCCAATGAAATCTCTTTCGTCACTCCCCTCCCGCTCTGCCCCTGTTCAATGTTTAATGAAAATTACTGATGTGGAAATGCATTAAATGACAACAGGCACACCGCGGTAATGAACCAACAACAACAACTTGCATTTATATAGCACCTTTAACGTAGTAAAATGTCCCAAGGCGCTTCACAGGAGCGTCATCAAACAAAATGTGATGGCGAACCACATAAAGAGATATTGGGACAGGTGACCAAAAGCTTGGTCAAAGAAGTAGGTTTTAAGGGGTGATAGGAGGAGAAAAGCGGAGAGGTTTAGGAAGGTAATTCCAGAGCTTAGGGCCTAGACAGCTGAAGGCATGGCTGCCAATGGCGGAGCGATGGAAATGTGCAAATGGCCTGATTTGGTGGAACCCAGAGATCTCTAAGGGTACGATAGCAAAATACTGCAGATGCTGGAAATCCGAAATAACAACAGAAAATGCTGGAAAAACTCAGCAGGCCAGGCAACATCCGTGGAGAGAAATTAGAGTTGACGTTTCGGGTCTAACCCTTTTTCAAAACTGGAAAAGAAATTAAATAGATCAAAAGGCAGGGGTGGGAGACAACTCTAAGGGTTATAAGGTTGGAGGAGGATACAGAGATAGGGAGGGGTAAGGATGAGAATTTTGGGAACGATCTTTTCACGTCAGCTTACCCTCAGCAACTCGGGTTGGATCCCTTTAAGAGGCGGTCAGACTGCAAAGGGGGTGGATGCAAGGTGTCTGCAGGCGGACGAGTTAAATGGGCCAAGTACGCACTCTCACCTTAACTGTCATGTTAATTTTCAAACGGAGTAGGAATAGGTTCAGCTCAGCAAGCCGGCAAGAAGGGCTCACAACAGTGGCAGGAGTTCTAGAGGACATGGGGGGCCGTTAGGACTTAACGACAAGTAATCACATTTTAACAAGGTGCGAACAGCTGCCTGAACTGCCGAAATAGTCGGTGCGCTTAATAAGGTTTTAAGTGGCACCTTTGCAATTGACACCTATGGTGCTGGCAAATGGTTAGTGCCAAGGTTAAACTCAGATAAGAGCATGTGGAGCCAGGTGACAAGTAGCAGAATAGATAGCAAGCAGACTTGAAAAGCGAGAGTAGGGTTAAACGTATTTACTCAGGCTGGCAGAAGGTGGGAAGTGGTGTTCCACAGAGATCGGTGCTGGGACCACTGTTGTTCACTACTTACATAAACAATTTGGACTTCGGAATTGGAAGTACAATTTCAAAATTTGCAGATGACACCAAATTGGGGGGGGGGGGGGGGGCGGGGAATAGTTAATACTGAGGAGTACTGCAACAAAATACAAGAGGGTGTTAATAAACTTGTAGAATAGGTGTGTAATTGGCAAATTTATTTCAATACAGATAAGCATGAGGTGGTGCATTTAGGTAGTAGGAATAAGGAGGAAGGAGGCCACATATTTTATGGGAAATAAAAGTCTAAATGGGATAGAGGAGCAAAGGCCTCCTAGAATCTATACTCTAGGAATATAGATTCACAATTCATGAAACATAGCAACACAGGTTAACAAAGCCATAAAAAAGGCAAAATCAAAGCACTGGGATTCATTTCTAGAGGAATAGAATTGAAAAGCAGAGCAGTTGTGTTAAACTTTATAGAACTTTGGTTAGACCACATTTAGAGTACGGTGTACAGTTCTGGTCTCCATGTTACAAAAAGGATATAGAGGCACTGGAGAAGGTGCAAGAAAGATTTACATAGTTGTACCCTTTCAGTTCTGGTATCATCCATCAGGAAAGACTGAACAGGCTGGGGCTCTTTTCTCCAGAAAAGAGAAGGTTGAGAGGTGACCTAATAGAGGTCTTTAAACCTATGAAGGGGTTTGATGGGGTAGATGTAGAGAAAATGATTCCACTTGTGGAGGAATCCAAAACTAGTGCTCATAAATCCAAGATAGTCACTAATAAATCCAATAAAAAAATTCAGAAGAAGCTTCTTTACCCAGAGAGTGGTTACATTATGGAACATGGAGTAGTTGAGGGGGATAGCACCGATGCATTTAAGAGGAAGCTAGATAAGTACATGAGGGAGAAAGGAATAGAAGGATATGCTGATAGGGTGAGAGGAAGTGGGGTGGGAGGAGGCTCGTGTGGAGCATATACACCAGCATACACCAGTTGGGCCGAATGGGCTGTTTCTGTGCTGTAAATTCTATGTAATTTGCCCAATATAGGCGGTTGTAAGCGGGAAAGGTGCAAGTATTGGGGACTGTACATATATTTGCCAAGGCTAAGTTAAAACTCCGGGCATATCAAACTCCTAAAGGACTGGTCAGAGCATTTGTTATACCAACTGTACAACATTTCTGCTAATATCTGATTGACATTACATGTGCTTCATCTTAAATGTACATGTTGCCAGAGAGCGTCTCAGAAATCTTCACATTTATACAGAAATCTCCCAAGAGCAGCAATAATAAATAATGAATCAAACAGACCTAAGCTATAAACAAAAATGTTGAAATCTCTTTGAAACTTACAGGACTGGGTCTTCCGCCAATAATGTTAAATCCAAGAGTGTCATTTTCTCTATGTAAAACTACAGTTAATGGTTTTGTTTCTCCACCCTGTTAGAAGAAAAAAAATAAGTGAGCATTCAAAAAGCACTGAAGCTTTAAATGTCAAACTATAATAAAGCATAATAATAACAGCACAAAATACTGATGAGGGGCCTAATCGGCCTGTCTGGCTCATCTCTCCACAGACGCCTGTGCAATGACTAGAGCGTTTTTGCTCTCATTACCCTAACCACAAGACAGTTAAGCCTTGGCTCAGTGGTAGCACTCTCACCTCGGAGTCAGAAGGTTCAAGTCCCGCTCGAGAGATTTGAGCACAAAATCCAGCTGACACTCCAGTGCAATACTGAGGGAGTGCTGCACTGTCGGAGGTGCCATCTTTTACTTGAGGCGTTTAATCGAGGTCCCGATTACACTCTTGGGTGGAATAAAAGATCCCATGGTACTATGTTGAAGAGCTGGGGAGTTCTCCCCAGTATCCTGGCAAATATTTATCCCTCACCCAACATCACCAAAAACAGATGATCTGGTCATTTATTTCATTGCTGTTTGTGGGAGCTTGCTGTGCGCAAATTGGCTGCTGCGTTTCCTACATTACAACAGTGACTACACTTCAAAAGTACTTCATTGGCTGTAAAGCGCTTTGGAAAGTCCTGAGGTCATGAAAGGTGCAAGTCTTTCTTTTCTTTTTATTAATCACTCTTTGTGTAATGAAGTGCTTCATGGTATTAGTTCCGAACTTGCCATTTACTGTACCACTTTGTACCTATATCCAGCAATGGTAGTTTAAGTTAAAATAGTTACTACAGCCATTTTAATAACAAACTACAAAAGGTAAGTACACATTATTGTTGTTTGTACCTGGGAGACTGAATTCAACCAGAATCTGTTAGCTCAATCTAATAGTGGCCTCCTGAGAATTTGCATTTACTTCTGTCTTAAGACTGCAGCACGCGGGACACTACAGGGTGACCAGTCTAACTTCAATGTTGATGTATCAGGCAAAACAGTAAGGGGGAGAAATTCGGTATCGCCCCATTTGGGGCGCAATTATCGGCCGGGCGCAAAGATTAGCGCCTGCTGCTAATTATCGCCTCCGACTGCAAACTTGGCTTTTATCGTCCCTGGAGGTGATTGGAGCGCTAAATCAGGCGCTACACAACTCTCTTAAGGCGCTAAGGCCGAGGAGTGATGCGTGCTACCTCAGAGGGCGGGTGCAACGCAGGTGCTGTCAGTTAGCGATTGAACACAAACACACTGGCGCCGGTCAGTTCTTAAAGGGGAGGGTCGATCTTGCTCTGCAGCCACACCCTGCTCACTGGAGCCTTGAATCTCGGCCTGGGCAGACCTGTGGCTAAATCTAGCAGCCAGACACTATGGAAAGGGCCAGGGAGCGAGCACAGCGCTTCTGCGAGCGGGCTTTGGAGGCTCTGGCTCGCGGGGTGGAGCGCAGAAGATCCATTCTCTACCCAGAGAGTGGCAGGAGGCCTTTGCCACGCGAGTACAGAAGAGTGTGGAGGGAGGTGGCTCAAAGCGCTTCCTCAAGCAGCATGGTGCCTAGGACCCATCTCCAATGTAGGAAAAAGTTCAACGACCTCACTCGGGTCGTCAGGGTGAGTGCCTTTTTTTTTCAAAACCTCTTCATCCCTCCATCTCAACCTCACTTTATGGCCAGAGGGTCTTGAAAGCCCCAATGCCCAACACTCATCCAACACCTATGGCCCTTTCATCAAACACACTCGCACATTCCACACTTTGTATACAGTAAGGGCTATTCAACTATGGGAGGCATATCAGGCAAGACCATGGCTGCATACAGTAAGGGCTATTTAACTATGGGAGGCACATCAGGCAAGACCATGGCTGCATACAGTAAGGGCTATTCAACTATGTGAGGCATATCAGGCAAGACCATGGCTGCATACAGTAAGGGCTATTCAACTATGGGAGGCATATCAGGCGAGATCATGGCTGTATATTTACTCAGACGCTGTCCTTTTTCTTGCAGGCCAAGCTGTCTCATAATAGGAGGCAGCAGCAATGCACCGGTGGAGGGCGGCCTCAGCTTAAACCCCTCAGCGATCTTGAGGAGCGCATCCACAGGATTGTGGCAAGCCGGGTGATTGGTCCCGTCGTCACTGGAGATGCCGACCCCGTTCTGGACAGCAATGGTAAGGCCATCACCTTTTTGTCCTCTCTCCTTCCACTTGTTCCTCACAACAGCAGCCTTTGACACTTTCAATCCAAATCACTAAATCGCTGCACTCATGCCTCCCTTGCTGCCACCCTGTCCTCACGCTAAAGCCACTCTTGTACCTCCCTGCTTTCAGATGGTGATTCACCAGGTGAGGAGACGGGCCCTCAAGCTGCCAGTGAGAGTGAAGCTGAAGGCGAGGAGGAAGAGGAAGCCGGACCATCAGCGCCACCCTCAACCGAGGCAGCCCATGCCCATACTGGGGACAAGCCTTCCCTGGAGGGGAGCAGGGGCGAATGGTCTGATAAGGGTGAAGTTCCAGGACCCAGCGGGCTGCAGCAACGCGATGGGGGTAGGGAAGCTCGGGGGCCTTCTCCCCAGAGGGGAGTATGGCCTCGAGTCCTGCTGCACTGGACGCAGACGAGGAGCGGGTCCTCGCTGAAATGAGCGCCCAGGCGGAGCAAAGGCACACTGAGCTCATGGCTGCAGTGGCAAGGTTGCCCGAATCCATTGAATCACTGGCAAGGAGTGTGGAGCACTTCGCTGTAGCACAGGCGGCTGCCACGCAAATGCTAAGTACTGCAATGCAGTCAGTGGCTGGTCTCATGCAGACGCAGATTGAGGCCACACGAGCACTGACTGCTGCCACCCTCGCTGGATCGGGCACATTTCCCTGGGGCTCTCACCGCGCCGCAGCAGGCCAGCAATCTGTGCTCCATCAGATTGCTCCGGATGCTGAAGTGTTGCCCCGTGGGAGTGCCAGTGTGTCGGTCGAGCAGGGAGTTGCTGTCCTCTCTCAAGATGAAAGCATTCCTGCTGCCACCACTGGCACTTCTCCACTGCAATTGCCACCACCTGTAGGACAGACTGCTGCCGCCCATGCAGAGTTGTTGCAGTCAGCAGCCGGGCCCTCCAGGCCCAGAGCTGGTCCAGGCCGTCCCTCAAGGGCATCTGCAGTCTCAGTTTCTGACACTCAGCAGCCTTCCCCCAGCCACTGGGGTCCCATTACGGAGGAGCTGCAGGGTGGGAAGGGGGAAATTTCGCAAGGGAAGCAGATCACCCTCGAAGGGCAAAAAGTAGGTGTGGCAAAATGTTTTTCATTGTTTTATTGAAGGCCGAGGTTCGTTGTCAAATTTTTGTTACTGTTTTGGACATTGTCTCCAGGTTGTGAGAGCCAGTTATGTGAATGACTGCTTTTTTTTGTGTTTCTTTCTATTACTTTGTCATGCGGAAATGAGACACACAGAGTTTGTGAAATAAAGAAGTGTCTGTATTCAAAATGTACATGTTTGGTCTTTGCATTCATTGTTTCCTTGACCGGCTTAGGGGTTGCGGGATGCTTTCATTCAGGTTGTTTGAATGGCAGAAGCCATTCCCTCAGAGGGGGCCTAGAAGCGACTTGCTATGAGCCTTTGACGGACGGCCCTTCCACTTTGTGCCTCCCTCCCGCCTTGGTGCTGCTGATGATCATCCTCCTCATCTTCCTCCTCCTCCTCCTTCTCCTCTGGTGGTGCTCCAATGTCTGGTGGCATTGGCTGGGTCCTGAGGATTGCAAGGTTATGCAGCATGCAGCACACAACAACGAAGTGGGAGACTCGCTCAGGCGAGTACTGCAGGACTCCTCCAGAATGGTCCAGACAGCGGAACCGTTGCTTGAGCACGCCAATTGTGTGCTCAACGATGTTCCTGGTAGCTTGATGGCTCTCGTTGTATCGCAGCTCAGCAGGGGTGCTAGGTGTACGAAGAGGTGTCATCATCCAGGTGCACAGAGGATATCCCTTGTCCCCAAGAAGCCAACCTCCTGGGTGATGCGGTGCCTGGAAAAGGTCTGCCACAGAAATCAGGATGAAGGCATCGTGGCTGCTGCCTGGAAAGTGGGCATTGACAGCGAGTATCAGCTGTCTGTGGTCACAGACCAACTGGACGTTTAAGGAATGGAAGCCCTTTCGGTTGCGGAAATCCTCGGCATTCTCTTGCGGCGCCCGCAAAGCCACATGCGTGCAGTCAATGGCACCCTGCACCATGGGGAAGCCTGCTATCCTAGCAAAGCCCGTTGCGCGTTCTTGCTGCTTGTCCAGGGTCATGGGGAAAGAGATGTACTCCCGTCTCCTTTTAAAGAGGGCATTTGTGACCTGACGGATGCAGCAATGCACAGCGAACTGGGAGATATTGGTGATGTCCCCAGTAGCGGATTGAAATGAGCCGGTGGCATAAAAGTTGAGAGCCACTGTTATCTTCACTGCCACTGACAGAGACGTCCTGCTCCTCAGTTGAGGCTGCAGATCTGGCTGAAGCAGGTGGCAGAGCTCAGTGACCACCTCCTTGCTGAATCACAGCCTTCGCAAACAGTGCTCCTCAGACATATTAATGTAGGCGAAAAACCCTGGGAGGGTAAGGTCTCCTGTACCGAGGCCTGTTGGCCCTCCTCCGTCTGGCCATGATTGCCACTCTCTCTCTGCGTCTCTGTGCCCTCCGAATGTGATGGAGAAGGACGACGTTCCCATCCATTGCAGCCCCCATAGTATCTGGGCAATCAAAGTTATGAAGGTCAAAAAGCAAAGTGCCTGCAAAGTTATGGTCAGAAGCCAAAACTACCTCAGACAGCGTTGACTCAATGCAGAAGTCTCCCTTTCTCTCTTTGTCTCTCTGTAAATCTCTCTCTCTCTCTCAGAACGAGTGGTGCAAAAATGGCTACCACACAAAAGCCAGGAAGAGGCCCCCTTTAAATAGCACCCCCCCAGCCCCACAGCGACTGGGATGCGTTCCAGTCAACCCTGTCATTGGTAGCGCCAGGCGGAAAGGAGGGGGGCGCCACCGAATTTCCGGTCCGGGACGCCCCAAAGGCGTTGCACTCTCGAATGACATCAAGATCTGCGTGCGCAGGAGATCGGGCGGTATTGTTCGGTGCCGCCGCAAAATGTCCGGTCAATTTCGCGAGAGGCGCAGATATCGCCGCGCCCTCTTAAGGCGCTAACGGGTGGCGCTACCAACTGAATATTTCCCCAGGACTTTGAATCAATTCACTTAACCCAGACTCGGCATCCACAGCCTTTTGGGGGAGTGAGTTCCCGATTTCCACTACCCTTTGTGTGGAAAAAGGCCCCCCCTGATTTCACTCTTAAATAGCCTAACTCTAATTTTAAGATTGTTCCCCTTTGTTCTGGACTCCCCCCACCAGAGGAAATAGCTTCTCTGTATCTCCCCGATCAAATCCAGTTATTATTTTAAACACCTTTAAAATGGAATATAAGCCAAATTTATGCAACTTGTCCACATAATTTAACCCTTTGAGCCCTGAAATCACTCTGGTGAATCTGCAATGTACTTCCTCCAAGGCCAATACTGTATAGCCTTCTTGAGGTGCCCAAAACTGAACACACTACTCCAGATGGAGACTGACCATCTGAAGCATCACTTGCTCCGCTTTGTACTCCAACCTCCTTGAAATAAAGGCTAACATTCCATTGGCCTTCTTGATTGCTTTTTGTACCCGTAGCTTTTAGTGATGTGTGTTCATGGGCACCTAAATCCCTTTGCTCCTCCACTGCTCCTAGACTCTTCCAAATAAGAAAATATTCTGATTTGTCTTTCTTGGATCGAAAGTGGATGACCTCACACTCCCATTGGGAAATCCATGGCCCCAGTCCAAAAATCGTACATTCTACTGGGCTAAATAAACAGGGCAGAAGGCGTCTTGACAAGATGGACCGAATGGCCTCCTTCTGTGCTGTAAACTTCTATGATTCTATGACAGAACCTCCAGACTGCCAAACACCCAAGATCAATATGCAGCCAAAGTAACACAAACCTTCAGCTCCCAACAAGCAAAATGACCACTTCGATACAGTATCTACCCGAGGGATATCAGTGTGTTGCTCGTGCTTATATAGAAGTGGTTTTAATTTGGGTCAGGTTTGAGACACAAGTTGGTGGGAAATGCACTGAGAACATTAGCCACACCCACCTGGCACCATTTCAATGCTGCAAGAAAAGCATTAAAGGGAAATAATGGGTTATTTTCTTTTTAAAAGTTAAGAATTTGGGTGCAGTTTTTAATTTGACTCCGTTTAGCGCCCAAAGCCGTGCAGTACTGTAATTCAAAGCAAGGTCCAGCTCATAATATTGAGAGAGTCAACAACAAGAAACAGGCATTAAACTCTGTAGCTGAAAACTCCCCATCACTACAACCCGTTGAAGAACATCACTCAGCTAACATTTTGACTACAGTACAGAAAGTTAGGAGGAGAAACACCCTCTTAAAGGTCACTATTCTCCACTCTTCAGCTGTTTTCAGATCTCTCATTCTGAAGCAAAGCACAAGTTTTTGTTTTTAGAGGAAAAAACAGAGTAAATTGCTCTTGCCCCCACCCAACTGCCAGAGACCAGTGTCAGTTTGAACCAGTGCTTCCAGTGGCGGGGGGGGGGGGGAAATACTGCAGTCAAATCCTGCAGATTGTCACATATTTCTCCGCAGCAATTGTGATCCTCCTCCCTGGTGTTTTAACTCCCCTCACACTGAGCCAGTGACCAAGAATAGTTTTCCACAGCCTCACTGTTGCAGTCTTTTCACTGACAATAAACAGCAAGAGCAAAATTGACATTTTTAGGGCCTGAAAGTTAACGCACTGTTTTCAGACAGGCTCAGAGACAGATGATGATGGGATGGTTACAGCAAGTCTCCTTACAATGAACACAGAAGGCATGGGGATCCAAACTCTATACCACAACACACGCTCATTTTCATCTCTTCGAATTGTGAAAGGTTTACATTTGTGTGTTATTTCGTGTCTGAAGGGCAAATGGGTCAGAAAACATCCCAACCAAATTTGTAGCTTTATAAAATATATGTATATACACAACTCAAACAAACAGTAGTTCAAACACTGCAAACTCTAGCCCAGGGCAGAACTCATTGCAGTAAATGAAAGGTTTGGCAACAACACAATGGGTTGCGACGGTCTCCCTGTAATCCCCAATTCCAAATCTCAATCACTGCAGGGTTCCTGCGAACAGCTGTATTTAGAATGTGAGTTAAACACAAGGACACCCGTTTCTGAAACCGATTAAAAAACACACATCGCAGAGAAGCCCTGCCTGGGTGAAGCGGAATTTGAAAGATCAGATGATTGGATTACACAATATCTTGAACACGTCAACCAAATTGCCTTCTAGTTTAAAAAAAAACTCTCTCCAGTGAGTCCAATCAACATTATGTTTTTGAATTAGTACAAAAGTTAAGTACAAAATTGGAGACAGATGGTTCTGACACTTGAAAGGTGATCGATTTTTTTAGAACTGTAATTAGGTTGTTGAGTGGGCCCCCTCATTGCTTTTGTTTCCATTTTGATCCAAAGCAAGTAATATTAAAGATTGTGTGAAATACAATCCACGATAAATAAACTTTCCCCTTCCATTCTAGCGTCAACAGAAGTTATAACCGAAGATTAATCTAAAGTCACTCACTTTTAAAAATAAATCACCGACGTGTATTATCGACTTTGTCCCATTCCATGCCGTTTAAATTCCTGCAATTAATTCATTCCTGTCATTTTTTCTCTGAGGACTGGACTGCATAGCACTGGGGTTGACATTTACCGCTTAAGCAGCACTCAGTACTGAGCGACCGACCCGGTCGTCAGACTGAAACAGCAGTGAATTAACGTGCTAAAAATAAACAGATGGTTACTTGGTGTAATGGATAACACAGATAGGCAGCAGAACATCTCCTGCCTCATCTTCTCCTCCTTCAACTCATCATCCCCATCAACCTCACTCCCATCAACTCTCCCACATCCACCCTCTCACCTCCTCCTCTCTCCCATTCTCCCTCTCCGCTTCAGCCCTTCTCTCTCTCTCATTCTCCCCCTTCTCTCTCTCCCAATTCTCCCTCCTTTCTCTCTCTCTCATTCTCTCTTCTCTCTCCATCTCCTCCTTCTCCCTACTCTCTCTCTCCCTCCTTCCCCCCTTCTCTCATTCTCACTTCTCTCTCTCATTCTCCTCCTCTTCTCTCTTCTCCCTTCTCTCCTCATTCTCCATCTTCTCTCTCCCATTCTCCCTCCTCTCTCTCTCTCTCATTCTCCCTCCTTCTCTCTTCACTCTCTCTCATCTCTCTCTCTCTCATTCTCCTCCTTCTCTCCCTTCTCCTCTTCTCTCTCTCCATTCTCCCTCCTTCTCTCTCTCTCTCTCATTCTCCTTCTCTCTCTCTCTCTCTCTCTTCATTCTCCTCTTCTCTCTCTCTCTCTCATTCTCCTCTTCCTTCTCTCCTCATCTCCCCTTCTCTCTCTCCTTCTCTTCTCTCTCTCCCTCTCCCATTCTCCTCGCCTCTCTCTCTTCCCCCTTCTCTCTCCCTCCTTCCCTCTATCTCCCTCTCTCCCTCCCTCTCTCTCCCCATTCCCTCTCCCTCTCTTCTCCCATTCCCCCTCTCTCTCCCATTCCCCTCCCTCTCCCCCATTCCCCTCACTCCACTCCTCTCCCCTCCTTCTCTCCCCATTCCCCTCTCTCCCCATTCTCCCCCTTGCCCTCTCCCCCATTCTCCCTCTCCCCTCGCTCCCCCATTCCCCTCTCTCTCCCCATTCTCCCTCTCACCCATTCTCCCTCTCTCCCTCCCCCTCTATTCTCCCTCTCCCCCTCTCTCTTCGCCCTCTCCCTCCCCCACTCTCCCACTCTCCTCTCTCTCCCCCACTCTCCCTCTCCCCTTTCCCCCTCTCCCCATTCTCCTTTCCCCCTCTCCCCATTCTCCCTCTCCCCATTCTCCC